>NC_139803.1:24999540-25124540 GCF_963457635.1 Microchirus variegatus
ACGTTTTGACCATTTTGGGACGACATACTATACTATGACGTTTTTGACCATTTTGGGACGACATACTATACTATGACGTTTTTGACTAATTATTAGCATTTTTGGACGACATACTATGCTATGACATTCTTGACCAATTTTGACCATTTTTGGAAGACATACTATACTATGTCGTTTTTGATCATTTTGGGACGACATACTATACTATGACGTTTTTGACCATTTTGGGACGACATACTATACTATGACGTTTTGACCATTTTGGGACGACATACTATACTATGACGTTTTTGACCATTTTGGGACGACATACTATACTATGACGTTTTTGACCATTTTGGGACGACATACTATACTATGACGTTTTGACCATTTTGGGACGACATACTATACTATGACGTTTTTGACCATTTTGGGACGACATACTATACTATGACGATTTTGACCATTTTGGACGACATACTATACTATGACGTTTTTGACCATTTTGGACGACAAACTATACTATGACGTTTTGACCATTTTGGGATGACATACTATACTATGACGTTTTTGATCATTTTCCGGACGACATACTATACTATGACGTTTTGACCATTTTGGGACGACATACTATATTATGACGTTATTGACCATTTTGGGACGACATACTACACTATGACGTTTTTGACCATTTTGGACGACAAACTATACTATGACGTTTTGACCATTTTGGGATGACATACTATACTATGACGTTTTTGATCATTTTGGGACGACAAACTATACTATGACATTTTTGACCATTTTGGGACGACATACTATACTATGACGTTTTGACCATTTTGGGACGACATACTATACTATGACGTTTTTGACCATTTTGGACGACAAACTATACTATGACGTTTTGACCATTTTGGGATGACATACTATACTATGACGTTTTTGACCATTTTGGGACGACATACTATACTATGACGTTTTGACCATTTTGGGACGACATACTATACTATGACGTTTTTGACCATTTTGGGACGACATACTATACTATGACGTTTTGACCATTTTGGGACGACATACTATACTATGACGTTTTTGACCATTTTGGACGACAAACTATACTATGACGTTTTGACCATTTTGGGATGACATACTATACTATGACGTTTTTGATCATTTTCCGGACGACATACTATACTATGACGTTTTGACCATTTTGGGACGACATACTATATTATGACGTTATTGACCATTTTGGGACGACATACTATACTATGACGTTTTTGACCATTTTTGGACGACATACTATACTATGTCGTTTTTGATCATTTTGGGACGACATACTATACTATGACGTTTTTGACCATTTTGGGACGACATACTATACTATGACGTTTTGACCATTTTGGGACGACATACTATGCTATGACGTTTTTGACCATTTTGGGACGACATACTATACTATGAAGTTTTGACCATTTTGGGACGACATACTATACTATGACGTTTTTGACCATTTTGGGACGACATACTATACTATGACGACTTTGACCAATTATGACCATTTTTGGATGACATACTATACTATGACTTTTTTTGACCATTTTTGGACGACATACTATACTATGACTTTTTTTGACCATTTTTGGACGACATACTATACTATGACATTCTTGACCATTTTGGGACGACATGCTATACTATGACGTTTTGACCATTTTGGGACGACATACTATACTATGACGTTTTTGACCATTTTGGGACGACATACTATACTATGACGTTTTGACCATTTTTGGGACGACATACTATACTATGACGTTTTTGACCATTTTGGGACGACATACTATACTATGACGTTTTGACCATTTTGGGACGACATACTATACTATGACGTTTTTGACCATTTTTGGACGACATACTATACTATGTCGTTTTTGATCATTTTGGGACGACATACTATACTATGACGTTTTGACCATTTTGGGACAACATACTATGCTATGACGTTTTTGACCATTTTGGGACGACATACTATACTATGACGTTTTGACCATTTTGGGACGACATTCTATACTATGACGTTTTTGACCATTTTGGGACGACATACTATACTATGACGTTTTTGACCATTTTGGGACGACATACTATGCTATGACGTTTTTGACCATTTTTGGATGACATACTATACTATGTCGTTTTTGACCATTTTGGGACGACATACTATACTATGACGATTTTGACCAATTATGACCATTTTTGGAGGACACACTAGACTATGACGTTTTGACCATTTTGGGACGATATACTATACTATGACGTTTTTGACCATTTTGGGACAACATACTATACTATGACGTTTTTACCATTTTGGGACGACATACTATACTATGACGATTTTGACCAATTACGACCATTTTTGGAGGACATACTATACTATGACGTTTTGACCATTTTGGGACGATATACTATACTATGATGTTTTTGACCATTTTGGGACGACATACTATACTATGCATTTTTACCATTTTGGGCGACAAACTATACTATGACGTTTTTTACCATTTTTGGACGACATACTATACTATGTCGTTTTTGATCATTTTGGGACCACATACTATACTATGACGTTTTTACCATTTTTGGGACGACATACTATACTATGACGTTTTTGACCATTTTGGGGCGACATACTTTACTATGACGTTTCTGACTAATTATTAGCATTTTTGGACGACATACTATACTATGACATTCTTGACCAATTTTGACCATTTTTGGACGACATACTGTACTATGACGTTTTTGACCATTTTGGGACGACATACTATACTATGACGTTTTGACCATTTTGGGACGACATACTATACTATGACGTTTTTGACCATTTTGGGACGACATACTATACTATGACATTTTGACTATTATGGGACGACATACTATACTATGACGTTTTTTACCATTTTTGGACGACATACTATACTATGTCGTTTTTGATCATTTTGGGACGACATACTATACTATGACGTTTTTGACTATTTTTGGACGACATACTATACTATGACATTCTTGACCATTTTGGGACGACATGCTATACTATGACGTTTTGACCATTTTGGGACGACATACTATACTATGACGTTTTTGACCATTTTGGGACGACATACTATACTATGACGTTTTGACCATTTTGGGACAACATACTATACTATGACGTTTTTGACCATTTTTGGAGGACATACTATACTATGATGTTTTTGACAATTTTCCGGACGACATACTATACTATGACGTTTTGACCATTTTGGGACGACATACTATACTATGACGTTTTTGACCATTTTGGGACGACATACTATACTATGACGTTTTGACCATTTTGGGACAACATACTATGCTATGACGTTTTTGACCATTTTGGGACGACATACTATACTATGACGTTTTGACCATTTTGGGACGACATACTATACTATGACGTTTTTGACCATTTTGGGACGACATACTATACTATGACGTTTTTGACCATTTTGGGACGACATACTATGCTATGACGTTTTTGACCATTTTTGGATGACATACTATACTATGTCGTTTTTGACCATTTTGGGACGACATACTATACTATGACGATTTTGACCAATTATGACCATTTTTGGAGGACACACTATACTATGACGTTTTGACCATTTTGGGACGATATACTATACTATGACGTTTTTGACCATTTTGGGACAACATACTACACTATGACGTTTTTGACCATTTTGGGACGACATACTATACTATGACGTTTTTACCATTTTGGGACGACATACTATACTATGACGATTTTGACCAATTATGACCATTTTTGGAGGACATACTATACTATGACATTTTGACCATTTTGGGACGATATACTATACTATGACTTTTTTGACCATTTTTGGACGACATACTATACTATGACGTTTTTGACCATTTTGGGACGACATACTATACTATGACGTTTTGACCATTTTGGGACGACATACTATACTATGACGTTTTTGACCATTTTTGGAGGACATACTATACTATGACGTTTTTGACAATTTTCCGGACGACATACTATACTATGACGTTTTGACCATTTTGGGACGACATACTATACTATGACGTTTTTACCATTTTGGGACGACATACTATACTATGACGTTTTTGACCATTTTTGGACGACATACTATACTATGTCGTTTTTGATCATTTTGGGACGACATACTATACTATGACGTTTTGACCATTTTGGGACGACATACTATACTATGACGTTTTTGACCATTTTTGGACGACATACTATACTATGTCGTTTTTGATCATTTTGGGACGACATACTATACTATGACGTTTTGACCATTTTGGGACGACATACTATACTATGACGTTTTTGACCATTTTGGGACGACATACTATACTATGACGTTTTGACCATTTTGGGACGACATACTATACTATGACGTTTTTGACCATTTTGGGGAAGACATACTACACTATGACGTTTTTACCATTTTGGGACGACATACTATACTATGACGTTTTTGACCATTTTGGGACGACATACTTTACTATGACGTTTCTGACTAATTATTAGCATTTTTGGACGACATACTATACTATGACATTCTTGACCAATTTTGACCATTTTTGGACGACATACTGTACTATGACGTTTTTGACCATTTTGGGACGACATACTATACTATGACGTTTTGACCATTTTGGGACGACATACTATACTATGACGTTTTTGACCATTTTGGGACTACATACTATACTATGACATTTTGACCATTTTGGGACGACATACTATACTATGACGTTTTTTACCATTTTTGGACGACATACTATACTATGTCGTTTTTGATCATTTTGGGACGACATACTATACTATGACGTTTTTGACCATTTTTGGACGACATACTATACTATGACATTCTTGACCATTTTGGGACGACATGCTATACTATGACGTTTTGACCATTTTGGGACGACATACTATACTATGACGTTTTTGACCATTTTGGGACGACATACTATACTATGACGTTTTGACCATTTTGGGACGACATACTATACTATGACGTTTTTGACCATTTTTGGAGGACATACTATACTATGACGTTTTTGACAATTTTCCGGACGACATACTATACTATGACGTTTTGACCATTTTGGGACGACATACTATACTATGACGTTTTTACCATTTTGGGACGACATACTATACTATGACGTTTTTGACCATTTTGGAACGACATACTATACTATGACGTTTTGACCATTTTGGGACGACATACTATACTATGACGTTTTTGACCATTTTGGGACGACATACTATACTATGACGTTTTGACCATTTTGGGACGACATACTATACTATGACGTTTTTGACCATTTTTGGAGGACATACTATACTATGACGTTTTTGACAATTTTCCGGACGACATACTATACTATGACGTTTTTGACTATTTTTGGACGACATACTATACTATGACATTCTTGACCATTTTGGGACGACATGCTATACTATGACGTTTTGACCATTTTGGGACGACATACTATACTATGACGTTTTTGACCATTTTGGGACGACATACTATACTATGACGTTTTGACCATTTTGGGACAACATACTATACTATGACGTTTTTGACCATTTTTGGAGGACATACTATACTATGATGTTTTTGACAATTTTCCGGACGACATACTATACTATGACGTTTTGACCATTTTGGGACGACATACTATACTATGACGTTTTTGACCATTTTGGGACGACATACTATACTATGACGTTTTGACCATTTTGGGACGACATACTATACTATGACGTTTTTGACCATTTTGGGACGACATACTATACTATGTCGTTTTTGATCATTTTGGGACGACATACTATACTATGACGTTTTGACCATTTTGGGACAACATACTATGCTATGACGTTTTTGACCATTTTGGGACGACATACTATACTATGACGTTTTGACCATTTTGGGACGACATACTATACTATGACGTTTTTGACCATTTTGGGACGACATACTATACTATGACGTTTTTGACCATTTTGGGACGACATACTATGCTATGACGTTTTTGACCATTTTTGGATGACATACTATACTATGTCGTTTTTGACCATTTTGGGACGACATACTATACTATGACGATTTTTACCAATTATGACCATTTTTGGAGGACACACTATACTATGACGTTTTGACCATTTTGGGACGATATACTATACTATGACGTTTTTGACCATTTTGGGACAACATACTATACTATGACGTTTTTGACCATTTTGGGACGACATACTATACTATGACGTTTTTACCATTTTGGGACGACATACTATACTATGACGATTTTGACCAATTATGACCATTTTTGGAGGACATACTATACTATGACATTTTGACCATTTTGGGACGATATACTATACTATGACGTTTTTGACCATTTTTGGACGACATACTATACTATGACGTTTTTGACCATTTTGGGACGACATACTATACTATGACGTTTTGACCATTTTGGGACGACATACTATACTATGACGTTTTTGACCATTTTTGGAGGACATACTATACTATGACGTTTTTGACAATTTTCCGGACGACATACTATACTATGACGTTTTGACCATTTTGGGACGACATACTATACTATGACGTTTTTGACCATTTTTGGACGACATACTATACTATGTCGTTTTTGATCATTTTGGGACGACATACTATACTATGACGTTTTGACCATTTTGGGACGACATACTATACTATGACGTTTTTACCATTTTGGGACGACATACTATACTATGACGTTTTTGACCATTTTTGGACGACATACTATACTATGTCGTTTTTGATCATTTTGGGACGACATACTATACTATGACGTTTTGACCATTTTGGGACAACATACTATGCTATGACGTTTTTGACCATTTTGGGATGACATACTATACTATGACGTTTTTGACCATTTTGGACGACATACTATGCTATGACGTTTTTGACCATTTTTGGATGACATACTATACTATGTCGTTTTTGACCATTTTGGGACGACATACTATACTATGACGATTTTGACCAATTATGACCATTTTTGGAGTACACACTATACTATGACGTTTTGACCATTTTGGGACGATATACTATACTATGACGTTTTTGACCATTTTGGGACAACATACTATACTATGACGTTTTTGACCATTTTGGGACGACATACTATACTATGACGTTTTTACCATTTTGGGACGACATACTATACTATGACGATTTTGACCAATTATGACCATTTTTGGAGGACATACTATACTATGACGTTTTGACCATTTTGGGACGACATACTATACTATGACGTTTTTGACCATTTTGGGACGACATACTATACTATGCATTTTTACCATTTTGGGATGACATACTATACTATGACGTTTTTTACCATTTTTGGACGACATACTATACTATGTCGTTTTTGATCATTTTGGGACCACATACTATACTATGATGTTTTTGACCATTTTGGGACGACATACTATACTATGACGTTTTGACCATTTTGGGACGACATACTATACTATGACGTTTTTGACCATTTTGGGACGACATACTATACTATGACGTTTTGACCATTTTGGGACGACATACTATACTATGACGTTTTTGACCATTTTGGGGAAGACATACTACACTATGACGTTTTGACCATTTTGGGACGACATACTATACTATGACGTTTTTACCATTTTGGGACGACATACTATACTATGACGTTTTTGACCATTTTGGGACGACATACTTTACTATGACGTTTCTGACTAATTATTAGCATTTTTGGACGACATACTATACTATGACATTCTTGACCAATTTTGACCATTTTTGGACGACATACTGTACTATGACGTTTTTGACCATTTTGGGACGACATACTATACTATGACGTTTTGACCATTTTGGGACGACATACTATACTATGACGTTTTTGACCATTTTGGGACTACATACTATACTATGACATTTTGACCATTTTGGGATGACGTACTATACTATGACGTTTTTTACCATTTTTGGACGACATACTATACTATGTCGTTTTTGATCATTTTGGGACGACATACTATACTATGACGTTTTTGACCATTTTTGGACGACATACTATACTATGACATTCTTGACCATTTTGGGACGACATGCTATACTATGACGTTTTGACCATTTTGGGACGACATACTATACTATGACGTTTTGACCATTTTGGGACGACATACTATACTATGACGTTTTTGACCATTTTTGGAGGACATACTATACTATGACGTTTTTGACAATTTTCCGGACGACATACTATACTATGACGTTTTGACCATTTTGGGACGATATACTATACTATGACGTTTTTGACCATTTTTGGACGACATACTATACTATGACGTTTTTGACCATTTTGGGACGACATACTATACTATGACGTTTTGACCATTTTGGGACGATATACTATACTATGACGTTTTTGACCATTTTTGGACGACATACTATACTATGACGTTTTTGACCATTTTGGGACGACATACTATACTATGACGTTTTGACCATTTTGGGACGACATACTATACTATAACGTTTTTGACCATTTTTGGAGGACATACTATACTATGAAGTTTTTGACAATTTTCCGGACGACATACTATACTATGACGTTTTGACCATTTTGGGACGACATACTATACTATGACGTTTTTACCATTTTGGGACGACATACTATACTATGACGTTTTTGACCATTTTTGGAGGACATACTATACTATGACGTTTTTGACCATTTTGGGACGACATACTATACTATGACGTTTTGACCATTTTGGGACGACATACTATACTATGACGTTTTTGACCATTTTTGGAGGACATACTATACTATGACGTTTTTGACAATTTTCCGGACGACATACTATACTATGACGTTTTGACCATTTTGGGACGATATACTATACTATGACGTTTTTGACCATTTTTGGACGACATACTATACTATGACGTTTTTGACCATTTTGGGACGACATACTATACTATGACGTTTTGACCATTTTGGGACGACATACTATACTATGACGTTTTTGACCATTTTTGGAGGACATACTATACTATGACGTTTTTGACAATTTTCCGGACGACATACTATACTATGACGTTTTGACCATTTTGGGACGACATACTATACTATGACGTTTTTACCATTTTGGGACGACATACTATACTATGACGTTTTTGACCATTTTTGGAGGACATACTATACTATGTCGTTTTTGATCATTTTGGGACGACATACTATACTATGACGTTTTGACCATTTTGGGACGACATACTATACTATGACGTTTTTACCATTTTGGGACGACATACTATACTATGACGTTTTTGACCATTTTTGGACGACATACTATACTATGTCGTTTTTGATCATTTTGGGACGACATACTATACTATGACGTTTTGACCATTTTGGGACAACATACTATGCTATGACGTTTTTGACCATTTTGGGATGACATACTATACTATGACGTTTTTGACCATTTTGGGACGACATACTATACTATGACGTTTTTGACCATTTTGGGACGACATACTATGCTATGACGTTTTTGACCATTTTTGGATGACATACTATACTATGTCGTTTTTGACCATTTTGGGACGACATACTATACTATGACGATTTTGACCAATTATGACCATTTTTGGAGTACACACTATACTATGACGTTTTGACCATTTTGGGACGATATACTATACTATGACGTTTTTGACCATTTTGGGACGACATACTATACTATGCATTTTTACCATTTTGGGATGACATACTATACTATGACGTTTTTTACCATTTTTGGACGACATACTATACTATGTCGTTTTTGATCATTTTGGGACCACATACTATACTATGATGTTTTTGACCATTTTGGGACGACATACTATACTATGACGTTTTGACCATTTTGGGACGACATACTATACTATGACGTTTTTGACCATTTTGGGACGACATACTATACTATGACGTTTTGACCATTTTGGGACAACATACTATACTATGACGTTTTTGACCATTTTGGGGAAGACATACTACACTATGACGTTTTGACCATTTTGGGACGACATACTATACTATGACGTTTTTACCATTTTGGGACGACATACTATACTATGACGTTTTTGACCATTTTGGGACGACATACTTTACTATGACGTTTCTGACTAATTATTAGCATTTTTGGACGACATACTATACTATGACATTCTTGACCAATTTTGACCATTTTTGGACGACATACTGTACTATGACGTTTTTGACCATTTTGGGACGACATACTATACTATGACGTTTTGACCATTTTGGGACGACATACTATACTATGACGTTTTTGACCATTTTGGGACTACATACTATACTATGACATTTTGACCATTTTGGGACGACATACTATACTATGACGTTTTTTACCATTTTTGGACGACATACTATACTATGTCGTTTTTGATCATTTTGGGACGACATACTATACTATGACGTTTTTGACCATTTTTGGACGACATACTATACTATGACATTCTTGACCATTTTGGGACGACATACTATACTATGACGTTTTGACCATTTTGGGACGACATACTATACTATGACGTTTTTGACCATTTTGGGACGACATACTATACTATGACGTTTTGACCATTTTGGGACGACATACTATACTATGACGTTTTTGACCATTTTTGGAGGACATACTATACTATGACGTTTTTGACAATTTTCCGGACGACATACTATACTATGACGTTTTGACCATTTTGGGACGACATACTATACTATGACGTTTTTACCATTTTGGGACGACATACTATACTATGACGTTTTTGACCATTTTGGGACGACATACTATACTATGACGTTTTGACCATTTTGGGACGACATACTATACTATGACGTTTTTGACCATTTTGGGACGACATACTATACTATGACGTTTTGACCATTTTGGGACGACATACTATACTATGACGTTTTTGACCATTTTTGGAGGACATACTATACTATGACGTTTTTGACAATTTTCCGGACGACATACTATACTATGACGTTTTGACCATTTTGGGACGACATACTATACTATGACGTTTTTACCATTTTGGGACGACATACTATACTATGACGTTTTTGACCATTTTGGGACGACATACTTTACTATGACGTTTCTGACTAATTATTAGCATTTTTGGACGACATACTATACTATGACATTCTTGACCAATTTTGACCATTTTTGGACGACATACTGTACTATGACGTTTTTGACCATTTTGGGACGACATACTATACTATGACGTTTTGACCATTTTGGGACGACATACTATACTATGACGTTTTTGACCATTTTGGGACTACATACTATACTATGACATTTTGACCATTTTGGGACGACATACTATACTATGACGTTTTTTACCATTTTTGGACGACATACTATACTATGTCGTTTTTGATCATTTTGGGACGACATACTATACTATGACGTTTTTGACCATTTTTGGACGACATACTATACTATGACATTCTTGACCATTTTGGGACGACATACTATACTATGACGTTTTGACCATTTTGGGACGACATACTATACTATGACGTTTTTGACCATTTTGGGACGACATACTATACTATGACGTTTTGACCATTTTGGGACGACATACTATACTATGACGTTTTTGACCATTTTTGGAGGACATACTATACTATGACGTTTTTGACAATTTTCCGGACGACATACTATACTATGACGTTTTGACCATTTTGGGACGACATACTATACTATGACGTTTTTACCATTTTGGGACGACATACTATACTATGACGTTTTTGACCATTTTGGGACGACATACTATACTATGACGTTTTGACCATTTTGGGACGACATACTATACTATGACGTTTTTGACCATTTTGGGACGACATACTATACTATGACGTTTTGACCATTTTGGGACGACATACTATACTATGACGTTTTTGACCATTTTTGGAGGACATACTATACTATGACGTTTTTGACAATTTTCCGGACGACATACTATACTATGACGTTTTGACCATTTTGGGACGACATACTATACTATGACGTTTTTACCATTTTGGGACGACATACTATACTATGACGTTTTGACCATTTTGGGACGACATACTATACTATGACGTTTTTGACCATTTTGGGACGACATACTATACTATGACGTTTTGACCATTTTGGGACGACATACTATACTATGACGTTTTTGACCATTTTGGGACGACTTACTATACTATGACGTTTTTTGACCATTTTTGGACGACATACTATACTATGACGATTTTGACCAATTATGACCATTTTTGGATGACATACTATACTATGACATTTTTGACCAATAATGATCATTTTTGGACGACATACTATACTATGTCGTTTTTGACGATTTTTGGACGACATACTATACTAGGTAGTTTTTGACCATTTTTGGACGACATACTATACTATGACATTCTTGACCAATTTTGACGATTTTTGGACGACATACTATACTATGTCGTTTTTGACCATTTTGGGACGATATATGACGTACTACATAGTATAGTATGACGTTTGTCAAGTTTTGGACCAAAAAAAAACTGGGTTTCAAGAAAATTGTCAGATTTTGGACAACATAGTATAGTATAGCGTACTACATAGTATAGTACGACGTTTTTGTCAAGTTTTGGACCAAAAAAACTGGGTTTCAAAAAAATGGTTCGATTTTGGACAACATAGTATAGTATGACATACTACATAGTATAGTATGACGTTTGTCAAGTTTTGGACCAAAAAAAAACTGGGTTTCAAAAAAATTGTCAGATTTTGGACGACATAGTATAGTATGTCGTTTGTGTCAAATTTTGGACCAAAATATTTTTGTCAAAAAATGGTCACATTTTAGAGACATAGTATAGTTTGACGTACTACATAGTATACATTTTAAGGGGGAATAAGTCCATGTTGTTCTAAGTAGAGGCCTCGAAATATTATTATTCATCATCGGCAAATAAATGATCGTGTCCTGAATATGTTTAATGTCTCATTCAAAAAGCTTTTTAATTTACACGACAAAGACGGCAGGTTTTTTTTAAATCTGGAATTGGAGTAGGGGCATAGAGGGAAAGCCTGTAAAATGTATCTGCTTGCAGAATTACTGTGTACCAACTTTGTCAAACACAAGTTGTGTGTTATAAAATAAAATAAAAAAATGTCTTGTTAAACAGCTTGTATACAGACTCTTAACACGCACAGTCGGGAATAGGCGTGAGATTAGACAAAAGTCTTTCTGTGTCTCGGTGCTGATGTAGGATCTTTACAGGAGGGAAGGTGCAAATTATAAATGAGTCTAACAGGAAACCTGGTGGGCCATAAATCACATCAGCGGACAGGCCATATGCAAATGTGTTTACGTGCGCCTGCTGACATCAGCAGCTCTGGACAAAATGTACAAGCATCTTTTATTTATCTCCTGTCTCATTACATATTATGCTACAGTAACTACAGTGTGTGTGTGTGTGTGTTTGGGGGGGGGGGGGTCAGAGCAAATGGGTGGCATGACCCTTTTCTCATCAACACAGACTGTATGTTGAGGACACACTGGTGGAGCTCCAATCATCACATATTGACCATGTGGATCCAAGGGGCATCCACTTCACATCCACTGTACATCAAAAGCAGTCAATATATTTCAATATTTCACCACTCCACAACAACTTGTTCTCAACTCGAGGGATTAGTGCAGCTACTATAGGGGAAGAAAAACACGAGATAAGAAGCTTGAGCAAATCTACAGAAATTATGAAACAAATCCATTTTTTTCCCAACATTTAGTTGCTATGAAATTTTAAAAATTAAAAGAAATTAAAGGAAAGGGAGGTTCCACCAGGAATGACATTCCTCATAAAGTGGTCACTTTATGTAAATAAAATGTATTTATCCCAATACGATAAAAGTTTAAAGATAAATTTATATCATAAATACAGTTTCTGTATTGTTTTTTTCCAATTATTATTATTGTTACTGAAGTTATCAAATACTTCTGCTAAGAACAACAGTTTAATACTTGCACCAGTTAAATCACTAAATGAGCGGAGTTAATGTGCAGAACTCTGACAGAAAAATTGGATGGTGCCACAGAGCAGTAATGACTCGTCTCTCTCTATAGTGTGGGTTCGTGTTTTGATTTGGGCACTTTCTAATAAAACACTGAATCATTCCGCCTTTGTAAAGCAAGTGCTAAGATGTCACTCAGGGTAAAATCGTGTCTTTGTGAAAGTTTAAAGCCCATTCTCTGTCCTCTGTTCCTCGTCTTGTCCAAAGCATTTCGAAAATAAGCCAAAGTCATTTGCAACCACTCGTCAAAACCCTGATGATTCAGTGCACTGAGAGAGAGAGAAATCCACCGACTGTTTTTCTTTGACAGGATGGAGCAGAATCTTCCACAGACTCATTAAAAGAGTCCTCTCTCATGTTTATTTGCTGCATTATGATAACATGGAGCAAGAGGATGGCCAAACATGAAACTAGTCTGTAATCATAAGCTGGGATGAGAGCCTTAACATGTTGGATTTAAACCACACTGTCACTCAGCCAAAGCTCCTCATCTATACAGTTCAAGAAAATTGCACGGCTCAATCAGGATGGATGCATTAAAGAAGACTGGGACAGGGACAGGAATGCTCAGTGATAATGGCTGCCAGTTTGGACAGAAGGGGAAAAACAAGATTTTAGCCACTTAAGGAAAGGATCATCTAATAAAAGCTTTGCCTGCTTATGTCCTCATTATATATACTTTATGTCTCACTGCCACATCTGGCAGTGCAAAAAAGTCCATCGACTTTTCTGGTTGGAAACTGGAGTTTGTAAACCACACAACAAGCCATAGAGAAAACCACTGTTTTCAGCTCACAAAGACAATAGGAGCTGCTGGTCTACTGCTGCCTCCTCCTTAGGAACGTTTGTGCCACTTACATAAGTTTGAACAAAAGGATTTCAAACACAGAAGTCACCAAGCGACACATTTGAACTTGCAGCAGTGAATCAACAACTCATGTACGCCATGTTGTGAAATCCTCCATTTTCTCTATGAACTTCCTGCAAAGTTCAGTTACAAGGAGAAATAACAAGACAAACATAAAAAACATATTCTTAAATCATACATCGTTTTGGTCATATCGGTCAATTTAAGATAGCTGTTGTATAATTCGACATCGATTCCATCACCGTTTAGAATACTTTAGGTAAATATAGAGATGCACTAGAGCAGGGGTCACCAACCTTTTTGAGACAGAGAGCTACCTGAAGGGTAAAAAATAATATGGAGGGCTACCACATAAACTTTTTATTTTTGTTTACCATTTAAATGATTAATATTATGCATTTAACTGCATACACATTCATTCCAGTGCTTACTCCTAAAGATTATCAGTTTTTATAAACAATATCAAAGATATTTTACTGAGCGATCATACGGATACATGCAAGTGAGGTGAAGTGAAGTGAGCCCGCGGGCACCGTATTGGCTGCCTGCGGGCTACCAGGTGCCCGCGGGCACCACGTTGGTGACCCCTGCACTAGAGATTTGGAAAAATACAAAGACAATTATACTGTGACCTAGTGAGCCCAAATAAGTTTAGAAATCTGCTATCTAAGAGCCAGATAAGTCTCTACACGACCTAATTAGGATGTAAAACTTTATTATCTACGGTGATGCAACTTTAATTGTGCAACCTGGACTTGGCCTTACTTTTGTAGTAAAAACAGCTGTTCTCATCTCCAGAATAGTCAGTCGTCAAAATGGCCCAGTAAATTCACACACATACAAGAATGAGTACATCAGCGTTCTTTAGAGAAAGGCAGTGCACTATCTTCGACTCGAGTGTGCATCTTTACTGCGGCCTTAAAATGACGGTTGTGTAGTAGGAAAGACACTCTTCAAAGCGGGACATTTCATCTGCAGAAAGACCATCAGCCTCAAGTAGAACAGGGGAAAAAAAAAATCTATACTCAGTGACGACAGTCAAGACAGCACCTGAACTCTGGCCAGATTACCTGTCGAGTTAAGATTAGCATTTTTCAGACACATTAAGGTGGAGCCAACAAAAGTCTTTGAAAGCTCAGCTGCTCTTCGAAACAAACCTGACATCATAAACATAATCACCATGTCGACTGCCGCTCATTGCTAGATTGCTTTGAAACAAACCGATGCAATGGTTATGTCTTTAACAACAGTGGTGTCAATACCACAACAACAATCTAAACGTCTCAATAACTTGATCAATTGTAAAGTGTTGTCTTGGTCTCGTGATGTCAAAATTTGATCATGATGATGAAGAGGACCGTTTGAAAACACATTGTCATTGAATCAGAACTTTTAGTGGTCCAATAACAATTGAACCACTAAAAGTATAAATCATTACAAAAGAACCATATTTTGAATCATTTTAAGAACATGTCACGATTCCATGATAAACTTTGCCATTTCCCCGTTAAGTGAAACTTAACTCCAATTTCTCACGACCTGGTTAAACTAGTTAAGAGTTAAAGGAATGATGGAATCCATTCACAAAGCTGCATTGCCCTTCAACTTATTTATTGATGTACTGAACATGGGAAAAATCCAAAGTATTCAAACACAAATTAAAGAACATGTACATCCTTTTAAATACTCAAAGATATTCTATTCCAAAAATGCTGAGAACCAAGTCAGACTATACAACTTCAAATAAATTATCATTCTCATATTAAGAATTGAAATAAGAGGGGTCGGGTGGGAGGGAACAGTTTTTCATGTCAGACCATTTGTCAGCGCAATTTGTCAAAACCAAATCATCAAGAAGTAGTTACGAAAAGAAAACAAGAAAAATTCTTTCCCCAACAATGACCGGTCAGGCATGAAAAAACGTCATCGACCCCCACAGCAGCAAGTATCACAACTCATCTAGACTTAAAGTTTAACTTTTACAAGTAACACAAAGAAGGAATAGATAAACAAGAAAAAGCAGTTGCAAAGATAATTAGATAATGCATAGCACACTGCTCATTTGAGGGGAAGCATGACTAGTAATTGGTTTAAATAACAAGCAGGATGCAGCAGGTGCAGTATTCAGTGCATCCAAGGCTCCACTGGCCCACATTTGTTTGTTCAAGATGAGTAAGATGTTTGACAAACTCCTGAAACCAATTTAGCTGTTAATGGAACTGCTTCACTGACCTTCCCCCAAAGTGAATAAAGCAATATACACCTTTTTACGATTTTAAAGACAGGTTATATGCATTACGTTTATATATACGAGTATGAAAAAAAAAAAAATCAAATTGTTCAAAACTGTGGTTTATATCCATTCTTTACCACATAAATATATATCTATAATGTTTATATATAAAAAAAACCAAAAACAAATGTTTATAGATTCTTAATACTTTTTTTTTTTTTTTTTTACGAAGCAAGACTATCTACAGACTAAACAACCAACAAATTTGATGCACTGTAAATGTTAGTCCATGGGAGAACAAAAAGCGTCAACTTAACGGAAACTGAAATCTTAAATATCCAAAATAAAAAATACCTTACATACTCCAGAAAAGGGAAAAAAAGTACTATTAATATCACATTTTTCAATGAAGTCCAAACTTGAACTAAAAGAAGTCTGCCAAATATTCAACATAAAAAAGGACTTATTTACATAGCTCAAAGCTCAGGAGTAATTCCTTCTTTTATCCACAATAGTTTTTCTGCTGCCTTCATTGGCTTGTCCTCATTCTGTCATACAAAGTATGTAAAAACTCTTATTGGTCAATATTAAGACAAAATCAGTCTAATGATACATCGTAGGTACACCGCTCAACACCATGTGCTCCATTTGAAGAGAATCCTTTAGGAAGAACTGATTATTATCCCCCATTTACCTTTAACGACAGCTCCACTCGATAATTTTGCATGCACTGTTTTGCGAATAAACCTTAGTACTTTTGTCTGTTTCCAAATCAAATCGGAAAGTGAGTTGCTAGTTGAAAGCTAACAACCAGGATGACGGGGGACTCCACAGATGATTTTACAGATGAAACCAGCACTGCCATTGATTCTATAATCTAAAGATAATACAAAGATCTCAAAATGTATCTTTTACATCATAAATCTCTCCAGAAATTTCAACCACTGCAAACTTTCTTGTAAAGTTCAAAAGCTCACAAGGTGTCATATGAAGATATTTCTCAAAGTATCCAAGTCAAAATATTTTGTTCCAGGTCCAGTAAAAAGTTTCTCCAAATTTTTCTTTTTATAAAAATAGATGCTTTTTAAACCCACATCAAAGAGGTTCTTAGCTCTTTGGCAAGGTACTGCTTTAAGAATTTTTTTTTTGTCTTTTATCCGTTAAGTTTACAATAAGCAACATTATGCAGCCAACCGATAATCAACTCATATTACAATAAACGTAATACTTGCAAAATCAACAAAACCGCAAATAGATCAAAGTAAGTACTTGCTAACCACTGAAGGCAGAACGCACCTAAGGCTAACCAGGACACAAAAATACAAAGAAAATCACCACACATAACTTTACAAGACCAACCGTTTCAAAGCAGGTGAGCAACAAAAGGACAAAACCTATCATAACATTTTAGATGGTCCATCTATAAAGACAGCAAGAGAAGTCAACATCACAGGCAGACACCTGCTGTATTTTTTCCTGTTTTAAAGTATATTGAGAAGATTCAAAGCGTAGCAATAAAAACAAAACTAAAAAAACGAAACAAAGAAACCACGTTGTTGGACGCTAAATATTGTTTTTCTTCTTAACACTGATTTACAAAGCTGTTGTTACTAATGTAGAAAGTTACGGTTGACACGCTTCCATTTTCTTTTTCCATTTTCTGTGGAGTTTTCTAGAAACAATCGCAGTGGGTATTAGGCTTTGTGTGTTTTGTTGGTTTTGAACGAGACCTGCAGCACTCTGTCTCCGAGGCGATATCCATTCAAGCTGGCGATGGCCACGGCTGCTTCGTCATAGTTGGTCATGGTGACAAAACCAAATCCTTTGCACTTGTTTGTGTTGAAGTCACGAATAACTTTGACGTTTGTGACGGCACCAAACGGCCCAAACATCTGCCAGAGGATGCTTTCATCTGCATCTGGAGCCAGGTTGTAGACAAAGATACACCAGCCTGTGCCTGCATGTCCTGGGATGTTGATGCCAGCCAAGCTGGTCACCCCATCTATGGCCATGGGAGAGAACCTGCTGTGAAATACACAATAATAAAAAAAAAAAACACTTTAACAAAACTGGCATTTTTTAGAAAACTAGAAATGGTGCCAAACTACCTAACTCAATCCGACAAGTCTATAAAGGGCTGTACTTCATTCTCTGCCATGTTTAAAGTCAGAAAGCATCCACAACCTCTAATTGCAGACATATTTCATTGATCATAAAATATTAAAGCAGAGTTGTCATGCAGCTTAAATCAAAATGCACAAACATTTCAATATGACAAAGCTAGAGATAAGTAATGAAGGTTTCCACAATCTTTTAAAATGTAGTTTTTTTGCGACAAGTCGCCTCCTTTAACGTAATACGAACAATGAAATAGTAGCACATATTTGAGCTCATTAGTTTGTGCCAGGACTAGACTGAATGGAATGGCACACAAATGTCCTGGCCTTTGAGTTTTGTTTCTTCAAACTGCAAAACCACATTTACCAAAGTGCATGGAAAGCCTATGAATTATTGCAGCAGGTGTCGCGTAAGATTAGCTGCTCCAGTTGGCCTCTGAGGGAACATCGACCATGACAGGTGTGCTCCCAGCATCAAGGACCCACAGAGAGCCAACGAGCAGAGCAGGAACAAATCACTCGTCTATTGTTGCTAGCCATTGGCCTTTGAGCTTCCAGGGGACAGGACTTCAATCATACCTGCAGAAGCTATTCTTATAAACTCAACTTTGACTAACTGGAACCTCTGTGAATCCTGAAAGACGTCTGACGCAAGTTTAAAATGGGACAGGGCTGTCCATAATAGATCAAGGTAAGAGTATGCAATAGCAAGAAAAAGATGGTAAAATTCTGTCTTTTGTTATGTAGCGAGACATGTTGTGACAATGTGTTGAGATTAAAGCACTTTATTGCATCATCATCTGTCACTAACCTTATTTTAACGAGAAAGGAATAAATAATCACCACAAGGATGTTTGACGCAAATTATTGCACATTTTACTTTACAACTGTAAAAATGAAGGAACATCGTCGTTAAGAACACAAATATAGAGGCTCAGTATAAATATTCAACAGTGTATTAATACTGATAGTAAAAGCCAGACATGACTGCTTTTCACAACATGCACAAGAATTAGTAAGACTCAACCAGTGAGATACCATTCCATGTCCTTATATCAACATTAACAGAGTCAAAGTCCATGAGGATTTTAAAATGTACAGCTTATACTTATGGCATGAACAGTCTCGCCCTTTGTCTACTTGAATCAATTATTCTCAAATCAATGTTGGTATTTATAAACTCATCATCACATCACGCCCACCACTTGTCTCTTCTTGGAAGTACGTTTGGCTCTATTCTTTCCTTTCTACATGCAGCATTCACACACGTTGAGTAAAGTTGACTTGCTTTTAAAACAAAAAGTCTCGACTCACCCACAAAACTGAATTATGGACAATTATTTGCATGTGAGTGATGTGTGGGGATGCACTGATCCCATACCGACTGTTAAAAGCAGACAATTACATTTTTATACATTGTATTTTTGTCGAAAAAGCAATATTAAGTGAAACCTGAAGTTTCTTCAAAGAAAGACCTCAGTGGCAGTGAAGTTTAGTTTAATTATTAAACATTTTTATAAGGAGTAATATTGAACCTCTGCATCCTCACTAATGTGTGTGTATATATGTTCTATTTTCCAAAGCACTCAGGCTAAGCCATATCCCATCAGCTTCCTCATGTTGGGTGTGAGTATCACTCTGAACGATTAGGATCTACAACACCTAGAGTTCAATTTACCTTTTAACTCCATACGCCATGTTCAGCAGATTGTCCAACCTGACAAATAACACAAGAACACACCAGATGTAAATAAATTATAACATAAATCACTTTTTTATGAGGTTGATGGTGTGTATTTACATGACAGAGATGAGTAATACTTCTGAAACCATTTTTTACCCACTACTCTAATTTTTTGATTTTGTTCCTATTAAACTTAATTGATTAGTGAAGGGTCATTAACTTCAAAAAGAGAGAGAAGGATAAGCTGGAAACAGTTTTGATACAACATACACTTTCTTTTGAACTTCATAATAGGTTACTTTAGGTCGATCACTGATGTAAGAGCAGAATTATTAACCAATTAGGTTCCACATGTAAGCCAGGTGACTAGACTGTCACAGACCATCCACTGAATATTCCAGAGTATTGCTCATCTCATTTGCATGTATGTGTCTAGTATGCCTACATCTGCAACAGGAGGAACACAGCAAAGTTGGAAGCATGGATATGTGGATGAATAATTTGGGGTATTGATGATTCTCCAACACAGATTATTTTCACTATACTGCTGTGTGACAATTTAGAAGCAAATTTTAAAAACTCCAGTAGAGTCTACTTGACATCCCTAAGCAGTATTTATTAAGTAGGGTTGGCTCTAATTTTTTTTTTGATGTGCCCCTTTTACCTGAAGCGTTGTGCCTGCTGTGCGAGGGGTCCTGGGTACCTTCGATTGGGTGACTGATAGAGCTGGGACAGCAGAGCCTGGCTGGTCTTCTGGCTAGGGTTATTCGCAAACTTGACTGTAATGGGTTCAGTGGCTCCAGGTGGCTTCTGACAGTTCAGACCCTTGATGGCCTCCTCAGCCTCAACCCGCCGGTCAAAACGGATGAAGCCAACTCCTCTGGAAACACCTGAGTGGAGCCAATATTGTCTGGATTAGTTTTATGTAAGCAAACTTTATACAATTGACATTTTCAACCAACTACTTCACACAACCAAAGACTTGCATAGTTGATTTTTCCACTTCACATTTAATAAACAGGGTTAGGGTCCTGTTATACTGGAAATACCAAAACAGCACAGTAGTATAGTTCCAAAAAATAAATAAATACCAGCAGCACAAGAAAAGACAGTACAGCATACACAATGTGAAAAATGAGCAAGTGATTTTTTTTATTATTTGAACACCAGTACAAAGGGAGAAAGATTATGAAGTGCACAGATGTCCCAAGACAGCAGGAAGAGGTGAAAAGAAAATAATTTATTCATCACTCTAAAACCAACAGCTAACCTAATTGGATTATATTAAAACCTGCAAATTTATATTTAGCAATGGTAATTTACAAGCTAATATTAGTCACTATCTAGCTACCAGTTAACAGTTGGCTAGCTATTTTGCAAGTCCATAAAATGTAATTCATTTACACAAAACAGGTATTATGAGCAATAAAAAAAATTGCACTTATTATTCCATTATTTAACTCTGGTGTCTTGGGCCATCAGTGCATACCTTCTCAATCTTGTCTGTGTTTCTTCCTGCTGGCTGCCAATGAGCCTTGACCTTCAATAACTTCGCCAAGTCAAATAGACGTCCATCAGTCCAGTTCCCCATGTTGCTTGCTTGTTTTACTTCTTGCCACGCAATTGGTTTGCTATGTGCTGTTTTTTTTTTCCATTAATAACTGCAGTTTTTTTCATTTTGCACTGTGGCCTTTGCAAAATGTCAGTTGGAATGCATTCTTGTGCTTAATTCTTTTGTGTTTGTCCTTAGGAGAAACTAAATTAAAATGCAGAAGAAAACACAAGTAACTTTGCGTCTGTGAGCAAAAGCAGGTTTCATTTATTTTGGGGGGGGGGGGGGGTTGTTTCTTTTTTACCCTTTTTGATAAAATAGATCACAAATTCCTTCATGGATAATGTAAAACTGAAACTAATCCTTTTCAAATTATTGGTTTCACGTTTGAGAAATAAAAGGCAAACACTTCAAAATTAATAACTGAAACTTTGTTTCAGCAGCACTTTTTCAGCAAGAGAACAAAAAGGAAAGCTCCCAGTGAGAGAATGTTTCATACAAGGTTCAGCTTCTACATGATGGTTGAGAGGTGGAAACTTATGACTGCAACAGGTGTCGTACTCACCAGTCACCTGGTCGACCAGAATGCGTGAGGTAATGATGCGTCCATACTGAGAGAAGAGCTGCTCCAGTTCTTTCTGAGTCATGGTCTTTGGCAAGCCACTGACGTACAAATTAGCATCTCTGATGGAGGCCGAACTCGGACGAGCATAGGAAACCTACAGATGGAGACAATTTATAACCACTTTTTAAAAAAATGTTTCTCTCTAGTATGCAGCAGCTTATATAAATGCATTGTCAATACTGGCAATTTAAGCTCATTCAGATTTACTTGTTCTTATGAAAAGCTGTATAACGATTTAGAAAGACATCTCCAATGGTGTGTTCAGACTGTGACATAAATGGGGCCCGACGATTTCTGCGATGCCACACAGAATCTTGCAGAAATTGTCATGATTTATCTGAAGTTTCAGTTTTTCTGATAAGTTGGAACGGATTGCAGAGACACAGGGGATGTTTATGCATGTGGCACCAGCGCAGCTTCTCGTCACAACAATGCCTAAGCAGCCATTTGAGACAAACATGGCGTTTGTAAAAAAAAAAAAAAAAATTAAAAACAGCGAGAACTTGTCCAAGACTTTGTTGCCGTGTGCAGTCAGACATCCCTCAAGAAACTTCTCCAAGGCTACAGTTGTTTCTCATGAAATCTTATAAACGATCAATCTCCCTGCACCTTTTAGAAGTTTCCTTATTCCTGACTGTGAAAACTTGTGCAATGTTGTGTTGCATAAATATCTTTCCCTGGTAAAATAAGTGTAAAATATTAAAAAGCTGAATTTGGAAAAAAATCTATTCAAAAGGATGAATTATAACTGCATCGATCTTGATGGTACAAATGCTGCCAAATCTTTAACAGCTTGTCATGTAGCATGAATAATGGGTGTCACGATTCTCGATTCACAATTCTGCCATTGTTACCATTAGTTAGAGGAGGTAACGTGTAGTCCTGCTACAGTGGCTACAACCAAAACACTTTTTCCCCCCTTCTGGCACTCTTGCAGGACGTCACTGGGGGCATGGTTAAAACCTCAATTCCACCTTTGCTTTCGAAGGTAGAGAGTGACATTTTTTGATCAATAACCAATTTACAATTGAGATCGTAACACCTCTAATAAATACACAAAGGGTACAAAGTGTAAGCAAAACTTAACTTTTGGTTCATGTGCTGTTGCAGATTTCCTGTAACGCTAAATTTGTCCCACAGCATTTCTAGCCGCTTACCATTTTGATTGATCGTTTTATAAAAAGGTAGAGCACCGTAATATTTGTTCACGGCATGGTCCGTCTCCCTGTGTATCCCCAGTGAAGCGAGAATTACTCATCAGTTTGTCCTGAAAGTTACTTTCTTCAAATTTTGACTCATGACAGTGGATATACCATCAGGTCTGTCTAGATTGCTCATTAAAAATAAAAAATAGATAAAAAACAATTTGGAGGACTCACCGCACCAGATTACATACACATGCGACATATCTTACAGCAAAGTAATAAAAACAGACCAGATATTAATCAAGGTTCTGTGGATCAATACATCATTACATCCCTGAGCAGTCATGAATTCTATTTCGAGCGCACCATACTCTCAGACATTTATACAACATGCAGAAAGTGAGACATCCCAAATTGAATGTGTAAAAATGGACTGAGGTTGGTTTTGTGGAGGCCTAAGTGAAAATTAGAGAGGGAGCGGGAAAAAGTCAAGTCGCTGCAGATCTTTGTGAATCCACCCAATTAACCTACATATTGCCACAGCTATTTAATTACAGTGTTAAAAGCATTAAACAGTTTTATCCAAAGTCCCTCTTTGCAATCTCATGCAACAGATTGCATGAAAAAAAAAGTTAATCACTTTAATTAAAGAATTCTGGTGCTCTCAGATCGATATGAACCCCCACCTTAAAACTCACCAACCCCTAAAGGGAAGGACTACAAATTACCAGTCAATTCTCTCCTGAATTTTCATCCCCACCTTTCTCCCAATCTCAACTTCACACTTCATTTGGTATTTATTTTTTCAAAGTGTATTCCTGTTTCTCACTGAGGTTTATTTGCACTTCTGATCGAGCAGCTTGAGAAATTTAGATGTGTGATTTCCAAAAATAAGTCCCAATGTTATACTTTCACAGGTATAACTAACTAAGAAAGTGAGGCAAATACAAAGCTGTGTTCAATGTCTAATTCCTCCAAAAAGTGGTGTGGATGGATCACAAGTAACACATTTCCCTCCATTCATATTTAAATGCAAAATACAGAAATCGTCAGGAACAAGTTTTGGTGCTATTCAAAGATTTTCTATCTCAAAATGTGCTTTTGTACTTAGCATTTTCTCCATTACCCTCTGTCCAGTGTAAAAAGGCTTTTGGTGACAAAGACCTTTGTGAAATAAAAGATCTAATCTGCCCCTACCATCCACAAATTCCGTTGCACTATATGAAGCAAATTAGTTTCTCCACGAGCACACCGTGTGCTGCATTGCCTGATGAATGCTAATGGCAGCCACCTTCCTGTAAAGGCACATGCAACCATAGAAACAGTTCTGCTCTACTTGAGGTCCCAGACGAAGCTGCTTGTGCCCAGATTAACAATAGGCTCCCTTTCCACCCTACAGTTCTCCAGCCTCATTATGCCTCGACTCCAAATAAATATAAATGGCACTTTGGTTAACAGATTTCGGTTAATTCGGTAGGAGTGTATTTGATGAGCTTGATTGGAGAAGACACATCTCTTATAAACATATATATATTGCAACATCTTACCTTGATGGTTTTGGTCTGAAGTCTCAAGCCATTTAAAGTATTGATGGCTTTTTCTGCATCCTTCGGGTCCACGTAATTTACAAATCCATAGCCTAGGCTCTGACCTGCAATTACAGGAACAGAAAACATACCCGATCACACATATGGACTAAAAGAGATTGCTGCATACTGATGAATGATGACAATCCACTTTTCTTAACAACAAAATAACAGCAATACTAGAAAACATCAAGTCAGGTCACAAACTCATTTCCAACAGACAACTCATCTGCTATACAACCTATAAGTTAGGTCTCAAACCAACTGTTATCTTAAAAATGACAGGGTTTTTCTCTTCTTTCACAGCAACTCATCTGAGACAGCACAGTAGCCGAGGTGCAACGTGTTCCTCCTCTCTCTACAGTTTATCTCTAAAATGTACAATAGATTGACACCCACTCTTTATGTGCACAGAGGCAATTCAATTTCCACCACCCACACTGCTGGGTCTCTCTGCAATTCGACTGCCGGTCAAGTTCACCAACTCAAGCAGCTTGAGCATATTAACACATTAAGCAACTTGAATTTCATCAACAGCCTTCATACTGTATGAGACAAGACAAAGAGAGCATTTGCTTTTGTTAAACAATCACATTTCAGCATAGAAATCAACCAATTTGTGATAGGAAATCCATGTTAGAGGTCCATACAGTCATATTCATAGATCAGGTAAGTTCATGCTTTAAACAATTTTTATTTTTTGAATTGTAATAGTAAATTTGACTTTATTAAAATTACAGTCAAATTTAGGAGCATTGACGTTTTGTTTGTCAAAATATGTAATTAATTGTCAATATAGCTTCCTACATTGCAGTTACATTAGTTTTACTATAGATCTGAAAACTGAATGCATTATAAAAGCGTTATCTATCTCCCCACTATGAGTCACTGCTGATTTGGGCTGTTCAACTGTGATTAAAAGAGGTTCATACACTTAATTTCACCTTACATATTGGGGACCGTTATAGCCCAGAGAAAAATGCCATGCCTTTGAAATAAGCTGGTGAAATGACACTTTTACTTAAGCCTGGGGGGCAGACTGTCTGTTCTACTATGTGGGCACACTACACCCTTATTGTTATGTCTTCCTATATAACATCTAATATCTGTTTCACCCACTGTTACAGCTGGGGGCTCTAAACATGTTTCTATAACAAACAACTTTCAGCTGTCTTTAAAGGAGTAGTGGCAGCATGCTGTGATGCTCTTTCAGACAACTGCTGTGCCCAGCCTCTAGTGAAAAGAGTAGTGCTGCTCATAGTTGGAGGAAAATGACAAAGACTAAGCTGCTGCAGCAGCAGGCGCAACAGCCAAGATCACCAACAACACAGAAGAACATTTAAAGCAAAGAGGAAGCATGCATTTCTCTGGTGATTATTTAGCATCTGATGTAGCACCAGTACACACATTTATGCTGTCCTAAATCCATTGGCACAGGGCTAAGAAAGAGACAAATTCAAGAAGGTCTTAAGGGGATGGGTTTATATATATATATAAAAATTGTGAAACAGGCTGAATACATTTCTGGCACATTAAAGGGACACTATGTAGTATTTATGGGTTTTTGTTTCATTTTCGTAGTGTTTCAAAAAGTCATGTAAAATAACACGGTCGCGGACCGCGGTTGCATAGCCACTGTTAGCAGCGAGACGCCATGTTTCTACCGGAGCCTGTAAGGACAAACGCGAGAGAACAAATCAAGCGTCTCTTTACTTGTAGCGGAAGTCCCGCCTCCACTCTCTCCGCTTCGTCTGCTACGGCCGCAGTAGCTCGCCCTCTCCCTCGCCTCACGAACCTCATCTGCTGACACGGAGAAAGACGACGAGTTCGACATTTGACCGGCTGCGGATACCGTAGCGCTCAGGGAAGGGAGGGGGTGAGCAGAGCAGCAGGTCTTTGTTGTAAATTTCAGCCTCTCCTCTAGATGGCACTATAAACTACTTACTTCACCTTTAAGTAATGGCTAATGCACTATACGTGAATCAAGTGGTTCTGATCAGATATTTTGGCTGTTAAATTTTTGCCAAACACAAGGACAGTTCATGCAATTAAGACAATTGCCTATTATGGATCTTCTTTGAAAAGACATCACCAGCTGGAAATGCAAGAACTCAATGCTTATTGCTGGGTATCTTTAAATGAACATAATAAAAACGTATTACTCTATTACTCTATTATTACAACCAGCTGGTTCTAAGAGCCTTTGAAATTGTGACTACAGACTACATTATCAACACACGGTTTTACTGAAAGACACTAGTGCAACTGTCACTCCTGATCCAACAGAGGCTCCCATTTTGAAAAATGGATAATTATAATCTAATTTTTAAAAAATTTTTTTATTATTTAACACGAGAAATTAGCATTTAAGGTTTTCCCAAATGAGTATGTCACATCATTTACATATAGAACACCTGCAAAACATGGACATGCCCACATATTTGAACAGTTGCACTTACAAAGACAACAAAAACGGAGTCACAGTATGACATGAAATATCTACAGAGAAGATACACTCTTCCATGAGACTCAAAAGTAATTTCAGAGATAAACATTCAGAGGTCACTCATTAAAAAGCAAATTCTTAATAGTTAGACTTGAATACATTTTTAGATCAGATTGCTCACACATCTTAATGTGGGACCACATGGAGCAGAAAGCAGGAGGTTAATTGGCTGTGTTAACTACAAATGAAAGAAAAACAAAGTGAATTAGGCGCAATGAAAATATTTTACAGTTTAGCATACTTTTAAAAAACGCATGCAGGGCTAAACCAAAATAAATGTTACTTGTCTTTTCTCTTATTTTAGGGATCCAAATGCCTTTCTCATGGCATACATTAAAAGTCTACAACATGAACCAGACTGATTGGATAGATGTGTTTCCTTTTCCTGCCAAATTATATTTTTAAAAGCAGCCATGTAACCCTAACCCTTTGGTACCACAAAGGCAACACCATAGAGGATATAATTTGCTTATCAAGATGTTATTTACTTTGTGTACAAGTCACTTTATAATAAGTATGGTTTACTACACTTCTGTGTTCATTAAGGTGACGACCTCAGAGACTCAGAATAAAAATAACCTATAATGATCACAGTTTTCACCTCATACCTTTCAAAAGCTCCCTGCCCACCTGATTTCAGTAAAAGACATGTTCAGTCAACTATGGCTGAAAAAAAAAATCCCAAAAGCAACAAGACCATTGGACTGAGTTATGAGAAGCAGATGGACAGTCCACACAACCTTGACCAAAACAGCCAGCAGTAAAAAATCCAGCAGCTTCAGCCATAAGTCATGTCACACAGACCCTCTCAGTGGGTCTCTCTGCCAACTGCAAATGCATTCCTCCCATCAAAAAAAACAGAAATCATATGCAAATCATCTACCTGCTCAAGGACACAAACAAATGCCATGGTGCAATTTGAGTCCCTTGATATTTCTGTAGTGAATGAACAAATAAAATTCCACTTTGTATCCCCTGAGCCTGGTGTTTAGCAAATGCCATTTTGCATGTGGAACTAGTATCATCCAACATATTAAAAAAGCATACAGTGCATAGAATTTAAATTAGTCTTTATATTGCTGCTTGGTAGATTTTGTATATAATGGCTACTATATGCCTGACATTCTCCATAATAAGATGCTGGCCCCTGCATTTATAGGGGCAAAAAGTCCCATTATTTATAAGGAAACCACATACTACGCATGCATAAAGCAAAAAGTTGTACTCGTACAGTAGTGCTAGTTGGGGCCCAAAGTTCAATTTTGACCCCAGGTGTAAGTGTATAATTAGAGCTAAAAAACAAACAAACAAAAAACCAACCTCACAGCACATCTGTATAATAATCAAATGTGTTACCTGTTATTTTGTCTCGAACTAGTTTACAGGACTCGATTTCTCCGATGCTCCCAAACAAACTCTTCAGCTCCTCCTGCGTCATGTTCTGAGGCAGATAGTTGACTATCAAGTTAGTTTTACTGTCCTCTATGCTCCCTGACTCTACAGGTGAGGAGCAGTTGTTTGAGATTGTGGAAGGACCGTTGCTCGTGTTGTTGCAAGTTTGCCCATTGGACAGCTGTGTTTCCATGGCAGCAATTACCTGCTAAAGAAACAAACAAAAAAATCCAAGTCAAAAAGAAGCAAGAATAGACTCCAAACATAGTGAACCACCAAATACCAGTTAAAAAGGGACACTCTTCACACATTGAACAATTTTGCTGAAATATTTTGTCACATAAATACTTTTACTACTTAAGATATAAAAGACACTAAAATTACAAAAAACATAGCACCTCATCTCAAATGATGCACCCCAGTAAATCTACTATTATTGGCCACCATACTTATAAAATATTACTTGTATGCTTTTTTAAATTTTATATAATGTGTGCATATTCATGCTCCTGTCATTTTACTGAAAATGATCTGGCTAGATGTGAAATATAAGATAATACAGCGGGAAAGCAATATAACTAGTTATAGTTAGGTAATATTGATTAATATTGATAATAATGTGATATGTCGCTGCGTCAGTTATGTCTTTTTAACGTTTCGATTTCTTATCACACAGCAATGAATAAGAATAGAATAAGTTTGTTGTTGTACGTGGTTAACAGGGAGGGACTGAGTTTGTTCATGCAACCAAACCTGCTTAGTCCATTTTTCTAGCACTTTATATCATGATATAAATATATTGTTATCGTATTATCGCCAAGCCCAAATCGATGTTAAATAAGGCAATGAAAGTGAAAGATTTCATTCCCCACTATAATCTACATATGCAAAACCTACAAGAGTACCAGATCTAAAAAGCACTGGACAGCAATGAAGGCAATGGGCAGCAAATTAATGTATGAAGAGTCATCCTTTGTTAACAGAGTCACCTTCTGCAGAAAGCAAGTAATTTCCATCGCACAACTGTGCATATTAGACTTGGGGCAATCACACTTTGTTTAATTTGTACATAGGTGCCATTACATCCTAACTTCAAATGATAAATACATGAGTAGCACACAGATTTAGACCATACAAATGGAATCAAACATTTACGACTTGGGAGCTTTTCATACACAAAATCCAAAGTGCCAGAATTCTACATTTATGCTGTGATCAATTTCGATGGAAAGTGAAAATATGACAGAGCTAGCAACTTTGGTATGGCATGAGCAGTGAGAGAAAAAAGCAGGGCCTTCTGGACATATGATTTCAAAAAGGGAAGTGCCACAAACCCCAGTCCAAGGCTCAGGTGCCCACGAACCACTTCTAAGCAGAGAAGCCACATCGCACAATCTGACTGCCATGTTAGTTTGGAGTTGCCGTCTGAAAATGGGGACACAAAAAGTACTTCATGTTAGATCAACAATAACAAAAGCAACAGTCAGTGAGGATTGCATGTTATTGTTGGGAAAGAGGAAGCTATACGTTTTTTGAAACGGCTGTCCATGTAGATTGGGTTAAATTAGGAAGATGCAAATGGCTATGCTTTATTTAGTCACAACTAATTTTCAAGTAGAAAAAAAGTCAGAGCGCAGACCTCCAACAAGACAGCTCAGTGCCTACAGAATACACCCTGTCGGTGTGCCTGGGTCAGACAGCGAGAGTTGTAACCAGTGATGGCATCTACGGATCACGCCCAAAATTTAATCAATTGTTCCTGGTCTCATTGCGGACATTACCTTCATCCAAATCCGTCTGTGACTTTGAGTTATGTTGATAAATAACAGACAAACAAACAAACGCCGGTGAAAACATATACCTCCTTGGCGGAGGTCAATAAGGAGCAGAACTAAGAATTGTACAGTTCAGTCAAGAGATATACCTGGCCACACATCAGGCACAACAAGCATGAGGAATAGCAATCACTAAGATAGTGTGCTGCACAAAGATTCTCACTGAAATTGGAAAGCACAAATCAATTGCTCACTGCTCACATCAGCAACACAGCTGATGCGCTCAGGTTTCGCTGACATATCCTACATTTGTGAAGCCAATCTATAACACACAACAAACCCACATAAAAACGTCAAGTTTCCCCGTTAGGCTTAACAATCCCACACTTTTAAAATGAACAGAACAGAACAGTTTTCAATCATCAGAGTACAACCACAATTCATTTATAAATAACAAAATTACAGTATAGAGACAACAAACTAAGTCTCATAACTGACTTAAATCACCATAACAAATAAGCCAAAATCTTCACAGAAGTTATAATCAACAAAATGGCAAAAGCAGTTGGTATGGAAAAACCTCACCACATTCAATCAAAATGAAACGACCAATGCAAATAAATAGCTAAAATGTTTTTAGATTACCGTCTTACTCGTGCATGTCTAACAATTCAGTACGTACATATTATTTTGGGTCATTTACCAACCCCAGAAACCCTGAACTTAAGCTTAGCTGTGACTAATGCAAATAGAAGAGACTTTAGTATTAACATTGCATTTTTATTTTTTTTAAACCTAAAACTGTGGCGAAAGAGGAGCATTTCTCCCTCTCAACTGCTGATATACCAGTTATTATACACATTTACATTTGTTTATAGTGTTCAGATGAGGACTTCTTTTCCCCATTTATGAATTAGTATCATCATGTTTGTTGCATCTAGTGAAAATGACATCTTGGCATGACTGAAATGTGAATAGATTTTCTCAAGTCAAGCACAGGAAAAAACTGCAGTTGTCAGATGGACAAGTATAACCCAATAAATGTGATCAATATTGCTTAGTGGAGAGAGCATCTCCACTGGTACAGTGTTTCACTAAACAGATATGAAAGTGGATAAGGCTTCAGTTAAAACACATTACATTTAAAAGTTTCCTTTTAGTTTTAAGATCCTTTATTATAATATTTTTTATTACCCGGAGCAAATCCGCAGAAAAAGCTTTGTATCGCGTTCAGATGAGAGTTGGACATCCACTCTTATTCAATTAGAAAACTAGATTATGAAGGCAAAAGGTCTCTAATCTGAACTCAGATCGTTCAGTTTTTGGGACAGAAAGTCCAACATTTGCCCCTTTAATCAGACCCACAGCAAAGTTTGGGCGACTTTTTTTCGTTGCAACATTACAGCTACCAAACCAACCACCAAACAGACATTTGTAAAAACATAACCTCCCTGGCAGAGGCAATAATTATAACCTAGCTTATCCAAGTGTGAAAAACTGGAGGTGTACTGTGAGCGTGTGTGATTACAGTACACTGCGATAGCTTGACTAAAAATGACAATGTACTTAACAGTGTTACTTGTGCGATGTTTAGAAACATTTCTATTCTGAGAATATCAGCATACATCTCACTATACAGATAACACCATTTCAGTTGACTGAATAAACATGTTTTTTGCCAGTGTCAGAAATAATGAAGGAAAGAAATTGTTGTATAAGCAATGTATTTTATAACACATACATTGTGGCAGAATATTTGTTCAGCCATAACAACAAACATTAAAACATTTGAAATATGAAAATAGATTACTGCAAAACAATTAGATAAATACCAGAGAATACTATTAAGGCAGTACATTTTCTCTAGTTTCAGTGATCAGATATCAGACTAGCAACTCAACCTCAACTGACACCATTATCAAGCTTTGTATCTGCAAACAATTGGATCAAACAATTTAATTGATCACTTTTATTCAACCCTCTATTTTATGCAGACTCCACTGTCATGACAGGAGCACTGTAGACTTAAAGTGCACTTTGGATGAGTCAGCTGTGTTTGAGATGCTGTGTCCCAGTAGTGAAGTCTGCAAGAACATCCTCACAACGGTGCATTCTCAGCTGAAATATGCAACCTCCTGGGTCACACACAATATGCTCACCCTAGTGTTTTCTGCAGCGGTTTAGACGTCATGTGTAAAACAGCCTAACGCACAGACAACGTGCATATGAAAATACACTACACAGTTCATTTAACATCTTGCCTTTAAAAATTGTGCTGACCAACTAACTTGTTCCATGGTTGGAGGAGTGATATAACCACTTGACTACCAAAAGTGGACATCTGTGCTTTTGACCTTTACAATTAAAAATAAGTGGCATAAATTAAAGAAGTTAATTTGTTTTACATCTTAATTGTTTTTCAGTGTTCAAAATACAAAGGCAGTGTTTCAGTACACAACTGCAAATGCATCAGTCATTTGATTCAACATATCTAAAAACAAGGTCAAAACCCACTTTCTACATAATCCAAGCAACTACACTATAGCCAATAGCTACAAACCACCTGACCCTTTCCCACATACAATTTTCATTTACTTGGAGAAAATAAAATAACCTCAGAGCGCAGAGCATTTAATGTCACTTTAAGAATGAATAGGATTAAAGCAGTTTTGTTAAAATGTTCAAGCCACAAACAGGGTATCCCACTGGGATATGTAGTGACAAGCTCAAGGCCATCTATTCTAATGCCACTAATTCTTATACACGCACCACTTTTTTACATTTATCAAACTACGGACAAGGAGAATTCAAACCAGAGAAGGATGACAGAAACTATGCGCTTCCGAATGAAAAAAATTGATGACCAATTTTAAATGTTAAGAAAAAATTAATAATTCTGGGTGAAGTTTGAATGAACACAGACATGACTCAGTATCAGTCCCTCCTGTTTTCCTCCCTGTGCTACTGTGATTCACCGTCTGTAGTTACAACTGAGGGTGGAAACTAGACTTAACAAGACAATGTCAATTTAGACTGCAGATTTTTTTTCATTTTATCCTCTCCATAATGCTTTGTATAAAACTGTCTGCTAGGATTTTTGTCATATGTGGCTTGCTTATGACAACATTCACATTAATATGTACACTAATAATCAACTGGTTAACAACTTGACCTGCTTCAAGTAAGTAATTAAGTATAAATGGGAAAAAACAAGGCCTCATACTAAAAATATGACGTAGTACATCTCAAACTAGAATTATAAAATTGTGAAAATGGTTCTCGTTCAAATATAATTCAAATGCCAATATCTAAACATGAATGCAAATGAGAGCCTAATAATGTGTAGGGTTAAATTCTGCTGTTTGCCAAGTACAGGTGAGAATATACTGCAAGCCAAAATATGATGTACACAGTTGTGTGTGGGTTACATGATTTCCTGCTCTTTTTACTCCACACCAAAATATTTATGGCTGCATATCAAAGAAAGAAAAACACAATGAGTTATCATATCGGTCTAAAATTTGACAATAAAAGAAAACTATATTCTTAACCAAACATGTGTGAACTGTTCTTTATTGAGGTAAACTATCACTTATCCTGAGTTGTTAAACTCAAAGCAAAATGATCTGTAGCAGGTACATTTGACATCAGACCTACTGCACTCTAGAAGTACAAAGATGGGGTTTTGGAATTCACAGGGTTAACAAAGCCTTGTGCTGCTCTTTCCATCTATTACTTTGTGTAATGCTTTCACATTTCAACTTTCTACCTGTGTTGTTAATGTGCCAGAAGACGCATGTAAATGTAATATTAAGCCAAAAAACATACATTTTCAAAACAAGCAGTTGCCTCCACAATTACCCTCCTTCATATGTATAGTAACAAAGAGGAAAAAAAAAGGCCAACACAGAACATATTGTTGAAGAAAATGACTTAACTTCAATCTCCATTTCATGTTTCACCTGTTATTCTAAGTATAAAGCACACACATTGGCTATTTTCCGGCTTGAGTTTGTGCCACAAGAAATTATATCATTAGCCAAACACTTGGAAGAGAAAGCCTGGCAAAATACCTCTCCCCAAAAATTTCAGTCAAGCCTTTCTTACACTGTGTGCAGTTCAGGCATTGCAGAGCATCTCGTTCACCGAGAAGGCCCTGCCTCTGTTTTCATCAGAAAGTTGTTTTGTTTTTTCCAATCATCGCTAACCATCCACCTACACAATTTTAACTCACTGAGCAGGGTGCCTTTTAGGACTCATTTAAGTGTAGTGTTTACTTATTGGTACCATTTCACAGCCTTCTCACAAGGGGAAGAAAAACCATCTGAACGCTGCGTTACTATGAAGAGAATACAGCGATTCCCAATTCAACACTCGTCTCTACACGCATGCAGAGTTATGAGTTACAATATGCAAACAGTACTGGAAAATGAACATGCATAACTAATGGAACAGTCATTTCTTAAATGCAAGTGTTCCACTCAAATACTAAGCCTTAGCCATGTCCTTCACTCTCTAAAGCTGTCATACTGGATCTATTTTTGTAGCATACCAATTGTGTTAATTAATTACATGGGAATATGACTGAGTGGGAGTTTGGAAGCATGATTTCACAGCTGAACAAACTCTTGACTGAAGTGCAGCTGTCAATCCACTGATATGGAATCAATTAGTCTGAAAATGGTGTGTCATGTTTGCAGGTTAAACAATGTGTGAATTATTGATTTACATTAGTCAACCAAAAGAAACGTTTCATAAGCAAATACACTTCTTTAGGCAAAAACATTCCCTGTTTCTCCACAAAATAACTATATGGACAAAGCTAATATTTTTCACCATGTTCTGTTTAATAGAGCTAAACTGGGATACAAGTTATCAATTTAACATACAGGACCAATTATTCTTCATCAGCACATGATTATGTTGTATTTACTACAATATGCACTCATCCTTGAGTATTGAGCCTACAACCAAGCTAAGATAGCAAAGAGATGAGTTCAAAATCATGTACATTCAGAAATTGACTGATATCACAATGCATTTTTTTTTGCTGATACGAGCAGTTTGAAGAGTATGCTGACTGAAGTGTGAAGTAACCAGAGGCTTCATGTGTTCAAATGTATGTATAGTGTATGGGCTTAAAGACACCTCCATTTAATTCTATATTTAAAAACAAGCCAAAACTCAACTCCCCAGAAAAACTGTCAGAATGATTATGACAAAGTTTGTCCACTCTCCCCAGGAATTATCAATGAACAACAACCAAATCCTATGCCTATAGATATTTAACCAACAAAATATCAGCATGCCAGTGTCTTAGCTCCTGTAACCAGCACTAGCATTAGCTTGGTCAATTGCTCAGCATGCTACAGCTAGTACCGTTTACAGCAGAGAATCTTGCTTTGGACCAAACTTAAGACTAATATCTGTTAATATCAGATAAAGACTGAGCTTTGCTCATGAGTGAAAGTTCAAGATGAGATTGATTCTAAACTTATTTGTGGACAGAAACAACAGTCTTAAAAACAAACATTTCACACATTTGAGGGAATATCAAAGTGTGTGTACACAGTGCATAGATATAAATACAAACTGAATCTTTGTTATATTAAGATTAAATAAAATCCCATCACAATCTATAGTGTCATTGAATTATTACCTAGCCACACTTGTGTAAGGAGTCGAGCCAGAATGACTGCGATACTTTCTGTTGTCAGTGGTATTGTACTCATCAATGTTTGGAAAGAGTTCGTCATCATTTGTTTCCATGTTGCTTTTGGGATATCAAAACATTACTGTACAACAGACAGGGAGTACCCCCAACTCTTGAAAATCAACAGCTTTAGTGTAAAACTATTACTTTTTTGCACTTTGCTGTACTGTTGCTCATTTCTGCTCTTTTCTATATTCACCTTGTTCCTAGAAAACTCAAGACAAACTTTGATCACAAAAGTAGTGGGTGTATACTGCTTGCAATCCAAAAAAGACAGAGTCCAACTGACATTTGTGCATCTGTCTGCAGTAGAATATTATTAAAAGTAAAATATTTGCACACAAAAGGAATACAAAAAATTCAGCTTACACACGGTTACTTTTTTGTCTCCCCATTCTCGAATAAACATATCAGCTCACATAAACATTTCAAGTAGTACTGCATAGACCAGTAACTGTTAACACTGGTTGCTGAGCCCCCCTGGCATATATTAATTTCAGGTATTATATAAAACAATAACGTACGGACCACTTCTTCCCCCCAAAAATGAATGGGATCAATATATATATACATATATAATGAAAGCCCTGTCAGGACCACAGAGGAAATGCAGTAGAATAAGAATGAATGCACACAAATCCCTGAGGGCAAAAGCAATTTATAAATTGGACTCACTACGAAAATCCTTCAACTTGAACCTGATGTTACATCACTGCTTATTTTTGTGACACCTACCACTTTAAAGTGAGGAGGCAAGAAGCTCTGCTACAAGCTTCACAGAGAATCAAACTGACCAAGGTATGACAAACTGCAGGGAAAAACCTCCAGTGCGCACACACCAACATACACCTGTCCTTGAAAGCTAAAAGCCCAGAAGTAAGAGTTCAAATAGCTATAATCCAAGTTATAAAAACAGATTTGACTATTCAGCCCACACACATACACAAAAGCCAAAGGCTACAGCATTCGATGCTGAAAAAGGTCTGATCACCTGTACATAAACAAAAAATGCATAAGGTGATGACAGCCATGTGGTGCAAAAAAAGTTATGTGAAGTTGGACAGGAAAAGGATTTAGTAAAAATACCCTTTTCTGCATTTCACAAGTATGGATTTTTTTTTTTTTTAAGTGACATAATTTAAAGCATTCTCGGTAGCCTGCCTCCAAAGTGGAGAAATTATTCTCAACACTAGTACTTTGCGAAAGGGAAGTAATCCAGCAATGTGCCATGTACTCCACAGTTCACCTTCAACAAAATTCTGTTGAGCAGTTTGTATTGCTCAAGAGACTGCAACACATGTTCAGTGAAACGTAACGATACTGAAATTCACAAATAAATGTTTACTAATTAAAAGAATGACTCGCGAGTGAAATCTATATTAAAGTAAAAGGTAATTCAATCTGATTAACGGAGCAATCAAGGACCAAAGACTTAATTCTGGTTCAGACATTCATACAAGGCATATTTACACTCTCTGCTTTTCAACTTTGAACCAAATACCAACTGAGTCAAACATTGCATTAACATACAACATCCATCACACCACACCCATGTATGAAAAGTGGTTATCCATTAAGGCCTCGAGTGATGCAGTGACAGGGTTCAGGGACACTGCAATGCTGACTCCTGTGTTGACTGACGCATGCAGAGGGAGGGCCACCCTGTGGCCAACAGAAATTAAGGATGAAGTGAAAACATTCTTGTGGGCATAAAAAGGATGACAAAGGGAACAAAATTGTGTCCGTTATTCCAGCTACAGCCACCCACTGTACACTAACCCAGTTCTGACAGTGGCACACATTGTTGTATACAGCGATGTGGCCTTTGGAAGTTCGCTCACTGTCCTGCATTTTAGTCACTCTGTCAGCAGCCTTTATTTAGAAAGGCAAACGTGGAGGCTCAATAATACATACAGACAACCGCTCTTATCTCTTGTCCCTCTCAGGAGCACAGAGGCTGCAGCAGTTGTGGATGTTGGAAGAACACAGAGAAGGAAAATGCCTAAAAGGAGCGGATGTATTAATAGCAACAGGAACATGTGGGTATCTATCTAAAGCTGGACCTGTGATAAGATTTGCAATGACACTTATTAGAATCAAGAGCTATTGCATTCTGAACCTGAAAAATAAGATTAATAAAAACAGATTGGTGTGTTATATTTAAAAAAAAAATGCCCTTTTGGAACAGATACTATCTATAGTTGGAGTGCTGTATAGTTGGTACCTTGCAAAGCATTTCATAAAACAGCCACATTCGACCATACCAACACACATTTGAAAAATAAGGAATATCAGAAACCACCGCTCCTTAAATCCTAAAATAACCTCATTCCCTTTTGCTGGGCTGCCCTCCCCGATACCCACAGGACCAAAGATGTCCTGCTTTTTGGCAATCTCCCTTAAACTAATCGCTCAGTCTTTTAGCTGCTGGCTAAATCATTTTCTCAATTTACCAAGTGAACTGTATACACAATAGAAGCCAACTAGAAGTCAGGTTTTTACACATTCACCTTGCCCATACACTCAGTACAAAGCTCAAAAAATTGTTTATGCCCAATAACTGCTTATTTTACATGCAATGACAATTTGCAACTACGATAGTCAACAATAGACTAACTTCACTCATAAACACACACAAGAAATAGTTTTATATAATGAATTTTAAAAAAGACTTGGACACAATGGGGGAAAAAGTAGGAATGCATTCACAGACAAAAAAACACACAAAAAATATTGTGACAGCACACCTGCTTCTTTCCTTCAGATGCAACCATGCATTGTGTAAACAAGTGCAATTCATTACAAACAATATATATATATATATATATATATATATATATATATATATATATATATATATATATATATATATATATATATAACTGTGGTATAATCTTGGAAGATAAAGGGTAGATTAATTAATTCTAGAGTTAAAATGCTAGTAATATTGTAGTTTTGACATAGGAATATGGTATTTCAGTTTTAAAAAAACTGGAGATATTAAAAGACCAAAATGTCCACTTACTAAATTTTAAAGTAAGCGTGTTAAAATGACCAGTTACACTTAGTCTGAATTAAATAAATTACGGTGTTTGGTACATTCAAACAGACGATATAGAGGTGACGGAGGAAACGCCTGGTTCTAACCATGTGAAACGGTCAGGGTTAATTAGTAAATGGGCTGCACCTGTGCTGCTGCTGACCTGCGCAAACTACCAACTGCGACACAAACTGCGCTTGAACAAACTACATTACACGTTTTTAAACACGTATAACATTAATTAATATGCCTTTTTCTTCAAGTTACAGCAGAAATCCATGTCATTCGCGAAAGCTGAAAATGCTGCAGTCCAACTGCACCACATCAAACACACTTTGTACCGTCAACTAGCATAGCTAGCACCCATGATGCGGTTCTGCGCTGGCTCAAATGTTATTTTAACATATTTGGCACAGTCGTGAAATTTGTACCGCTAAAATTTGACCATGCCAACCGAGTATCTTAAAGCAATGTGTCGACCGAGGTTCTAAAAGCAACATGTCCGACGATAGAGACCGCTGCTATTTGGCCTTGCTAGCTACCGTAACTCATCACATGGCGTTTTGTCTTGTAAATTTTCGCCAAAGTTAATTGCAACACTTAATATTTCTGCAACCATTACTCTGTAGGGTCTTACCTGAAGTGTTGAATCGCCGCGGATATTTATTGAGGTTGAGTCTGCAGACATCAAACTTTTGGTCGTAGTGTACGCGCGGTGGAATAAGGGGCGGTGGCGGGAACGCGGCTGCCCTAAGTAAACTAATCAGACCGTCATCCAATCAGCGACGACCACGTACGTACCCCGGAAATGAGACATAAAGTCACTGATTTGCTGCAGGTGTACTTCAGTTTCGTGCTGCCTGACCAAAGAAAACTGCAAATAACACGGGAATCATTGAAATAACTGAAACTGTGGCCCCTAGAGCTTCAATCTGGAGGCTTCGCGGGTCACAGTGGTATCAGAGATGAAAACCAGTAAAACATACAGTTAATAATTTGAGCCACTATGACTGTACATGTGGAGGCAATGCAAATTCAGAGATGTCACTTCTGCACCTAGAGTACATTAATGTGTATTTAGCATTTGTAAAGATAATAGAAAGAGAAGGCAAAGGTTGACTAAAACTATTTTTTTCTTCCTTTTTTGAGTGTACAGTTAGAATTTGCAATTTAGATGTGCATGCGAATTCAGAAAAAAGACACATATGCACACGAGAGCTATCATTCTGCAACTACCCACTTAGTGGCTGCACTTAACCTATATGGCATTCTTTCCCCCCTTTAGAGTTGGACACTCAGACCGATGGGCGATTTTCAGTTCGGTTCACCTCTATGTTTAACTGTTTTTTCTATTGTTTACATGTTTAAATTAAATTGCAAGTCAGGTAATTGCAAGGTAATTTTCTAAAAAAACGGTTGTCATTTCAACTGCTATGGTTAAAAACTACAAAGTCTTCCATTTATTTAATGTATTTTACTGGAAATAAAAAAAATAATTAAATAAATAAACGACTACTATGCGGATCCCACGTTTCAGCTCTGTGCCAAGGCCCGTGTCTCTACACACTGGAGCAACAACAGCGTCCGTCCATGTCTGAGACCTCGGGAGGTTTTGAAATGCGGACATGTGCGGAACCTTCTTATCATGTCGCTTAAGAGCATGATATACCAAGGCACCGCAATACAGGGTTGAAACCCAGCCGTCAGTGGAGACGTGAATGCAGCACGGTGACTTCCCTGTCGCGCTCACATGCAATAATAACACATCCTGAGACTGTACAGTGAATGCATCGTCTGTCCATTCAAAATGAATATGTCATGTCAATGAGCAAATGTGTAAAAAAATATCTTACCGTTTCTATTAATGAAAGTTAAGGACGTCCTTAGGGCAAACAATCTCTGAATCAAACACCTGGCCAATAGCGTGTAAAATGATGAATTCCGCTCTCTCTTTAGTTCAAACTTGGAAACATAAAAGCCAACACAAACAAGATAAAATGAGGAAATTAAATATTTATTAAATCAAAACACAGAAATGATTTCCTTTTCAGCAGATGCATGAAACATAAGGGAGAAAAGAACAGAAGAAAGGAAAAAGGAATCAAATAATTAAAAAAAAGCCGGCTTCTGCCTGTCTCGCTCTTCACAGGTGCGCCACACAAATACGCGACATCACTAAGTGGAAACCAAAGCGAAGAGGAGGTTGCCTTTAAAAGGAAGATAGTCCTGCCGGCGAATATATAGAGCCGTATCACAGCGTGCCTATACCTCTCCGCTTCCTCCGTTTCATCCATTCAACCTACACACAGCACGCACTGGACGCGGAAGTATACCTAGAGTAGCTCCATCCAGCGCTGGTGCACACTGATGCTCTTCAACACTATTGGCTCTACAGTCCTGTCCTCCTTGGTCTGCGCCGTCTTTGCAAACCACAAGATGCCATTCGTCCTCGCCCCAGTCACTCAAAGCGACCGAGCCTTTTCTCCTAAATATGGCTTTTGAAGTCAAACATTGCCTCGCAGAGGCGTGCACGCAGCAGCAGGCGGGAATTACACCACGGCTCGAGTGGATTTCGCATGTGTCCCCACCACCCCATCTCTCTCTCTCTTTCCAATGTGTTTCTTACCACACATTGCCACCGCCTGCAAGAAAAGGTGAAAGTGACCATTTTAAATTAGTTTAGTGCTGATTTAGGAGTCGATGTTTTCTCCAAGAGGAGGTGATGCTCCTCTCGAGCTCTCGCATGAGGCAATAAAACAACTCCGACAACGCACACACCCGTCATCAACCCCTTTTCTTTGTTTTGTTTTTTTTGCCACATCGTACCTCCATCAACTGCCTGCGCCATTTAATTTCAGCACTCTTATTATATCACGTCAGAATAAAGCAGCTCTGAAATCAGCAGTCTTGCTTTCAGCACCACGGACAGCGCAGCGTCTCAGTGCAGTCGCAGTGGAGCAGCCTGCGTGTTTCTCACCGTCTGTCTCACAGTTACAGTCAATGCCCAGCCACAGACACTCGACCTACAGGCTGGAAATCAAAATAACCAAAGGTGGACATTCATTTGGGCTCACATTTAACATAATATACATGTTTTACCCCCCACACACCCAAGCTTTACACCATGTAGCCAAAGCACAATGCAAAGTGGCAGAGCACACTGTAAACCAAAGGTGGCAGCAGACTTATCCCATGCGTGTGCTTTGTCCAGAGGGTGGAGCAACAGTTAGGCTTGCACTAGAGAAAGGGAGATTGATCCTTTCAGCAGAAGTGTTTCAGTCTGTCAGGCCATACAATAGAAATGGCAGAAGGCAATAACACTCACTGCTGAAAAACCTTCAGCACAATAGGGCCTGTATTCAGTCCTGGCACGAGGATAAAGTGACCAGGGAATAACACTGTTTCATAAAATTAAATGAACTGAACCAAGTTAAATACACATTATTAGCAAATGGGCTATCTACAAAAGAACAAACATAGCACAGCACAGCACAACGACGTGTGTAATGTAGTGGGACTCCATTTTCTCACATCTCCACTAACTTTGCTGTTCTCAATAGGTTTCTATAGCAGTGTTTCCAAAACACTGGGTAGGGAGCCACAGATGGGTCACTGGAAGAAACAAATTTGCACAATATTTTTTTTTTTCTTAAAGTTTAAGTTAAGATTTATGTGTATTCGTTACAAATAACAGGCTTAAAATGAAATTGAAATTAATTAAATCCCTTAAAAAGTACTTGTTTACCAAGTCAAAAATGATATTAAGATTTTTTTTGGAGATATTATATTGTAAATAGGGTCACAACAGTTTAGCATCTTTAAAATGAGGGACATCATATTGACAGTTTGGAAAACACTGTTCTGTCTCACAGAACAAAGCTGAAAAAATGGGGCAGAAAATACAACAGAGGGCACTAAGCCCACCTGTGGAAATCAAGCCAAACAAAGACACATTTACATATACACACCCTTCTTTTTAGTACTTGAAGGAACTGTTAGGTTAACAGTTTGACAGTTTCCATGAGAATATTCCTTCATTCCGCCACCTGCATATATGGCACACGCCTAACTCACTTCACTCAGTGACAAGGGGATATTAAAACACAATGAGAGCATATCATTAAATGGATGCTACAAAATCTGTCATCAACATAGAGGGAAATGTGATGTGAAAATTATAAATGAAAAAGTTAAAGAAAAAAAAACTTAAATAAAGCATTGTTCAGTTGGATTCCTGAGAACAGACCCGAAATAGAGAAGTAGTTATTTAGGTAGAAATATCTCTTTTAAATTCTACAATGATCAGGCTTTTATTTTAAGACTATATATAATAAGAAAGTTAACAGCCAAAACTTTTGGAATAGGCCATGTGATTGTTTGGCAAGACCACAGCAAACAAAGGAATGAGATGTTATGATTTAAATTCACAAGTGGGAGTAATGGTAGTAATTTCTTTGTTGGACAAATAACTATGTAAATGGATTTAAATATACAGGGATTTTATATATAATGTGCATACTTATATTTATATATATATATATATATATATACTATAATTACACATTTCCACTTCCAGTGCCACTAGAGTCCAAACAATACATTTCAGGAATTGAGATCAGGGAAGTCAAACAAACATTAAAACACTGAATTTCATGAACTTGCAACATTTCTTATTATCTCTACAGGCTACTGCGTCTCACAGACGGAAAACAAGTAGAGAGGAACCCATCTTTGGCAGGAACTGGAAACTGGGGGAAAAAAACAACCCAGAGGAATGCATAATTTCCTGTCACTAAATGTTCACATTATCATAAACAAAGTAGGTAAGTGTAGTGTAGTGTATACAACAGATTTTTTTTAATTTTATTTTTTAGTGTAGGTCAAATTCTCTGGCTCACTCACAATTTGCATGAAAAAAGTCAAATATTAAAAATAATAATTGACAGTTGATTTTCAAGTCCCCCTGCTCTAGTTTCTGGCTTTTGGGAAAATTATTCAGCCGACAAATATCAATTAGATCATTACCATTTAGATAGCATTCTTAAAACGATAAAACACATAACCACTGCTCCCATTTTTAACTGTGATTTGTGAAAGTGAAAGTCTATGAATGCCACAGAGGCTTACTCACTAAAAAGACTGTATTTAAAAAAAATAAATAAAAAAGTATGACACAAGAAGGGTTAGTACATCAGGATAAATGTGGGAAATGCGAGGACAGGAATAAATATGGTGGCAACATAAAGTGGCTGTCGAGCTAATTTGTCTTACCATTTCAACAATCACTTTGATTTCAGGTGCAGGTCCTGCTTTAAGTCTGACATGCGTGAACTGACACATGCAGAGAAAATATCACAGACTAGCAGTCAATACTTAACATTTGGGGTGGTATTAATTATTATGCTACACGGGAGATTTCACTGTGTGGCAGCCAAGGCAACAATCATTAGAAAATCTTACCAGACTCCTGTAGCTTTTGTCCAGCAGCATCTTCCTGTCAGGCCCTCGCAGTATGTTCCCAGCCAGCTTCACCATGCCCAGGGAGCAGCGAGAAAACAACCATTTTGATTTCACTAAGGAGAATAAGAAGCAAAGCAGAGTGTGGGAGTGTGGACATACTGGACTTTGTTTGAAGCATTCCCTGTTTGCTTAATTATGAGATTAAATGTGAGTGGAGTCAAACATTTTCACTCATATATAATCACAGAAAACATGGCGGCCATGAACCAAACAAAACGTGATTTGTGAGGCTCAGGGAGGTAATAAAACAGGTCACAAACAACAGTCCACTGTGACCCCATTCTTCTTTTTCTGCTGCTGCTGCTACTACTTCCTCTTCCTGTGGAATGGACTGTTAGCGTGGTTAGCTCATCACAACTCTGACCTCTGAACAACTTCTATCGTCTTCTGATGAGTTTGATTATATCACACTGTTTCACTGACAGAAGTAGAGATAGGTCTTTAGAGCAGCAGCCACATTTGTATATTCATTCAGTTCCACCTTTGTTGCTCAAATAAGCTGGACTTCCTGGTCTAATATTCAACTGCTGCCTGGTGGTGTGGCAAACATCTCCCTGATCACACCTATGACACGCTGTCTGAGGGGGGCGTGGCTTCAATTATATAACCTTTGGAAAACAACTTAAATCATCCCAGAATTTAGATAACTGATATTATATGCGATGTCATTGTGAAAATAGGAACTTAAAGCTGTAGTGTGTCACTCTTTAATCTCAGCAAATGTCTGTAACATTCAAATCATTGTCAAATTAATTCACACAATTAAATCTTCTATAGTGTCCAAATCTCAAGTTGACCAGGGACGTTCCGACACTGCACACAGGAAGTGATTCGTTTTGACTCATGACAGATGGAGGCAACAGCAACATTGCAGTAAAGAGAGACAGATTAAAGTTTGACAAAGACGTACCCAAAAATGTTTTAGTTTTTTAGTTTAGAAGTGAATTTTACTGCCCAAAATCCCACTGGCTCAACAGTTTAACAGGATAAATATATCTTGTCCCTGCCCACTCCTGTGCTGCTTCTGCTGGTCTGATAGTTTTGCCTGACAGAACACAAATATCAGCAAAAGTTTCTGGAACAAAACCAATGAAGTACATATGATCTGCTATGGACAAATCTATTATTGACATGTCCACAGAAATAAATAATAATAATAAAAAAAAAAAATGGAAATATGAATTTGCCTCTCGTGAAAAAGAGACGACTGCTCAGTATTTAGTGTCCATGAGCTAAAAAGGTGGCAAAACAGGCTCATCTGGGGAATCTTTACTGTAAAACATATATACAACAACATAAATAATGGAGAGGAAAACAGAATCATCCATATAACCTGAGTGGGAATCACATATCCATTAATATTTAATGGCTACAAATGTAAACAAGTGTAATTTGTCAGCAGGTCAGAGACTGGGTCACTAATGAATGAACAAACTGAGATTCTTTTTTCCAACAGATCAATAATTAGTCATGACAATGATGCTCTTTTTGCCTGAATGACTAATTAATCACAAACATATCCAGTGTCACATGTGATAATGTGAACTCAAATTACCCAAATATTATATATGTCTGGTTCGTAAAATGTAGGTGAAACAAAACAATTCTACTTATAATTCTACTTTATATAAGTGTACAATCACCTGATTGAATGAATTGTTGTTTTTATTATTCCAGAACGAGCCTTCTATACTTTTATCAGGGGCTGGGTCAGCTCTATGGAGGCCACCGTTTTTACAACAGCCTCCAATGGACAAACTAAACATCTTTTGAGTTTTGATCCTAACTGAAGGCTACATAGAATCTCCAACAAACATGAAGGGAAGAGTGAGGTGAGGGATATTCACCTGCAGCATGCAACCTCACCGATAACTGATGAAACATTTTACACAATGTACCCTCTATACAATTGTCTGCAGCTGCATTTTGTGCGAGTTATAAGCCGTTTTCATACAGCAGTTTTTGTTTGCTTTTTCCCCCAATTACCTTTAATCTAATGGCAATAATTTCATTTCAGATTACATTTTAAAAAGGAAACATTCAATCATTTGTTGGACAAAGAACCAACAGTGTAAAAAGTGTGAGGTGTTAGGTTTTTGAATTGTATAGCGTTTAATAGAGGACTTTTCCTTGTCATGGTGTGTTTATAAACTATAAATATAATAATGAAAATTAAAGATTAGAATGCATTTCTTTAAAGTATGGTGATCAACACAACTCCACTGACAAAGTAAAAACAAAAAAAAGGCAGAATACAAATTTCAGAAAAGTTCATCCCGTACCAAGGTGAAAGTTATAAAATATTCCCACTTGAATCCTCTCTCCCTGTGGATCGTCTCATCTTCTCTCTGCTCATTGATAATCTGTATGGCTGAGCCAGTGGGTCCCACCTCTTGCTATTAAATGTCAAGGGTGAGTGTTCTCGACCTCAGCGTCCTCCCAGGACACTTACTGGCAGCCTGCGCAGATGACACGCCTGCATTTCATCTCGCACGGGCGATAGATTCCAGCAAAGAACCTAAGATGTCAATAGTTGTTTCTTTGAGACATTAACGTTTCCCTGTGCTGGAGCCACTTAGGTGACAATGGCGTTGCATGGAGGTGATTATTGAAGCTCCCTGCTGGGTCTGGACAAAATGTATGTCAAGATGAGCTTCTTGAAAGTCTGCAAAAGAGGGTAATGAGCTTAACTGCTGTAAAAAAAAAAAGAAAATCTTTGAATGTGTCGCCCATAGATTGCTTGATTGAAGGTGTGAGAAGAGCGTCTAAGACGATAGCACAGACTTTTATGAACTGGCGTCTCGACAGATTTGTCTGAGAGTCTCTACAGTCGACAAACTACAACTCAGCTTCATAATTTCTTGTCATTTCTTGCTCGTTTTTTAAAACTGAAAAGGGATAAATGCTTCTGTTCCCCACCCATCCCTGCACTGCTGCTATAAATACACACAAATGTTCCCTCAGTCAGGTCTGATAGTTTTGCTTGACAGAGGACGCAGCTTTACACTCAATGTTACTTTTTCTGTTCACAAAGACATCGACACAATCAAATCAAATCAAATCAACAAAAGTAATTAAATTATTAAAAAAACTAACCTGTAAGATGAATAATAACACCTGGATCAACAAATCATTTTACGAGATACACATATACACTGAAACAAAGTGGAGGTTCAATGTACATTTTAGGTACATGCTAACCGCTTACACCAGAAGAGGAAAAAAAGCCTTTTCGGACGACTAAGATGATTAGCCTTTTTTATATATTTCTGTACAGTATTTGAGGTTGATGCAGAGACACATGATGTCATTGATTGTGGAACATACAATATGGGTCCTGCTGGGAAGCCTGAGCTCCCACTGTGACTGTTAGTGCTATGTAATGCTAGACTAGGTGATGTCATCGCAGGAGCACAAGGGCCCGCACTGAGGAAAAAAATGACAAAGTAGCTCATGTTGCAGCAAGACTGACACAAACAGGCTTCTTGTAGAGTTAATTATTTTGTGTATTTAATTTTGCCAAAATGTATGGCAAATAAGGCTACATCAGCCCCCCCCCACACACACAAACACACACCTCAGAGACTTAGCAAAAGAATATTTAAAAATATATCAGATGCCCTTAGATCAAATATTTAACGTTTTCAATATTCAAGGAGACCGAAAGGAGCGTTATGAATTTTTAAACCCTTGTCAAACATTTTGACTGACAGCCAAGAACAGCTGAAGGGATTCTATGATAAAAATGAAAGAGAAGCACAGCAGCTGTGAAAAGTAATGTTGTTTTTTTCTCCAATCACGACAAATCTATGTGTGCAGCCAAACGAATTATGAGGATAAAAGAAACAAAAAGTTCATTGAAATCTCTTTGTTTTTTACCACCTTACTGTAGCCACTTCTGAACAAAAAAAAATGGCACTTTTAATGAAAAGCTGTTCAAGCGTGATAAATTTTTTTTTACAAAAACAACAACCTTAAAGCATGACAAATGAACTTAAACCTGAAAACTGTTTCTCTCATCTTGATCGTTCTGCTTGCAGAAGAACGGAGTGAGGTTTTGGATCTGTGAGAAAATCGGGCATGAAATCTCAATTACATGTGTCAAGATCTCGGGAAATTTCAATGCCTTTATGCAAACACTTGTCTCTGGAAGACAAGTGCCCGACCACCCACTGCCTCATTCCCCACCCAGAAATAGCTTTGTCTTATTGGAGAGCAGGATGGACAGCGTGGGCCTAACTGTTAGAGGGTGCCGAGGTGAGGCGAGGTGGGAGCAGGTGTGGGGGAGACAACGATTGATTTGGTTGTCCTCAGACAAAGTAAGAAATCAAGGGTTTTTATGTGGCACCACTCCTTGGCAAGCCTTCACAGGGTCCTGGAGATTAGAAAGTGAATTTCCCAGAAAACAAACAAAAGGGCATCATTAAACAGCAGCTCAAGACTGCTCACTCTCTGTCTCTTAAGTGCAATTTGATCTTTGGTGTTCTTTTAAATCCAGAAATCTTCGAAGTAGAGGGAGTTTCCAAGCTTTTGTCTGAAGGAAGGCCAATTGTCCTCTGACTCTTTTTTAGAAATACTCTTTGCAGCAGTCTCTACTCCACATGCTATATTTAGTATTCTGTACTGCTCACTCCTTAAAGGTGCATTAGAAGAGTAACTTTGCCACACATTAGGTCATAATTGATGACACAGACACAGGCACAGGCAGAAGAGCATCATAATGCACTCAACACTGACAACACAAAGGTCCAACTCAGATAAATGCATTTCTTCACTGATGTTTCTATTGAATAGCACAATCCTTTAAAAAAAAAAAGTTATTTATTTGTAGTAAACAACTTGGCAAAAAATAAAATCACTGGTCGCCAATTCTTTTTCCTAATATTGGTTTCGATGTCTTACTATGGGAAGCAAGCCTCGCTGCGACCCTTAGAAGCACTTATCTCATTACGCCAATCCAATGTTTTGAGTTAGCACACCAGCTACCTTCTCGGCTACTGTTAGCACACCAGCTAACTTAGCTCTCCACTCCCGCCGTACGCCAACTGCGAGAAACGGAAGACAGAACTTCCGTTTCTCGCCAGAGGTGATGGAGACTCTGCACGCCGTCCCTGTAGTTGTGGGAATAAGATATCGAGCAGAGACCCACACCAGGTCTGCTCGAGATGCTTAGGGCTGGAACATGCCCAGCAGGCTATCTACGCCCCCAGCTCCTGTCAACACTGTGCTGTGTTCACACTGAAAAGTCTCCACAGACGACTGGAATGCCAAGCCAGCTTGTCTGACAATGACCTCTATCTCCCTACCGGCAACCAAGCTGTCGAGCCCACAGTGGAGGAGGAGGTGAACCTGTTGGAGGCGGCGCCGGCGGCTATCACTGCCTGGAGCTCCCAGTCCTACCTAGCTCCCTCCCGAAGAAGACGTCCTGGAACTGGACTATGGGGAGGACGAAGATGAAACCTCGGATATCCTCATTTCAGAGGACGATGATGACAAGGATTTATTCGCCCCCAGGGCACAGCCCGTGGTCTGTGTCGCTCACGGGGGATGGAGGTGAGAGAAGCACGCCAGCTTCTCCTCTCCCCACAGACCCGCTGGACGTGTGTAAACGCGCAGCAGAAAAGTTGGACATCCCCTGGCCTGCTGACGCAGACTACCAGACCCTGTTACGAGGGCAAGGTGCTGCCTTGGGTCAAGAGCGTGACAAAGCTCCCCGTCTTCCCAGAGTTGCTCAATGAAATTGCACGCCTGTGAAAAGACCATCCATATAGCAGCAGGAAACCAATACCTGCCGCTGCTTCCCTCGACTGTGAGGTGATGGAGAGCCGGGCCTCCGCTGGAGCCACTGGTTGAGGCACACCAGCACCCCGTGCTGCCCACAGTGTGATCCCGGTAGGCACTTTTGGCCAGGGCTATCAACATACGTGAGTACACGTGTCCCAGTTTCGCTGGAGGAAATACCAATCATTTCTGATCTTTGCCTCCGTGTCTAGCGCTGTGCAGTCCAGGCCATGGGGAAAGTGCATGGTCATCCAGCTTTAACCTACCCAGCCTGTCTGACAGTTGAAAAGGATGACATTTTGGACATGCCTGTGGTCCTGTAGGGCATTTTTTTGCCCCGTGCTGGCCTCTATGCAGCATCAATGTGAGGCCAAGAAGAATGAAGAAGCTCTGTCTCCCTTGTAAGCCCCCAGCTCCCTCTCCCCCTGTGCAGTGGAAAACATTCGCACAAGTGACTTCCCAGGGGCTGCATTTTAAAATCCTGAAGTGCCAGACCCCTAACCTGGCCCCGTCTCCCTTCAGCAGGCAGGCTGCTGGGCGTGGTTGGTCCTAGATTCTGTTCTGGAGTCCTATAGAACAGAGTAAATCTCTCTTTCTGGTTGGTGGACACTAGATAAGCTCATCTGGCAATCCGGGTACTACCACATCCTATAGTGAGACATTGAAACAAACATTATGAAAATAACTTAACCCTTAGTCTCACCAGACAACCTTTCTTGCTTGGGCGAGAGAGAAGAGGTTGCTTATCTTGAAAGAGGTCATGTCTGCCGCACATGGTAGTAGGTGGCACTACGTTGGGCAGAGCAGATGGACATATTCACCAGCCAATCAGGATTTTTGTAATGAGATAAGTGCTTCTGAGGGGCGTGGTGAGCCTTGCTTCCCATAGTGAGACATCTCATTCATATTACTCAAAGAACCAGGGTTATGTAAATAACCTCAAGTTTTTATATCATATCACCAAACAGTCAATTTCCGTAACAGAGGTCAGCGCAGATAAAAAATAGGAAAACATCAGAAAATATCAGTTGCTACTTTTAATTTCAAACATGTATAGGACCTCAAAATGTGAAGCACATTAAGCACATTATTTTTTACAATAATCATGAAATTAAATTCAATTGGAATCGTTTGAAATGCAAGATTAAAAACTGAAAAGTCACATCGTTTCTTTTTCTTTTGTCTCTGATTAATTATGTGGCACAATCTGTGAAAGCTGCCCACGTCTCAAGGTGTCCCTGACCTTGTAATTTATTATTCATTAGTCAAATCAAGAGTCAGCCAGGACTTTGCTGGACTAAACATGAAGAGCCAACATTTTTTCTCAAATTAAAGAAAGGATTTCATTAGCAGGCCAGGAGCAAGGGATAAATGTTATACATTCAGGTCAAACAAACAAGTGATGGGATGATTAATTATTCAGCCATGGCAGTTTGCTGAGATAATGACTTCTCCACCCTAATGAATTTAACTAAAGACAAACACGTCGGATCCTATTTTGGTATGATTCACCTCTGCAGTGACACATTAGTGCATCACTACAGTTAATTGCTTCCTCCCAAAGAAATATTTGTACAAATTAGTCAGCCCGGTTTTGCTCTGAAGATGAATTGAGCATGTATCTCATTCATTATTGCAAAGGGATTTATTGGGATCTGATTGGAAATGCACCAAGGACAAAGACGACTTAATTTTTTTTTAAATTTAGAAGTATTGTGGCCTTTTAGAGAATAGCCTCTGCACCAATCAGCCACAACATTGAAACTGTACAGGGATTCTAATAGATAGATAGATGGATAGATAGATGGATAGATGGATAGATAGCACATTTTTATTAGGTTTTTGAGGATGGATGGTTGCACAAAAGTGTGATTCAGTCTGATCCTGTCTAATCACAGGACCCTGTATCTGTGATTTAATGGAATAATTAGAATTAACAATGTAAATAATCCAAAACAATGTTGTTAGCCACTCTAAGGGTGTTGTTACCATAGGCTGAGTCATAGAGGTAAAATGTAAAGGTTGACCTATGATATTTGAGCAGATTTTTATTTGATTCAATTATTTACCGTTTAGAGCAGTGGGTACGTTTTTTTTTTTTTTTTGTCAGGGTTAAGGGTCATGTGATCTTTCCAGGACAACAGGTGATCAACCATTAGTCCCATTAGTATTTGTAGGAGGATATACAGTAGCTGCTTGGTTTTTGGAGGTGACACAAAATACGCCTAAAATGCAATAATGATACTTTCTTTTTGACCAAGATCTGCCATGATATAAGAAGCAGTTACCAGTTTATTTTTATGAGTGATTAGTGAATGTGTACATTCATGGGATACCTCAGTCAGGACCACAACAATTGTGGATCTATTAAGATCCCTCGGGCCAGAGCTATGAGCGCGCATAAATGACACTCTTACTGAAGACAAATCAAAAAGTTTCAGGGACCAATCACATTTTCCATGTTTGTGGAGAGCTTGGCGAGTCGCAGATATGTGGGGGTCAGTCCGAATGTGAGAGAAGATCACAAACATCTATTTCGATTTCTGTCTCGCAATGGAACATCCAGGTGAGAGGATAATCTCTACCGCCTTTCTTCAGGGGCTGCAGACACTGATCATATGGGTCTGTGTGTGATTATAGGGAGCTCAATTAATGTAGACCCAGGGGACAGTTCAATCACAGAGACAAACATTCCGCCAACATAGATTACGTGACCTGCAACCAATGGTCCATCTTAGCGCCGTTGATTGAGTTCAACAGGTTTGGGATGTTGGACCTTGCAGACATCCACTTAAAACGTACAGAGATAGACTTTTTTTTTGTTGGTAGAGTCATTGCAATACGAGTACTGAAATAAGAAGGAGGAGGCAATTGTGGAAGGAGAACAGAAAATAGAGAGGATATTTGATATAGGATATATTGAGTACAACAAAGCAGTAAGCGTCAGTCATTTTGAGTGAGGACACTTGTTCCAAGGCCTCAAAAACAAGCTTTTGGACAGATTTTAAGAATCTTTTAAACTGATATTGCTCAGATTTATCCTTTTTTTCTCCAACACAGTCTCATATGCTTCATGTACAATGTCAAAATATACCTGCAAATAGAGGAAAAAAAACGGATGAACATTCTACAAAGATTTGCATCACAAATCTGTTTGATACAACTCTGTTTTTCTTTTTTTTTTTGCAGATCTCACATTGGTCTTGTGAATTACTCCCTTTCCATTTCAAAGCACTGCAATCTGGGACTTTTACTGCAGTGATATCTCATTTAAAATGGAACCATAATTGAATCTGAGATCACAAGCTCCAAGATACGACACCCGTTTCCCCTGACACAGGGAAATCAGAGACATCCTACATTTCAAAGTGGCTTTTATGCGATTTCATGAGAGAATATGGCTAATACGGTGTGCTTAAGCAGATCACAATGGGCATAATCCTGTGTTTGGAAGACTACCTCCCAGTGGCACACAAATAATAAAGAACCCCCTGTTGAAACAGACAAAAATGCCTCAGTCGCTGTGATTTGTTGTGACTGAGGCTGTGATTGAACTGCACAAACGTGACAGCCACAAAAAGACAGTTGTCTCCCCTTCGTGCCTGTGCTACAGTATGCTGTATGTGGTTTGTGGGCAGCAGGAGACAACACGAGATAAAGCAGGAGATGGAGAGAGACTTTAAATAGAAATGATATAGGAACTATCCAGTATTGTCACTGAAGAGTCTCCTGGTATGAGCAAGGTCTGTAAGGCTGCATTTAATCTTCTGGCACTTTACTAATGCCTGCTTTGAATGTAAATTCTCTGATGTAATATACTATTGGATCCTTTGTTGCCACTGGTTACCTCTTTGGTAGAACCACTTGCTGTCCAATTAAGTGAAACTTAATTCACAATGCCCATATTTTAAGCTTTGTCTCACAAAATGTAATTTAGAGCAGGCTGGCTGTGCTTTACACAGCCTCTGTCCTCCTGGGAAGACTAGACGGGCATTTTTGAGCAAATCAAAATCAATAGCTATCTAAAGGGGGCGAATCTCACGACATTAATCTTCTGGATCCACCAGTGATTCACACTGTTATTAATCAATGTTTTAAAGTGGAGAAATTTGGCAATTAATCTTTAATTCTCTAATGTAACACACACACACACACACACACACACACACACACACACACACACACACACACACACACACACACACACACACACACACACACACACACACACACACACACACACACACACACACACACACACACACACACACACACACACACACACACACACACACACACACACACACAAACAGTGAGGCTAGGTTACGACGGCTCAGGGCTCATTCAATACAACTCTAATGAGGTATATTATGAGTCAGATGTGGTCTTTTTAAAGCAGCTGAGTTTGCAGGAAGGGTGCCCATGAAATGGAAGGTAGAGGTCATTATGCTCAACATTTTCCAAAATGTACAACTGTGAAGATAGATGACTGCAATAAGAATGGCTCAGCTGGTCCCTATGGAGATTATCCCCCCCCCCCCCCCAAAAAAAAAAGCATTCAGGCTTAAAGATCATCATATGTCCTGTGGCACTTCATGAACTTTAGATGAACTTTATTACATATTTGGGTATTGAAAATAACGTGGTGATTCACCTGCTAGGTTAACTTAAGAAATAATCATGGGATTAGGCCAAAGGAAGCCCCCAGAGAAGGAGGCTTCATGAAACCACAATGGCACAGACTGAACAAGAATACTAGAGAAGAGAAATCAGTCAAGCCTGTCACGTTGACCTATTTGACAGCGGTGTGTGAGATGCGCAGAGAGAGCTTGAGAAGCTAGTGTCTATCTTTTTTTTGTTTTTTGCTTTCTTTCCTCTTTCCTGTTCCTCCATGTGGTGTTTGGCTGCTTTGTGAAAAAAACAAACACACACACACACAACAAAAAAGCTGCTGTGTTGCGGCAACAAAAACAAGTGCAAAATAAACAAATCCATTACCACAAAAGAGAAAGAGGATTTTTTTTTTACGAGTCCAATTAAATATACCAGCGCTTTTTTAGTTAACTTGGAAATTAAATTAGAAAGATTTTGGCAGAATGAAAACAAGTAAATGAGACAATATCTCAGGAAAAAGGCCGCCAAACTGCACATTCACACTAATGTTGTGCTTTTGTGCCTCCATTTACACCACATACTGTCACATTTAAAGCTGCAGTGCGTGACTTTTGTTAATTGTTTATATTGTTCTTGATGTGACATTAATCTTCTACCTATACATATATACATATATAAATATACATACATATATATATACATACATATACACACATATATATATATATACACATATATAAATAAACATACATATATATACACATATACATATACATATATATGTGTATGTGCTGTGTATATATATACTGTATATATATGATGGAGGTATCCAGACTGAAAGAGTGCGCCACATTCAGCTCGAAAGCCCCTGCTGTCACTCATTATTTGGTTGGCATGGTAACTGTTGGTGAGTCTAAAACAACCCAAATAAATAATATTTTAGTCAGGCACTTGAAGAAAAAAAGTGTGTTGGGCTTTCTGACACGTTTTCCCTCACCCATAAATAAGCGACTTTGCTTTAAAAGCACGGCGACGCGTGTGCCACGGATCGCCGTCTGATTTCTCCATCTTCGTGATGCGTGCGTGGACGTGTGATGAGGCAGCAGAGGTAGGAGTTGAACTCTACAGTTTGTTTGCATTGTATGCTCCTTTAGGAAATTGTCACGGTAACAGTGACATTTCACACCAGCCAGATCTGTCTGGTATAGGTTTGACAAAAAACACAAAAGTTTGCAGCTAATTTGCAACTTACTTGTCTCTTTACCTGGTGTTAACATGTAATAGTGAAAATTCGTAATTTTAAGAGTAAATATTTGAGTTATTTTTGCATGCATACGTGAATCTGTGCATTGCTGTACATGGACTTTAAGGCTGAAGCTTATACCTTTTGGATGTAGTAAAAAATGAAAAGCTTAAAATGAAGGATAACAACGTTTTGCCTCCTCCTGTCCTCGTGCTGCCGGTGTATACACAAAAATGCTCCCTCAGTCAGGTCTGATGGTATTGCTGAAGGATACGGCATACAAATAACGTGACAACTTTCTGTTCATAAAGACTAAACAAGACAGAATAGTGACACAAAAAAAAGGTTATGCACTAGAGCTTTAAGATAAGATGTGGTTAGCATGACATCTCGAGCTTGGCCAGACCAACGCTGAACTTCCTGACAGAGAGATATGGGTTAAGTTGTGGCTATAACCGCAGTTACATGCTCGAGTTACTTAAGACAAACAAATGGGTGCAGTGCACAGCAAACCCTCGTCCTCACAACACACCCATAAGTTATGGTATAGGAGATAATGGTGGAGACAAATGGGCTCCGAGCAAATTTAGTTAAATACACACTGAAACCCAGAGTCACGAAAACAAATTGTTATTGTTTGACTGAGGTTAATGGGCCATGGATAAGGGAAAAAGAAGACAGTACAGAGAAGGTTAGGGAGATATAACTCCACTGATAGTAAACTCATATCTGGGTCTGAGCCTTTTACTTTCACACAGTGATCTGAGGAACAGGACTGAGCCTGGACCAGAGGCTGACACATTCAAAAGTCTTCCTCAAGCCAAAACTGGGCATTTTCAATTCCTGTTGATCAGGGGCTGCATATTCAATTCAAACCAATTCATACCATACATTATCTCAAGGCACTTTGCATGGTAAGGTCAGGACCTTGCAAGTATTATAGAGGAAAACCAACAGGAACACAAGCACTTGGCAACAATGGAGAGGGGAAAAAAACTCTCTTTTAACAGGAAGAAGAAATCTCTGACAGAAGCAGACTCAGAGTGTATGGCCATCTGCCTAGGCTGGTTGGGGTAGAAGAATGGAAAGGAGAGAAGAAGATTGAGGATATTATAACATACAAGGAGCATGTTTTTCCAAAATTGTGCAGACTTTGTGTTCATCCATTTATTAATTCATCCATCCATGGGGAAGGGGAGCCAATCTCAGTTGACAAAAGGAATTGTCATTGTTTACAGATGAAGATAAATAACGGGATACATCATGCAAATAAGACAGCTGTGTACGAGTTTAAACTTTTGACTGGGATAGGACAACTTCCTGCTCCGCCGTCAACCTGTGTGCTCCGTGAAACCAGGAACCGACTTCTCCATCACAGTTTGACGTACATCCTTTCTTCAAACTCTTGGAGGGAAAGCAAATAAGAGTATTTTCCCCAAAATGCTGAACTATGTCGTTCACGAAAAAACTAAAAGAATACAAAGAATACCACAAAGACAGAGAACGACAGAGGAAAAGAAGTCTGGCCTTCAACACGGCATGTAGAGAGGAAGCCAATCCTCACATTGTTCACTACAAACTCTACATTTCACTTGTTTTATTCTCTGTCATGGCAGCTACTCCCGACACGGGGGAACAGTTTAGCATCAAACTGCCAGTAGTCGACAGCTCTGGTGTTTAGGGAGAGAGAGCGAGAAAGGCAGAGAGAGTGCAGGAGGAAGAGACCGAGCCATGGAGGAAGAAATGTGGAGACACAACAGGTAGCTCTGTCAAACTCCAGGGGTCTGACTCGCTGATCCCTGCCTCTCATTAGAACAGAAGGATGACACGCAGGCAGTGCAGGAAGAGGGGAGGATTCTGGGAATGAGGCTATGGGGGAGGAAAGGTACAAGTGAGATAGAGGAGGTGTAAAGTGGGTTCCTAAAAGCCCTTCCACTGACAGGACTGGTGTAGCAGAGATATGTTTCAGAGAATGGCGACGGTAAAACAAATCTTCATGAGAAGAGGATTGGGCAGGTGAAAGACAAGTAATTGGAAGCTGTGGCATGACAGGCTGCCAAGTGAATCCCCCTGACCCACTGCTTCTGGAGGTAACTGGAAGTGCAACACGAGTGCAGGGAGGCACCGCCTCCACAAGTGTGAGAAATCCTCGAGCAAACACAGAGACACCGAAAAAACATCGAGCAGGCCTGGTGATGGTGGGAGTTGGCAAATTCCACCTTACAAAACTCATACATTTTGACAGTTCTCCTGAAGAAGTACAGTCACACAGACATGAGCTGAGGTGAAATAACAGAAAACAGGAATGCACTGTCATAAGATGCAGACGCAGTGAGAGAGGCACCAGGTCCTGCTAATACTTAAACTCTATCCATCAGTGAATGTCTAGGGACAATGTCACAATCTACGCGCTACAAGACACAGTATTATTCCAAAGATTATCCCCCTCACACACACACACACACACACACACACACACACACACACACACACACACACACACACACACACACACACACACACACACACACACACACACACACACACACACACACACACACACACACACACACACACACACACACACACACACACACACACACACACACACATAAACGTGACAATATTTATTACTACTCTTACTTTTAAGTCACATAAGGTTGAAGTCTCATTGCGATACCCATCTGTGACGCCTCCTCTGCTGACTCACTCTGGTGAAGCAAAGAGCTAAAGTGCTTTCTCAAGCCACTTTTAAAGACATTCTGATGTCGTGACGGTCCTGTCAGGAGGACGGTTTACCTCCATTTGTTGAACAAAACATCAACGTCACGAATACCAAGAGGGCATTCACAATAGGGCTGCAACAATTAGTTGATAAAAATCAATAATAAAATGAGTCGCCGATCATCACACAGCCTTTTCACTCTGTGGCACTGAACAACATCATTTTTTTCCGTCAGAGTGAAACATCTCGCTGTCTATCTCTGCTGCGAGCTGCATGTGCAGTGGGAGACGACAGGTAAACATCGGAGAGACAGGGCTGCTATGGGATGGGAGCATTTTACTCTGGACGAGTAGACAAGAATTTAAAATGTGCAAAGCTGAGCTCACATATCACGAGAGCACGTCAAGTTGGAACAAACACTGTGGAGTGCAGAATACTGGACCAAAAAAAATCATCATAAATTCACTTTTGTTTCCTTTTTATCAGGTTTTTTTTTTTTTTTAAAGTATGTTTATTGTCTTTATTGATAGTGAGCACATGCCCCAAACATCAAGGTAAATTAAAAAGCTGGTAGCTAAAGTGGGTCATTAGGTAATTGTGTGTTTTATTATCAGATTAGCCGACTGATCGTTTCAATAATCTATGACTGGTCGACTGACAAAATAGTCCTTAGTTGCATCTGAGGGCAAGCTGTGCTTACAGCTACCCCTACTGGACCACTGTCTGATGCACTTGTATGCTGTATATTTTACAGGATTTTAGTAGAGTACACAGCGGTAAGTAAATTGTTGCATAGCACAACCTAATTTTGGTTTTGTGTGTTTTTCCACACAATAAAATGGTAGGATGACACACGCACAGAGACTTTTAGAAGTGTTTATGGCGAGCCAGCTCTTTAAACTCGGCACCTAGGGATCAGGGTAAAAGCCCACCACCCCCTAAAAAAACAGTTATAAATTATTAAATGTAAGACCATCCTCCTTAAAAAAAAATGTGGTGTCTAGACACAACATTGAATCACTTACGCGTGACTTGTTGAGGCACAAGCACTCAAGTATTTACATGATTAGTTCAGCTCCATGAACACATACAACCAGCCAATGCAGCTGCGCACTACTTTCTAGCTAAATGAAACGTATCCTTTATTTTACATTTTTCAACACATTCTGAAATGAGGATTTCCAAGTTCACACCATGGTTTCAAATGGGGTGAAAACACTACAGAGCCAGTATTTGATTTGTCTGTTATGGGCTACTGTAGAAACAAAATGGAGGACCAAAGGAAAGAGGCTCATTCTATGCTTAACTCAACAATTCTCCATTTCAGGTAATTCCACACATATGAAAACATACACACACATCTCAAAGCTACAGTGAGTGACTTTTAAATGCAAAAGAATGTCCATTACATTCAATATATTGCTAAAGGAAGTCGCATCAGCTTAACGTGACTCTCTCAATCCATCACCCACTGATATTTCCGCACCGCACAACAGGAAGCGACTTGTTTTACGTCACGACTGACAGAGACGAGGAGGAAGCACAAAAGCAGCATTTGTGCTGGTGAAGCCGAGACAGCTGCACCGGGTTGGAAGCATGACGGAAAATGCTGAGAAGCAAGCGATGACAAGTTCCAGAAGTGGATTCTATGGCAAGAAAACAAAAAAAACGAAACCATCCGCAGTTTGATGGATATGTGTTTTGCGTCACCTTGCAGCAGAGCGGTGGGGGTTTTATGAGGCACACAGATACACTGATATATTGTTTTAAATGAAGTATGCATGATCATACCTGTATTATATGATCGAGCAAACCAATAAAAGTGTCCAAATTAAACTATTTATTCTTAATTCACAGCCTGAAAATATGATAAATCACTGCATTACAGTCACATTTCAGTCCACTTATTCAACATTAGTGAGCATCAGGTGTAGTCAGTGTTTTTATTAGAAAAACAGCCTATTTTAAGGGAGGAAAGTTACCACTCAATAGTTTGGCATCACTAAACATGAATCAGGGGAACCAAGAGATAGGGGGTTGTCTGAGGATCTCGGAAAGAAAAAAAACATTTCAGCTTCACGTTCATGTCGATATAGCTGAAATTATTATACGATCTACTGGACTTAAGCCAACCACCAAGGATGTGGCCACAAGAGAACATTCCTGGCTAATCAGAAGACGAGTGCAGATGGGAAACATCTGAAGATGTCCAAACTCAAGGTACGGCACTGTCAGATTGCACCATCCATTACCTTTAAAACAATAATACGCTCCACGGAAGAAGACCGACTCCACTACTAAAAGATGAACATAAAAATATCAGATTCATAGTTGCTGAAAATGCACGTTGACAAGCTGCAAAGCGTCTACGAGAATGTTCTTTGGATTGTTGAGACAAAACTGGAGCATTTTAGAATAGAATAGATTAGAATAGCGGCGTCATTGTCATTGTCATTGTCGCAAGGACAATGGGAAACAATATAGCACCATCTCTCTCAGCAGCGCATAAAATAAATAAAGGACTTTTGGACTATTCTGATATGGTTGTCTTTGAGTCCCGATAATCCTATTGTACATCTATGGAAATATTTGAAAAATACAGACAGACAGAGCTCAGGAAGAGCAGATCAAACTACCTGTTGACAGACGCAGAAGTCTCACTTTGGAGTTACAGAGGTCACACTTTGGCAGTAATGTCAAGTGTTATCCTATAATATCAATTTAAGAGCAAAGCCTTGTATGCCATACCAAATTTGCTCCAAATGTGTCTGTATGTCACGTATAGAGGAATCAGTGTGTGTTCCGGTAGTTCCTCAGAATTCCTCAGGGTGGCAACAGAAGTGATGCACTGGAGCTTTGAACTGTGGTTAAAGGTGAGGTGGAAACATCTTTGCTCATTGAGCAGATGAATGTGATGATTTTCTCTAGTCACACTCTCCATGGTAAAGGTCAAATTACAGTGAAATATATTACAATAACATGACTATAATCTCGTTTTTTGAGTGGAACGTGAACACCGTGTACATATTACATGTTCACATTTCGAAAAACAGCAATAGCATTGGCTGAGGACAAGTTGGAACACTTTCCACATCCTGCAGAGCGCCAAGGCACTGTGGTGGTGCTGGAGGGGGGAAAGAGGGGGCATAATGACAAGCCATAAAATGTTATAATACCCTCACACCCCACCCTTTTTAGTGAGACACTCAATTATTGATACATTTATGGTCTGTCCAAGAAGCTGGCGAGAGTTATAGGCCAGTAGGACAGCGTGGGGTTAGCAGCTAAAAACAACAAAAGCCCCCAGCAGTGTCTCTCTTTCTCTTCTTCCGGCGCTCATACGTCGTCAAGTATCCAAATGACACGCGATGCAAATTCTGGTGCATGGAATAACATTTGAATGTCAGAAAATAACTCTTGCAGTAATATTTTCTAATATTAGAGCCACTGAAAAGGGCATGAATGGCCATGGGGGGAACAGGAAATGAATTACTACTTCTGCCCATGACAGTTCATAATTCCATTTCCAATATCTTTTCCTTTAAAAGTTTAAGGTCGTTCTTGATGTACTTCTCTCATATATGTCTATTTGAAAGCTCCTTCTCCTTCCTTTTTGTGTTTTTCTTTTTCACGTCTGAAATCTCTTTTATTATTTGCCTACCATCGCCTGCCCTTGCAAAATCGCCCAGAATGCATTGTAATTAAACCACCCTTGAAAAGGGTATCGGACGCACGGCTTTATCGAGAACGATGACTCGTTGAAGGCCGACTTAAACAGCAGGACACGGCTCCAGGGAAACGGATTTCACATCGTCTACGGATGGTGACCCACATTCTCAGGGAACATCGATACAAGTCCTTGTCATACCAAGTAAAACAACTTCCACTCATACCAAGAGCAAACAAAGGAGCTCCCAAAGGAGATGTGTTGTTAAATTACCAGGCAGAAACTTCTACCTTCAACCTTTGGCTAGATGCATTCACAGAATGTTTTGGCGCGGAAAAAAAAAGTTGACGTACATTTCTGAATACTTTATGAGGAGAATATTTTGATTTCATTTATTTCAATTCCATGTAACAACACGGGTAGTAACCTGTAGTTATGTTTAGGCACGAAAACAGTAAAAATACGAACCACATCTCTTGCATTTCAAGACAGGTACATTGCACAGGGTTCAAACAGCAAACAAAGAAAATATGATTTTCCATGGTGAAGGTCTCATATCAAAAACTCCCAAAAGCTGGTTTGGTTGAGGAGAACCTGAACGTTTGTCTGGAAATGTGGTCTATGTTCTCCTGCTCCAGAAGAGAATGTTGCCTCAAATACTTATCCTGCCTTTCAGAAATGTTGATGTGATCATTTGCTGAAAATGTCACATTTGAACATGCAATGAAATGATTTGAACATGGGTAGCTATTTAGTTACAACTAGTGGTGGACCATTGACGGCATTACCGACGTTAGCAGCGCTACCGGCGTTAACCTGATGACGACAGTCCGGAAAAAGACGCGTGCGGTGTCATGTATACGTGAATCCCGATTAAAAATAATCGTTACTTGCAATGTAACGCGAAACTTTAAAAACAGAGGCACACACATGCAGTACACAGGTACACCGGTTATGTGTAGTGCTGCTCTTTTCGTTTAATAATCAAGACTGCTCCAATATGACTGTAGGCGCACTAATGGAGCTAAAGTAGCTAACAGAGCTAATTGAACCGAAAAACTGCGTTGCTTCAGAGACTCATTTTAACAATCGGGAGTCATGATGTTACACGGGTCTTTTTCCAGTCAGTCGTCATGGAAACGCATCATGCGTTAAACATTAACGGCGTTAACAGTGTTAGCGGCGTTACCGGCCCTGCACGAGTGACATCGAAACATGTTCCACACTTCCCACCCCTGGGCTTTGACCCGGAAATGCCTGTACATAAAAGAAGAAAAACATGACCTTTGTGAGGATAACGGATGCTAGATAGACATGGAATGGTGACAGCTAAAGTTGTTTTGGTCTGTGATATAATAGGACAAGCTGAAAGGTGGCATACTGCCACCTAGTGTAGTGGAGGTGGATACACCTTCAATAAATCGATTCCGTGCTGGCATACTGAGATAAGGACAGCCATCCAATTAAATGGCATGCTAACCTCTGCATGGAGATGTACTGAACGTTTCTTTTCTTTTTTTCCCCCCCAGGAGTCCAGGCTAAATATTTAGCAATCACTTTACAAAAAAGGCGAAACAAAATGTCTTGTTTTCCCTCCATTTTAGAGCAGTGCAATTATTAGCTATTTGGCCATTGCTTGATTCTAATTGGAAACAGAGTGGCACTTTAGTGGCTGCATCCTGTCAGTGAATATGTCACTTGTAATGTATGGCATCACACCCACTCACTTGGAAATCACACGGAAGCTTAATACTGAGCTTGTTTCCCACATATCTCAGACTCGCTGGTCGTCCAATTTGCAGCTGTTTGCAGAGTTAAAAAAACCCGAGCATTTCCTTTCTCCCTCGCTTTCTGTTCTGCTTATATCCGAACAAATGATTTGGGAATGTAATTAAAATATATCCATAGCTATTTTTCATTGATTTAAACTAATTCTCGGTGTGCAGAATAAAACAGCGGGGAAGTGCAGCAGGCAGCACGGAAAGCAGTCGGCTGAGGAAAGACTACATCAACGGAAAAGGCTCAGACACACATGCCCTTAAGATGAGTGATCTTTCACTGGATGCTGACACTTGCCAATTACAAACCGCCCACATCCCACTTGTTTTTAAGAGTAATTAGCCTGGCCCAGTGTGCATTCCAGGGGGGTCCTCGGAGATGAGAGAAATCTGCCACAGGTCAGCCAGCTCGGTGGAGGGTGGAGTGCTTAGAGAGCCCCTCTCCATTCAACGCTGCGCTCAAAAATGTGTGGGCTGCAGCGAAGTGGAGTTAAAGAGTAAGGGTTTCGGCACGCTTAACACCCCCAGGGTCAGACATGATCATCATCAGACAAGAAGCATAAAAGAAAAAAACAGCGCGTGCACGCACACGGAATAGATGGTCTTTCCTCGTTCCTTTTTTCCTTTTTCATAGATATGACAGAGTCAATGCAGCAGCGTGCACTCAGCTATATACAGTAGATGTCTTTATTCTGTTTGTGTGGATGTGTAGTAAGGACTGAAACAATTCCTCGGTTAATTGATTATTATTATCAAATATATATGAGTTTGTGTTTTAATGGCACCATATGTAAGAATGTGGCCAAAAACGGTTACAACACTCAAATTGAATATACCAAGGTCTTTTAGGTGTTGTTCTCTCCGCCATTATAGCTCAGATATAACTGGCAACCCATGGTTGCTCGGCAGCCGAGACTCTACTGACTGTAATGTAACTTTTTTAACATTTGCTGGTGAAAGCAAATAGAGTGGGATCAGGTTGTGGAAATGAACAATAGTGAAGGGAAACGGTCTCTTACCATTCAGTTATCACTTACAATGGAGAATTAGTGTGATTAGTTTTGTGTTGGTGGTTAGATAGAGCGTCTATGGAACTCGAAATAAATGCATTCAATACAATTACAGGTCCTGTGTGAAATATTTAGGAGGGTGTATTGGTGGTAATTCAATAAACTATATGTTTGTATAAGAGTATCAATCAATAAAAACCAAATTAAATCAAATTGTATTTATATAGCCCACAATTACAACAAATAGGTTGTCTCACAGGGCTTCACAGGGTTGGTAACATCCTCTGTCCTTAGACCCTCGACCAAGGTAAGGAAAAACTAACAGCCACGATATCTCCGCACACCGGACGCCTTTGAAAACAGGTCCCAACAAATCCACACGCTCACTCACCACTTTACATCAGTGAGTCTGAAGTGGAAAGAGTGTCAAGTTTCACATTCACCTGGACAATTCCACATCACTCAGCTGACCGGGAAGACTCAGCAGATGCTGCACTTCCTGACAAGGCCGAGGGCATTCAGACCGTCACCGGCACTTCTCTGCAATTTCTTCCACTGCACTATTGAGTCCATCCTCACTGGAGGGACCACGGTGTGGCACGGCAACAACACACAGGCAGACCGTAGACGCCTGCTGAGAGTCATTTAAACTGCACAGCACATCACAGGAGTGGATTTTGACAGGAGGCAAATTCCACTATACCTGCCTTTGTTGTAATGAATCTGGATCTGTATGCAAACCATATTTTTAATGTGGCTGAAAATGCATGGCACTGCCTGCAGAGAGTGAGAGAGAGAGAGAAAAAAAAAGCCAACTGGGCTTTTCCATTTTGAATTCTGTTACGATTTCCATGTGAATCACAGAAAAATATGTAACAGTGGAGCAGCTTTTATTTGCATAATGGAAAGAGCAGTTTGATGGAATGATTTATTTTAATATTGGAACTTGCAAATTGTCACTAACTTTGAAAATGCTTGCGCACAAAAAAAATAAAATAAATAAACTTGACTGAGCCATCGATGCATTTGTGGAAAACATTTAGGTGAGAGGAGCAATTTCATGAAACACAATCTGTGTCATTTGTTTGTTAAGGTTAATTTGCAAACACAAGAGATTGCACACAAATGGCAGAATTAAAAAAAAGGACACTTTGGGTTTAACAGTGTTTTATCATGTTGCAGCATATGTATTTTAGACTTGAATCTTCCAGTCTTTTCCTGGAGTACGTGTTGATGCTATTTTTATGCAGCTTTATGCTAGGGTCAGACGATGTGATATCCACTTGATTACAGCCCGACCTGTGAGACAAAAGGCATTGACTGGGTTCAGAGACGATCAATAGGAATCGGGCAAAACAGTCAATCATTGTATGGAGTGTAAGCGTGTCATAACAGACAAGAACTGATGCTGCATTTGTGATGCCTCACAGTGTCCAAACTGAAAAGACTGAAACTTCATTGACAGGTGGCAGAGTCGAGTGCTCTACAGACTTTACTATTATCTGCTGGATAAGATGTAAACATGGTGAAAGTGATAGAAGAATGATGTCAAAGGAGGAACTGTTTGACAGACAAAAGGTTTTCTTATGCTTTTCCAAATAAAACACAACCAAGTTTAAAGCACAATGGAACATCCTCTCCAAGGATTTCATGCATTCTTTAGTCCTTATAAATATTTCTGAATATTTTGTATGTATTTTACAGCAATTGAATAGAAAACTGAAAATTAAAAACATATTTATTAATTTAAATTTAATGACATTTCACGACCCACTAGGGGGCAGCGGCCCATACTTTGGGAATCACAACACAAATCTATGACTATATAATCACCGGATTTGACACCGCTAACAAACAGAACTACTCCATATTCTGAATCCATCATCAGCATGTCTTTTAATCTGCAGTGCAGAACATGAATACAATGTGCAACACATTCAAACCGTTGTCACATGAGTTCACACAATGTTGATTAAGCCGATCAGCTCCACATGACTTCTCTTTGTGTTTCTCAGTATAGCCGTGTTTAGATCTCATGTTGCCCGGCAACATTCCTTCACTGCACACAGGAAGTGATTCCCCCATGTGAAGACAGACAGAGGCAACGGCAGCATTGTGCTAATAAAACGATATTGCTGCTAACAAGTGGGAGTATGACTGAAAACACAAAGAATCGCACACAAAAAGTTTCAGCGATAAATTCTGCAGTTCCAAAAACCAGCTCGTTCTGGAGTTTGATGGGATAAAAGGTTTTGACCCCGCCCACCCATGCGCTGCTGGTGTGCACCTATAAACGCTCCCTCAGTAAGATTTTAGCCAGACTAAGACAATAATTAGGTTTTTTCATGGAAACATGTTAGTCTGACTAAAATCGAGCAAGTCTTAGTCGGACTAACATACTTGGATAAGGCGATTCATAGTCTGATTACTAGACTATTGTCGGACGTGGTGTCCTGAACATGCATCGAAATTTCCTCCCTGATCTTTGACCCGGAAGTAGAAGGAGACAAAGTATAAACTGCAGTACTGTTGCCATGTTGTTGTTGTTCAAACAACAACATGGCGTTGACGAGAGCAAAAGCTGAGGAGAAGACCTACTTTTGGACTGGCGAAGAGTACAGCAGATATGAAAGGTAAAGGTCTACAGGAAACTGATTCCATACGCAAAACTTATAGAGATACACTGCCACCAATGGAGGTGGAGTCAGATGTACACAGCCAATAAATCTATGTTCTCCTACACATTTATACTCAGACTCAGCAAGTTGTTGAATTCCCAGTCTTAGTCGGACTACAGCCTTAGCTAATTGCCCGTCTTAGTCGGACTACAGCCTTAGCTTGATTACTTGTGCCTTGTTTTTTGGAGTTTCCAAACTGGGGACCAACAGTCTGAGAATATTAAAAGTGAGATACTGACTAGAAACCATTTTTGTACAACAGCTTATCTTTTGTTCTTGAGAGATGGGTCCCGTGGCCTAAGCATGTTTTCATTCTGGTGATGACCTTTTATACTCGCATGGATTCAGGGAAACTTGTCCAACTTCAGGACACCTTGCATTTGTCTTGCGTTATAGGGCGAGAGGGTACATTTATCACAAAACTGGAGGAAAAAAGCACCTATGGCCTCAGCCCAGATAGTGTGACAGTACTTACAGAGGATAGCAACAGTGGTTGTGTGACTTGCCTGTGACCTCCTGTCATGGCATGATAAATACCTAGCTGTGGCTATGGTCGACTGCTATATAACTTTGGGACTGTGGGACACTGATGGGAGCTTTGTTTCTGCCTTACATGTGGCGCTAACTTCCTCTATTTGTCCCGGCTGACCCCTAATTTAACATATTTACTGCTTTTAAACATAACAGATGGTGTCGTTGCTCTCGGACAAAACAGGTCATGAAAATAAAATCCCAAGAAAAGACTCATTTCAAAACCTGAGGGTGTAATTTGGTTCTCCACAGAGAGAAAGGCTCAACCTCCATGAGTTTGGTTCTTGAGATGTTTAAACTTAGCTCTTGTCTATTTGTCAAGGTAGCATTCAAACAACACACAAATCCATGAGTGGGAGGAGAGAGAGAGACGCACATTAGCGATGTTGTGAGCAATTCTTAGTCACCCATCAGAGTGTGTCACGTCCAGTAATTGTTGTTTAATTAGCGGTGAAATGTTGTTTTCTGGTTTGACGGTTTACGGAGGGACGTCAGGAGGAAAACTATTCACTCTATCTACCTCTGTGATGCTTAGGAACGACTAAGTGTGCTAATTAATGTTTTGTGAAAACATATTACTTGATAATAATAATAAAAAAAAAATGTGTGTAATTGATAATTGTGCAAAAATCCGGCCTCTCCTTGACAGAACAATGGGCGATGCTGCTTCACAAACGTCCACTGCAGATTGTAGAAGAGTCACCATCAGTCTCTCTGCTCACAGACTGAGCAGGCATCAAAATGGTCATCACACGGAGACGATCTCTCTTCCAGTGTTCTTTCAGCCAGTGCACTCCACCTCTTTATCTCTCCTTTCATCTCTCTCTCTCCCTCTCTCCCACTTGCTTTATCAAGGCAGCGAAACCCCCTGGGAGGCTCTGATCTCCAGTGCACATCCTGAAGAATTAATGACTTCTAATGTACCAGTTAATGCAGAAAAGGCGGAACATCCATCATAACTGACAATTTAATGGCGCTTTCATAGATGGGCCACTCACATCTCTCCTATTCTCCTTCACCACCCCACCCCCCCCACCCTCTCACTACCGGACACACACACACACACACAAAAATAACTCATATACAACACATACATACAAGAGTAACATTATCCTCTTCATTGACTTCATGTTTCTACAATTTCATAGAAAGGATCGACCGCAACTCTTCAAGTATCTGCTTCTAATAAGACACATGTAAAACCTCAAGTAGGTAGCAGTGCATGAATACAAGCATAAGTGGAGGACTGAGGGCCAAATTGCATGTACGCGGTGGAGGCATCAAGTGAAATGCTTCTTATTCACTTTAAATGGAGACGGGATCTGTATGCTTCAATTTGCTTGTGTTGTGTACGTCAGCAGTTGAGAGATATTCAAATTTCCATGAGTGTCAGCCACTCGAATCCTGTTATATAATGACGTTTTTAGCACACCTTGGTTGACATCACATTCAAGGACTTTTCAAGGACTTTCCAGGACCAATTCCCTCAAATTAAAGGACTGAATGTGCCGAGACAGCTTAAGATGGGAGGGCAACTTGTATGAGCCGCTTCGTCCATGACGTCTACTTTTATTGATTTGCAGTGCACTCTGCATCTGGCATTGTGATTGTCCTTGGGGTCTTGGGAAAGTTTTTGCTTTCTGTTGCTTAATGTTACTAACTCACTGTTGTGAATGGAGTCAACGGTGGAGAGAGGCAGCGTACAGTCTCCACAATTACCCCGCCAGTAATTATGGCTCGACGTTTGTTCTGCGTAGACCGAATCTACGTACATCAAGTGATGCACGGAGTGTGAAACAGTAGGTGGCGTCCAAACAAACAAGGGAGACATTTACCTAAATGTCAACTTAATTTGTTCTTGCATAATTTAAGCACTTCCAATGACCCATGTCTATTCGTGGCAATTTTCAAAAAACGTTCAAGTATTTCAAGGACCCGTGCAAACAGTGCATTGCTCAAATGGAGCTCTCAGAAAAAGTTGTTCTAACAGTTGCCTATGATTTTTGCGTATTTTAGTTAAATGTCTCATATTATACCCTATTACTCCAAGTTAAACTAGTTCCCTTGTGTCCTAATGAACATGTCTGTGACATGCATTGGTCAAAAATACCATAAGCCACAGAGGCTACTGGGAGCTAACAGCAGTTAGCATTTGGAAAAGTGATTATTTGCAGGCTCTAGCAGGCACATTGCCGTCATATATAACATGTATCCAGTGGACAGACAAATCCTCTGAAGCTGGAAGTTTGTGTAGGACTCTGTGCTGCACTGTGGAGCCAAGAATAGAACGTTTTGCGGACTCCAGATTGGACCCTCTGGTCCGCCCCCTGGGACTCTCATGTGGAGGCTAAAGTGGTAGAAGTTGGATATACCAGTAGTTCTTCCATATATACATCTGAACACTAGCCATAACATTTTCTCAATGGCTCATGACATGATGAACACTAAATCAGCTGACCGATCGTTACTTTTCTGCATATAATTTATGACTGGCTCCAGCTACCACCATGACCCCTATAAACAATGTGTGGTAATAAATGGATGGTCGGAGGATGGAATTAAGTTACAGTCCCATTTTCCAAAACAAGAATGCCTTAATACTCCACGATGAACTCTTTACTACAAGAGAGGGATTCATTAGCTCATAAATGGTGCAGGCTGGAAAGAGTACAATTTGTGTACAAACAAACTCAAAAACATTATGTTATTGGCACATACCAGACAAATTCAACTCAAATAGAAAGATCGTTTTCACTAACTCCTGACCAAACAAGTCTGACAAAAAATAACTGTTCACAAGGCTACTTTATAAATCATTTATAAATAACATAAGAGAACTATACAACTAATGTAAAGCACTGGCAGTTTCCCCTCTTTATATGTCAGACAAATGTGCAACTCATAAATTTCAGTCTCTTCTATATAATGATATGATCACAGACTCCTGGCTTGCAGACAAAGGCGATCTATGGACTATAAGCCTGCTACGTCTCCTGCTCGCACGGCTGCCAAGATGTAGAAGTCACTTGGCTGGTGCAACATGGATTTTTTAAAATTGACTGCATCTTTGACCGATGCAGTGAACAAAAAGTAAGAAAAAACAATGATATTTGAAGCATTAAATCCTATGGGGGGGGGGGGGGGGGTGTCATGGGAGACAACCATGCACCCAGACAGAAAGAAATAATGATGAAAACATTTAACCTCACAGTGAAACATGTGGACAGCGGATGAGCATGGATGCGCAGGCAACGTAACAACTTACATTAGGTTGCTGTTATACGTCTTACTGTCTCTGAACAGAGAGAGAGAACTGCTTGGCAGCACAGCCTCGCCTCTTTGAATTGATGTAGAGGAGCAATATTCCCCAGAACAGCTTGCACACGCAGCTAATGTCCCTTTCAACACGTCTAAAATTATGTTCAGAGGCCAGTCCAATCAATGGCATTGTCCAGTGATGGGAGACCGAGCCACCGTGTAGACAACTGACTTGGTCTTTGCAGGATATTTTTTTCTGAGAAGAGGATGAAAAGCAGGGGGAAGCAGGCAGTTTTTACTCTGCTATTTCCAGATACCACAAATATTAACTGTAGAAGACAAGTGGCAACCATTCAAGACGTGATTTGAACTTTCCAGAATCACTTTTTGGTGCCATGTGCGAGGTTTTGAAACCACAAGTTCAAATATCATCTGCAACCAGCCTCCTATTGGACGACTCCATTCATATGGCCACTCTTACGTACCGTACTTTATCATCTACTTTCCTCTATTGAAAAAAAGACAACGGCGATCAAGACCATTAACTCCTCAGGTGTCCTTGGGAGAATCGGAAAGTCTAAAGTCTCAGTTTATCTGTGTGATAGAGAAGTTAAACATGAAATGACAACAAAGGTTGCAAGAAGCATAAATAATAGAAATAGGGTTTGAAAAACTAAAGCAGCCATTCCCAAATTCTGCAACACAGAGGCACAATTTAAACTCTGAAATCACCAAATCCTTAAATTACAACTGTATGACCAGCACGGTTTTCCATTTTCCACCTCCAAACCACCCCTCTATCACAGAGGCAAAGTGATAAAGTGTCTTGCATCAACTATGATTGTCCACCAATTACGAGAGAAATGTTCCAGTGTAAAAGTGAAGGGACAACACATCCATTGACATCTGTTATACGAGGTCCAAAGACAGTATATAAAAAAAAGGGTCAAATAAAAAGGCGAATGACACTATTTAAACCTTATGACTTTGTTTTATTATTCATGATTTCATTTTCAAGTTGATCGTAAATATTTCACGGCTCTTTGAAGGTTAGTTACTAAACAGGGTATGAAAACGATTTCTATCTATTTGTTTTTAATGACCTTCACAGTCCAGCAGAGGGCTGCACCCTACACTTTTGGAATTGCACTTCAGAGCGACATTAACTTCCTGATTATTATTTATGACATCTCAGGTGTCAACATTTACCAATGTATTAGCTGCCACATTAGCAAACAGCTCACAGACGTAGATCCAATATTCTCTCCCCATTTCAATCCCTTCTGGCCTCCGTCAACCTCTAATAAGAATTAAATGAAACAATAGAGAGTGAACGCATCGTAACTGCGTTCACAAGCTACATGCTAATGTTGTCTGTCCTCTGTTTGACGATGAGCTGAGGTTTACCAGTCATTTCTCTACAAAAACAGCAGCTGGGTGATAATTCAGTAACCGCTTTCACATTATCTATCTATCAAGCAAGTTGCGTCCGTGTGTCTGTGTGCAACGGCATATCTCACTGACCGTTAGTAAGACTTTGGATATGGGTTGAGCATGGTCCGATGGTGTGCATCCTTGATTTTCAAATTTTTTGGAGGAATTTTAATTTTCAATGATTTATGACGCTGCACTTTCGCCGATTTATCGCGCTACACCAGGCAGGCAGCGGCTCATCAGCAGCAGCTGCGCTGTCTGGGGCAGGGCGGTGGGAGTGAAGAGGCTGTCCTCACGGTGGGTGAGACATTTTCACACTGTTCACTGCAGAACATGGTGTTATACTGAAACGACGAGGTGGCCATTCACCAATACGCAAGCACATATTTATTTTTGCATTAGCATGCTACTATTTTGCGGCTAACTTGGCGAACCTGTTTCCAAAGGTAAGCTAGCGAGGCTACAATTAGCATTAGCTGTTGTGAGTGTCAGCCACGGCAGTGGTAATGAAAACATTTTTGCATTGTGCCGAATGAGGTTGCACAGTGTTTGTATTATGTTAGCCTTTACGTTCCTTATCATGCATTACCATGACTGAAACATCTTCTTCAGCTACCACCACTATAGGAATACATACTTCCTATGGGCACTGCACTAGTACAAAGATATATGATTAATTTTTAACCCAATATTACTGATAGGTGCAGCTTTGACTTTTAATTCCCCATATCGATAAGGCCCATATCATGCCATAAAATGAGACATCTACGATAATATTATGGTCACATTTTACCCTGAATTTACTTGTTCTACATAAGAAGAAACCCAATTTTGAACAATCCAGCTCTAAATAGTACCATACATAAATAGCTTACATGCTATTTGGCGAGGCTTAAATTGTAACTACTACTCAAAATGGCTCCTACAGAAACTATAGCATGCAGAAGGGAACATGTGCCGTCATACAGTGAGAGCAAATATATGTGATGCTAAAGACAACCCAGATTCCCAAAAGCACATGACAGTTTGACAAATAGTATATATTTGACACTCTTAGATACCAGCTGACATTTGCACCTCAAAGGTAGCTACTATTAATGTTCAATGTAAGGTTATATATATATATGTACTCCATACCTTGATCTCTCAGAGGTGACACCAGGTTCAATATAAAAATATCATGTGCGACACTTGCTTGTTTTTCAGATTGGGGGATTTAATGGCTCACAAGGCTAAGCTAAAGTAAGCATGTTAGTATTGAAGAGGGAGAGTGTAAAGGGAGGAAAAATCATTTTCATTGACTCGCAATCAGAAATAGACCAGCAAACAAATCAGATTACTTGCTACTGTATGTGCAATAACAAGACGTGTAAGTCAACCATGCACTGAATGTGAAACGATCACTAGGGCAGAGTCCATTACATGAATTTAATTTGGTTTTAGTCTCTTGTTTTCAGGGTAAACATCCCTCCTTCTGCTCCTTCCAGTCAGTTTGTCTCAGCTTGTTGTTCCACAAAACTGAACCGCTGGATCCCCATGTGCATTTCCTTCATGAGGTAAAAAAGTGAGTTTTTAAGGAATCCCAGCGTATAATGAGAAGAAGAAGTCTGGCTCTTTTTATATATATATATATATATATATATATATATATATTCTACTGGCTGAGTAGCAATCTGAAGTCAAATAGCCGCCTGTAAATGGTGAATGATGTTTAGCTCTAGCTCATTTAATTCCTTTGTTATTTCTCGGCAAGCTCTCTGCTTCAGAAATCACAGGAAATTGATTCCATTATCTGTATCACGTCTGCACTGTGCATAGCACCTGCATATGAAATGTTACATCCCCGCCATCTTAACATCATGCCATTGAAATGACATTACTATTGTCATGGCAACAAACCCCCTTCACCATAGAGAAACTGTAGAATGCAGCATCCTGTTTTTTTGGAGTCAGGTATGAGAGCACATCTAAATTCAAGACATCAGTACATCAAGTGTGGCTTACAATAATGACAATTACAATTGTCATTATTATTATTATTATTATTTTATTCATGCAGCACCTTAAGCTCAAAATGCCTAATATTTATAATAATATAACACACAGGAAAATATAGTGCATGAATAGATAAATAAGAAATTCCTAAGGAAATTGCTTGTTCAAAAACAAAATTAAGTACAATTTCAGAGGGTTTGTTGGCAAAATTTTTTATATACTACCCATAAGTATGTTTGTGTCCGTGTGTAATTGTTTTAAAATAAAACAAATGCTGGTTTTCATAGCCTTGGAATGAGCATTTTTTTTATGCATTTCAGGCAAGAGCTTTACTTAATGGAGGCCATTATTTTCTGCGGCTATGATTCTCGGGCAGCTGCGACGTACAGAAACCAGCCAGGCCACGTGTTTTGCATTTTGAAACAGAAGCTTTAGAAAAAGAACAGTATACTTGTGTACTGCGTGGAGGCTGCTACTTCGTGACGCACTTCGTAGGAGTCTTGTTTGTTGCCATTAGATGTCACAAATTCTTAAACGCTGGGCCTTTAAAAAGCAATAAACAAATGAGATAATAACCAAGTACTGGACTGAGCGAAATGCCTATATTAGCAAATGTGGCAGTTAGATCCTCGGAACGACTCTTTGCGGTTTAATTCGCTGTTCGTTGCAGATCTTTGTCTATATTTTCCAATGAAAGGACATTGCATGAGAAGAACATAAAGGCTTCTGATATGCTTATGCTTATATTCAAGGACATCGACACAGCACCTTGCAAAATCCTATTTCCTAAGTGTGAAATTTCCTCATTCTCTCCAATGATAGCTTCATTTCATAGTGAAAGGTAATTATGGGCACTATAATTTCTCTCAGCAGTCAAGTCATCAGCTGAATAAATACAGAGCAGCTCATCAAATTGCACAATATAATTGGTCATGCAGGCAAAAACGAATGCTCTTTGAGATATTGGGCAATATATTTTAAAACGTATAAACACTCACCAGCTACTTTATTTGGCGCACCCGTTCAACCGCTCATTAATGCAAATATGTAAACAGCCACATTTAGACATGTAAATGTGATCAATATGAGCTGCTGAAGTTCAAAGTGAACATTGGGAAAGAAAGGTGATTTAAGTGATTTTGAACATGGCATGTTTGTTGGTTCCCAGACAGGCTAGTCTGAGTATTTAACAACTTCTGGGCTACTGGTATTTTAGTCTCACTTTTGTGTGCTGTCCCATGTTGTAAAAAGTAAGGTTCGCTAAACATTAAGGGCTATGTATGCTGTGTTTCCATCATGGTACAGGTTGGTTTGGGATAGTAAAGTCCTGGGTCAGGTTTTGACTGAGAACAGTACCTTTACTTGGTAGGTGGGGTGTGGTCTGTGCTCGATAGCCGGGTTTGATTTTGTTATTCGTTGTCGTCACACTGGTACGACGTCATGTTACGATACAGCAGACAACAACGGAAGACATCCATACCCTTTTTCCCTGCTAAGTTTGACGTCAAGCTTTGCATGTGATATTTAAACCATCTGTTGCCCAATCAGCTGACTGACATGGGTGCAGCCTGTCGAGCTCCACTCTGATCCTACCGTATTTCACTCTGGTACCCCAAGTGAAGGTTGCCAGAAAGTGGAACTGTTGGGGCTGGTGGTTTTTGGTACTATCACTAATTGAAACCAAACCAAACCGAACCTTTCCACTCTGGAAAAGACACAGGAATATGCATCGCCGCCAAAAATGTAGAAGCCAAAGAAGAAATGACTGGGGTCACCCGGGTTTTGCGTTCTCACCCATGCCAGTCGCAGCTAAAGCTGATATAAAACCCTCGAGCACTGCAGAGCCATTTGACCCAATGCTGATTAAACACATTCGTACTCATGAAAACCCCCTAAAACCTCACTTTAACGGTCTTTTGTGACCAGTGGAAATAGAGTATGTGTTTATGTGAATCACTTAGGGTTACTGAACATTTTCACGTTCCTCACATTCTCTCGCACATCCCATTTTCTCATGCTGTGCATGTAAACTGCTCTTTTTCCCCCACTATCTTCTGCACTACAGCTGCCTTTTCTTAACCCAAGCAAAACAGCAGAACAACAGTTTTACAAGCAAAACAAACAATCACCCCACCTCATTGACCTTGTCTTGTTTTTTTTATTTCAAAAAGGGCCCAGCCAGATCTGAGATTCACTAGGGTTGCAATCTGCATGCTAAGGTCCATCAATTTTTCATGGCTCTAACACTATGAGCACTCACAGCCAGAAGGGAGTAATGCAAAATTGATTTGTGTATTAAAACTGCTTAGCCAAGCAGGCATCACTGGGAAATGTAGTGATTACCCCTGTGGGACTTTAGAAGGCCATGTTTAGTCAAAGTGATCGAAAGAGGAGGTCTTCTGTCCACATACACACAAAAAATAACAAGCTATATATCATTGTCTGGACTCAATTGAATATAATACATGTTAAATAAACTTATATTAGACTGCCAGAAATAAACCTAAATTATTCAAAGCATTCATATACTACAGTACAGCTGATGGCAAGAATGGTGACCCACACATCTTACACTGGAATCCAGTGCATAGACGTTAAAGCAAGCAAAATAACACAGTTGATGTTAAAGCATTCAATTCTACTGTCTAGCAGATTGTGTGTGTTACATAATCTGACTAGATGACAACCGCACAAAATCTGTTTACAGAGGAACTCCATTAAGTGTGGTTAAAAGCTCCAGAGGAAACGTGGAGAGAGCTTATTTATCAGCGTTCTAACCCAAAACCTCACAGTCTCAACTGAGATTTTGAACTACATATTATTAGACGCAGAATTCCTCTGGTTACTGATGCTGCCACTTTAGCTGCGTCTCATTTCAGGGGACTATGCAGACAACTCAGCCACAATTAGATGGTATACAGAGAGTATCCCAATCACATTATTGCTGTCACTTAGCAACAGAGCTGCAGCTGGACATGGTATGGACCACTAATAACAGCTATAACGTGTAAATTGCTTAAAGTTGTACAGGCTTTTTCGAAAACATGTGAAGAGTTAGCTTTTCAACTGGTTGAGCCTGGCACTTTGTCAGAACTTTGTTCTTTGGATGTTTTGTAACCACAATCATCACCTTTCAAAATACTCGTAACTGAATCATGGTTGAGTTTTGGAAGTTCTGGCCATTAGATAGATGCGACTGTTGGCTGTGTTTAAATGGAAATGGGACTGACTGTTTGGTAAAGCTTTACTAGATTGAGTAGAGAACATCCACCTCTAGTTCAAAGGGCTCTCATTTTGAAATGCCAGGAAATAGCCAATGCATATTGCTTGTGTTGGCTTGAGTGATAAAGACCAACTTCCAATACAGAGGCACAGGTTTGCCATTTATTGTCTGCAGCCAGGTCCTCTGAAGGGGGAAACTCTGAATTGAGACACCACTTTTGTGTTTTATGAGCAAGCCCAAGCTCATAAAACATAATAGTTAAATGAGAAACAGCAACTATTCACAATTTTTTTTTTATCTCTCTGTTTGTCTTATTGAACTGCAAGAAAGCAACAGTAACCAATTTTCCATCCATCTTCTACAGCTTTATCCTCCACATGAGGTTGTGCTGTGCCAATCTCAGCAGACGTAGGGCAATAGGCGAGGTACAGATCACCAATCCATCAAAAGGACACATAGAGACAAACAACCATCCACTCTCACACTCAGTAACCAACTTCCCCGAAACTAAACATAATTAGAGATATAATGTCTAGGTGATAGTGTTCAACAATAATGTGTGACTACCGCTGCTAAAAATGTACAGACCATCCAAGACCTCAGGCTACCTTGGCAAGGTGATCAATGTTTCAGAAGTCACTTTATTCAGCACAGGGCCAAAAAACTGTCTAATCACTGTATGCAGTGACATGATCTGTGCCCATCACGGATTTACAAATACTCAACTTTGTACAGTTACCTTGCCTGACTCCATAAAGCCTTACAAACACATACATATTTATCAAAGCACATTCGTAGGGGTCATCAAACAAGTCGGGTGGACTTTGGCCCAGCTCCCCTGCCTGCTAATACCTAACGTCCTTGAATGTCAGAGGACATGGCTCCACCTGCACTTCTGGAATATTTACCAGACCTTACCTGATTTGGCTGTTTAAACCATATCAAAGGAATCTCTGATATGCTTCGATGAGGTAAGGTTACAGGTTCTGCAGATTAAAATAAGAAGAATTAAATTTTTTGGTACATAATCATGAATTGTTCAACACAGTGATTGAATAATTCAGCAGTGTGTCTGATTGGGCTGCAACTAACGACTATTTTAATAGTTGTTGATCACGTGTCAGATAAAAACCAGTTTAAACCATACAGCCTAGAAGTACTACAGACTGTTTGAAGTAATTATCAAGTTTTCTGGCAGAGGGAGCTGCAAGTGCAGCTTGGCCTGCATCCATGCCCTCTTTGCAGTGTTGCCAAGTTAGCGACATTGTCTTTATATTTAGTGACTATTCAGACCCCTCTAGCAACTCTTTTTCAAAGAAAAAAAAAATCTAGTGACGTTTACTGTTATTGGAGACTTTTGGAGACACTGACATGAAAGCGCGTATCATTCTAAGGCTGGCTTTACACGACAACGATCTGAACACAAACCGCAAAAGTGGCGTTGCGTTCCCACTTTTTATTTCACGTTTAGACGAGCATCTTTGGGTGGAAATCTGCATGCACACGGTGACGCAAAAGTGTGTGAAATTTGATGCAGTATGCATGCCAGGTGGCTAGGTGGCACTGTGAAGCACAGTCGTACAACAACATCAGGAGTGCGTGCATGCGCTGAAACGTCCTTCTACTTCTCTCTAGTAGCGCTGAGTAGACCACAGTCAAAAACCACAACATTAACTCGGCGTAATTGCTGAAATGACTCCTGGTCAGGTATCAGAACAGCTAAGGCAACTTGAATGTCGGACAGATGGATCGAATCCGACATGTTTGTTGTCGTTTGGCTGTACTGCACATGGATCTGACGTCAACGCGTACAGGAGGATAGCCAGCGTGACGACGCTGAAGTTGGCACCACATTCGCCCCCGGATCTCTTTAGAGAACCTGAGGCGATTGTGGTGCCAACTTCAGCATCGAATGTGGTACCAACTTCAGCGTCTTGCCAGCGCGAGCAGCTCAGAAAACACTTCTGCGTTTTCAACCCTTTAGACGGGAACGCGACAGCGGAGCGTTTTTAAGATTTCCACTCTGGAGGGTGGGTTCATTTTTTCATCCCACTGGATGGGATGAAAGTGCGAATTATGGGAAATTATCAAACAAATCTGTGGCTTCAGCTTAGAGCTAACAGCTAAGCAGTTGAGTTAGCAGAGCTAATGGAGTTATCTGGGTTCAGGTAACACAGATGGTAGACGGCAAAAAATGGCTCACTCTGTAAATAAGAGGTCAGCATTGTTCAGTGCCACAGCATGAACAAGATGTGCGATGACGTAACAATTATAGATATCTAATTTGTCAGCTATCAAATTTGTCATCAATTTTGACACATTCAACCAATAGCTGAACCCCTAATTACGATACTAGCCAAGTAAAGAGATTCCTTGTGAAGCTTTCATAACATTCAGAATCTACTGGTGTATTTTTTTTTAATGTGGAAATAAATTCATGGCACCCTGTAAAATGACATACCCATGGTTCACACACCCACACTATTGCTTTGACAACTCTTCAGAACTCAAAGGTCAATTTTAGACCACTCCGTGGAAAGCTCACTCCAGTACAAGTCCTTTAATCATTATTTGCGGCACACGTCACTGTAGCCGCCAAACCAGCGGTGAGTCATCGTCAGCTCAAAAAAAGCGGAGGTTAACACAAATGGAAAGTCATTTCTTGATTATTGCTAGTGTCAGGCAGGCTTCATTCAGCGCTGACCTGCATCTCAAAACATGTCCTCAAATGAAGGGCTTCCACTGCCGCAGTGAGAGGTTGAGCTGAGATTGAGCTGATTATGTGGGCTATACTGTTACCCAGCGAGGAAAAACTATGACCAGCAGCATTCACTCACTCGATAATTATGCTAGATGCAGCCACAAGCACCGACTGCTGGATCCAAAACTAACTAACCGAATTGCATCAAATTACTGCCAAGTAAAAACAGATCTATACACTGCTGGGAAGTTTGAGCTGACAAACAGGATGCACACACACACACACACCACACTGGGCCTCTGATGTTATCCCATCTTGCCCATAAAGAAAGAAGCTCATTGGTGTCAAGAAAAGACCGCAACCTGTAATTGAGAATGAGACTGGAAATGGCAGCACGGCTTTTTATCCACATTTGAGGAGCAGCTACTGACCTTTTCCATCTAAGAGCTCAATATGTTGTCTGCAGCAGCTATGCTTTGGGCCTGGCAATCATTGGGGCTTTCTGGTGATTATGGAAATATTTGTAGCTATCTCTGCCTGGAGAAAGTGCCAGGGGAGCATTTACCAGACCTACTATCAAGTCTTCCCTCTATCCAACTCCCATCTCTGTGTTGGATTCCTCCCGGTGTGGCTTTTTGCGTCTTTCAGAGCATATAATCTTCTCATCCACAAGGCATTTTGAATAAAACAAAAGAAGCATCATTGGGAACTTTTCAGTTTTAAACAAGTCCTAAAGATTGTAAAACACACATATGAGCACACGTATATCTAATGGTGACACCGAAGACTGTAAAAATGGAGGACTTCTCTGCTCACCCCACATGGTAACTATGGTGGCCTTCACAAATCAGAAAGACTGTCACTTGTCTTCATTTGTTCAGGCTGCTGTAAAATGATAGTAGCACAAAAATGCATTTTTCATTGTAAAGCAATTATACAAACATATATATATATTATATGTATAGAATATCCAATTGCTGCCAATAACATTATCTAAATGTTACACACTGGACATTTAAAATGAGTCAGAAAACTACAATGAATCTCAATAGAAATTTGACAAAACGATAATTGTTTTTGGCGATGTATTCATAAATAATTCCTGATTAAGAACATTCACTTGCTTGACAATGGCCTCAATAATGCAATCACATTGTCAGTGTTGCTTTGTTATTCCTTTTGTGGTAATTTTACATGAATTTTTCCCCATATTCTATGCAAATATGAAATATTATTATAATAACAATAACAATCAGAAATTACATCTCTTCTCTTTTCTTCAAGTGGCTATTCCTTCTGTTTTCATATTTGTAGGTTAAAAAAGCTTGCTTTGTTATCAAGTGGTCTGAGTGGCTCATAGTATTTCACACATATGTCATGATATATTGTTAGTTTTTACTCAATTTTCTCAGGTCATGCTCCCACCACTAAGGCTGGTATAACAATTCTTCTTTCGGTTTTAATACATCCGAGTTCAGAAACGTTTCATCTGTGGATGTTCTTTTTCGATATAAAGGGTCACATTTAGAATCTGAGCAATTCAAATTTATTTTTCTACCATTTGGCTGTTAGTGCACTATCTCCAGTACATGGGAGGATCTTATCTAACCTTTCCTGCCTCATGAAAAATTCAGTATCCTGGCCACCAATCTCCTCTCCGCCGTCTCAGGATGTTATGTGCGATACAGAGGCGGGGGTGCTATAGGAGAGAGAGGAGGAAATTACTTTGGACTCCAGCACTGCATGATCAGTATTATCATCGCAATGGACCTCATTCACCCACAGATTCTTCATCGCCCTTTACCTCACACATTCGCAGCAGTCAGATCCCCCACTCCCACTGTGGTGCCCTGATCGTGTGTTCATGCGTGTTTTTTGGGGGGGGGAGCAGGTTACGTAACAAGGGGGGAGGAGGCGGCGCGACACAGAGAAGTTGAGCGACAAACCGTGGCGTGACAGCTCTCCGAACGCAGAGGGAAGGTCTAATGTGGGTGACTGACAGAGATTTGGAGATAAAGCTTCCTGTCAGTCTCCTGCAAGTGTTTTTGCCCGCCATCACCGCAAATCCCCGCCTCCCTTCGCCCCCGACAGGTCCAGCAGACAGGACAGAGGAGATCCTATAGTATGTCACCTACTGTAGACGAGCCAAAAACCTGCTTCAGAAAAGAAACACGGGAATCTTTTGTCAGCTTTAGCATGCATATCACTCTGACTAATTTATTAGGATGTCTGATTGTTCAGGTTTGGACTCCTGAAGATAAGATAGGGAGTGAAGTGACAAAAGAATCCTTGCGCAAGGAGCCTTTTCACTCAGAGCACATTTAGCATTCTTGTACAATCTTAGAAATAAGGGTTCCAAAACGGTCATTCTACAAGGGCTGAGGTTCTACCTGCAACCATTTGCTTCTGAAAAACCCTTTCCCTAAGAAAGGGTTTTTCAAGAGTTCTTGGTAACACTAATGGTTCCACTAAGAACCATTTTGATCCAGAGAACCCTTTAAAACCCCTTTCCTGAATAAAGGGTTTTAAAAGGGTTCTTGGTGGAACCCGCCAAAAGCGTTAAGCCGAAGAACCTTATATGGTTCTACTTAGCACTTTTATTTCTAAGAGCGTATCGTGAACTTGACTGTGTGGTCACAATAGTTACCTTGCCATTTTTAAAGGAATAGTTAGTGGTTTTTGGTAAATAGATGCAATATCTGTCTTGAGATGTGTGAAAACACTGATTGGAGCAGTTTGGTTTGGAGTTTTTTTTGCGTTGCCATCAGGTATAGTAATAACCCGCACCAACCATTCCATTTTTTACCTTTCCTTGCTATACTGGACTAAAATGGTAAGGTACTAGATTGGTTCCAACCATGACAGTCAGTCGATTGGGCAACAGAAAAAACATTTGCGATTGGTGTAAATATCCCATGGAAGTCGAGGCTAACGCCTGTAGTCCATTCTCATACAAAGCTTGATGTCTTATTGAGACAAATGGCCACAAAACGAGCTGCTGGATGTCCCCATTGTTGTCTGCTGTGTAAATTGAACAGCTACCAATTTGCTTATTCTCTACACTCTAACTCCTACTTTTTGTTTTGATAGGCTAATGCTATGCTAACCAATCTGATATGGCTAATTTCCATATTAACAGAATGTATATGGTTATGACCTTCACATTGGCTTGTGATCTCAAATTCAAATGTTTGTGGACTGTTCAGGATTCTTCAGGATCAATAAAAATTGAACAGACTGACAACTGTAAATTGCTTGAAATAGTGACTAATACTTGTTTAATTTTCCTATTGAGAGACAGACAAAATTACTTTTTCTGTCGTCTCTTATGACAGAGTCAGCAGTAGACATGGGAGGCTATGAGACTCTGAGGTTCTGACATCCTTAATCAAAAAATATCACGGTATCGAGGCGTCACAATATTGTGATTGCAGCTCTGTAATGTCACCTCCTTTGACCACCATAGCACTGAAAACACAGCTGACAGCAAACAGCTATTTAAAAGAGCTCACACCTTAGGTAGCTAGCCAATCTCTGAGATATTGAGTACTCATTTAGTAACGTGTAAATAAAAAAGTGTAAAAACAAGTTTATTTTCCTTGAGATTGTGAAAGTTACCTTCACATCTGACTACGATTTTTAATTATTTAGAAAAAAGTAACTGCAATAACACAAAACTGCTGTTCAATCTCTGCACATAACCACTGTACACGTATATTTCCATGATAGTTTTCCATCGCTCCTCCGATTACTTTCACTGCTGCAGCTGCAGTTTGAGGATTTCTTTCCCCTTGGGGGTGGAGTGTTAAAATCAAGTTTGCTTCCATTTTAAGTGATTGCTAATTACAAATTCTGGTCTGGCAACTACTTGCTTTGAGAGCACTTCAGTTTTGTTCGAAGGAGCGCTGATTTGGTTCAACAAAGAATTGTCTTCAGCATTAATGTAGGGCAGATGAAAGATAAAAAGAGTACAGCTATGGCTACTACTTTTCAATGGGTTTAAATCCTCAGGCTTGAACATCCCCCCGCATCCGTGCCAGACACTTACTGTGTGTTTTCTTGCTGTTGCACACAAGAATAAACAACACCGCCATTTATGCAAACTCACAGTAATGTCTCGGCCCATTAGATGAGAAGTCACACTGCTTTTATTTCCACCCTCTGCTGGGCAGAGAGACAACCCCTCTCAGCTCGAAGCGACCGCTGCCCTCCTGCTGAGCCAGACGGCAGGGAGCAGCCGAGCCGAGGCACCCGGCCAGGTGCTTGCCGTCAGAGGCGCCTGGCCTTGGCTACAGCAGCCTCTCTGGCTGAACATCCACCTGGGCGATCAACACCACAGATTCCACTCACCCCCGAGGACTCACAGCAGGAAACGGCTACAGAGCTGCTGCTTTTTGTTCAACTGAATCCCACACAAAAGAAGAGGGAAATGAAGTACAAATGCCTATCATTGGCAGTGTTTGGCGTAAACGCAAGATAGCACTTATTTGAAAGAAAATTGGTTTAAAAAAAAAACCAAGCAGGTCTTTTCAGTAAGATACAGTAAGAATGTTAAACAAAAGATGGACACACAATTGAGTTTGGGTTAAACATGATCCCAAAGATCCCCTAAAATGAGCTGTTGTTGATAACTGAAGGCACCAAACTAGTAATGTAATTTCCCCACAAATGACGTGTGTCTGTTTACGACAATCTTGAAAGGGAAGGTTCTACTAGTGAGGTCTGCTATGACATATGGCTTGGAACCAGTGGTATTGTCTAAAAGACAGGAGGCAGAGCTGAAGATGCTGATATTTCCGTCGGAAGTGACCAGGATGGACAAGAATATAGAAATGAACATATTCAAGGGACGGCTCAGGTTGAACGGCTTGGAGCGAAAGTAAGAGAGTCAAGTTTGAGATGGTTTGGTCACGTGCAGAGGAGGGAGAGTGACTATACTGGACAAAGGATGTTGAGGCTGGAGGACAAGAGGAAGACCACGGAGAACGTTCATGGATGTTGTGAAGGAAGACATGAGGACAGTTGGTGTTACAAGAGAAGACATGAGGGACAAAATGGAGATAGATGACCCTAACAGGAGAAGCCGAAAGAAGAAGAAGAGGAAAAGAAGACGTGTTTGTTTTGCGTTTTCTTTCTTTATCTTTAAATAAGTCCACATAGCTCACATAACCACTGCATCCATCACTCCAGTTTCTTATCCTCCTGCTGTTTTCTGAACAAAAAAAAAGTAATGATAATAATCTTAATAATGGAGACCATGCATTATATTCCTATACACTAGAAGTGACCAATTAAATTTGTTATGCAGCATTTTTAATCAAAATCAGCTTCTCTGTTATTCAGGCCGGTGACCACTCGAGCACATCAGTGAGTGACATTTAGAGTGCGAGCCGCGAAATCCGACGTCACACAAAGCTGCATTATTATGTAAATGTGGAATGTGAAAATCAGTAATTATTACTTTAAAAAGCACATTTTCAAATTACAGCCTTGCCTTTTGTGCGTCTGCGTTAATGCAACAAACTATTTATGAACTGCCCATTATGTCGGCGGCGGCGGCGGCGGCAGTCGACGCATGCATGGTATGTATGTTGGTTGCCATGGTTTCTCATCCTGATGTGTATGATCTACATTTGAGAGTGGGCTCTGTAGTGATGTGGCGGCATTGTGATAGAAGAAAAGAGGAGCTGAAGAATAAGGGGGAAAAAATAGCTAAAGATTGTTGAATGCTATGTTGAATCTGTGTATATATACATTTTTGATGAAGATCACCTTGACCTTACAGCTGATTATGTGTAAAAGCTGCATATTAGGTTGGTGATCATTGCCTGCTGAGGTAAAGTGGCCCGCACCATAAAGTGTCCCCTCCGTGAAGCACAGACAGATAAATTATCTAAAGGAAATCAAGATAATGACTTTCATTTACTCAATAAGCAGACATTAATTATCTGTCTGACAGGTTAGGGGGTTAGACTTATTGAGAGCCAGGAGATAAATGGCTTTCTGATCAAGATATAATGAAAACCTGTTTAGGTCCTCTAACCAAGCCGTGATGAATTTACATTTTAATTCCTGCTCTTGTTGTGGCAATTTCTGGAGAAGTGATTCCAACGCCACACCCTAACAGCCTGACAACACCACTGTGTTTTGTTTTCTTCGGGGGAATTTGATGTTATCACAAACATGGTGTCTCGCCCAGCTCCTCTCCCCCGCTACCACCCTCTGTGGAAAAGTAATGAAATGATGAATTTGTGAAACAACCGCAGGGTGACTATGATGAATTTTGTGGTATCTCGCAGACTAATAGCTCTGTCAACAAGAACAACTCTCTATAGATGAGCGCAAATAGGCAAAGCAATCATGGTATTTGTGGTTTAATGCACAAAACATGAGCGGCGGCGGCGGCTGCTTAAATTAAGGCGGCAAATATCTCGCTGATGAGAGAGGTTAATGCAGCATTGATTACTCAGGCCACTGCGTTTTCTTCCACAAACACTGGAATGCAGCTTCTGTCTCTGAGCAACGTCTCCGGTCAGAGGCGTTATTTGCGTGAGGGCGTGAGCCGATTCCTGGGGACCCATCGTGCATCTGGCTGCATTCCAGTCATTTAAGCTGCCAATAGCAGCCTGATCTCAGAGATACTTATGACAGCAAATATTGCCCTGAAGCTTAGCTAAGCCCGTGGCAGGAGAAAAGTGGCACGAGGCAAAAGAAGCCTCTAATAACTGCCAAGGCTTTTAACTCAGGTTGGCAAAGAGTTGGTGGGCACAAGCATTTCCCTTGGCTGTTAGGGGAGTCCCACTAGGGGGTTCTTTATGCAAACTTAGACAAACGCAGGTTGTTGTTTTTATTATTCTTAATATCTAGACTAAGGTGGTGGGTGAGGCTTTTCCCTTCTACAACACAAACACTGTGCGTGGGCAGGAGCAACCTTTGTAATGTCTGCCAGCAGTTACAGAGCTGGATAAGCTCACTGATACCAAACAAAATAAAATAAAACTGACATCACATTTAAAGACTCAACGACTTAAACCAATGACTGTGCAGCATTATCCCGCTCTTATTAACACAGCCGATCACTGACTTTAAGTGGCTGCTCCTTCAAGCTCCTCGTGCTGGGTCTGATTTAGTAAAGGCTGCTTTCCGGATCAGTGTTTTTGGAATCACCTGCAAATCGAACTTAAATGTCTTGTACCGCCTGTGTAGTGCCAAAATGTCTGTTCGACTTAAACAGAATGATGGTGTTTAGATCACACAGGAAGTGATTCTTTTATGAGAAGACGGATGGAGGCAAGAGCAATATTGCGCTAGTAAAGCAAGACAAAGGCAAACAGGTTGCAGTACTTTAAGAAGTGAATTCTACTCCTCTAAAAACTCAGGTGTTCAGCATGGTCCGCCCCAATGACATGGTCCTTGTTCCCATCCGCCCTCTGCTCTGCTGCTGCATGCACACAAATGCTCCCTCAGTCAGGTCTTACAGTATTGCTGAACTGTACAGATGCATGCTTATAATGTTACGTCATTTCTGTTGACAAAGACCAAACAGAAACAGATGGTCACATCATTTACAAAAACCAGCTCAAGGTACTTACTGCAGCTTTAACAACCGCCCACTATTGGGCTGCAAATGTATCAAATAAGCTTGTTGTTGATTTTGTGTGACTGTGTTTTTTTGTTGTTTTGTATGATTGCGTTTCCATCTGTTTCGCTTTGATGTTATTGGACATCTTTGTTCATCTTTGTTTGGCTTCCATGGAAACGAGCATCCTCCTCAAATGAAATAAACAAACAAAAAACAATTAAATAATAATTTTAACAGGGAATGAAAGATGGGGAACAAACATCTTTGTTCTGGCCAATAGCAATCTATTAACTAATCATATCATGTTATTAGAATTTGACTTTTTATGTCCTAATTACCTGTCATTAAAAAGTAATATGAATATTTCCATTACATCTGCACTTACTTAGCAGCAACGACTATACAAAACTGAATTTGTGCAGCAGTTGGTGGACGGTAGAAATAAACGTAGAAACTGTGGCTCCTCAAAGTTTTGCAGCTCTACACTTCATCCAAATTGTACATTTGTAAGAAAAGAAATCTCAAGAGAGACAAAATATTTTACAGGACGAGCGATCGAAGTTCGAGAACGAATGTTGCGATTCTTTACATCCTGTCGGCAAAATCCTTCTCACACTATCTGCTCGACTACATTTGATCTAAGCTCTGCACAAACACAGACTTTATATGTAATTCAAGAGCAGTTAGATGTTCTTTTGAGATTCTTAACTCGTCTACACAGTGTACCTTGCACCTTCACGAGGATTTTCATCATTTGTCACGTCCTTGTGTTAATATTTTCTCAGGGTAATAAAACACACTCAAATGGCCTTTTCAGTGCCATCCACATATGGTGACGGAGCCAAACTGGATAAAAGCACTGCTTCAAGTCTGACATGAGAAAAGGAAAATGTACTAAATAATTTCTTATCACTGGTTTACTTGTTAAATAAATGAAATGTGAAAAACAAAAAAACAAATAGAAAGTATCAAAGTTCACAGAAAGCTGAGGTGACATCTATGAATGTTTTTTTTGTCTGTCTAGTGCTGAAAAACTGGAGAAACTGCAGACACAGATTGGGTTGGGGGAAAAAAACGACTTAAGGGATTAATAAATGATCAAAACATGTGCCAATTAACTTTCTGTCAATCAACAGTTTGGATTGTTACAGCTATAAATACAACATACACGCAGTTTAATACAGCGCCGTCCACAGAGGAGTATGCATCAAAAACGTTTGTTTTCATAGCTTCAAATATGGACACAAATCAACCCAATTACACAAACACACACACAGTTTTGTGGGTGTGTGAGAGACAGCAAATCCTAAATGATTTCAATTGCTAATCGACTTGGTACCACGCATTACATGCTGGGAGTGAGTGAGTGAGAGTAGTGTGTTTGCAAAGCGACCTGCGAGTTTAAAATTATAACATAAAACATTTCCGCATTCAAATATCTAACAATGACAAGAATACTGCTTATATTTAGTCGAGTGGTGAACTTACATGAGACTATATGTTTCCTTAGAAATCCTTCTTTCCGGACATTTCCATTTTCAAACAAGGCAAGATGATTCATTCATGTTTGGTATTTTGATATTTACTTAAAAAATAATTTTAAAAAAAAGCACTCGCTCATGAGATGCTGGTTACTCCCTGAACCTCCCACAATAAAATAATGGATAAATATAGTCAATGATATTAATGTAATGGAGGGGATTACTTTCTCTCTCTCTCTGCCACAAGAAAACAGTATTTATCAAGTTGTGGACGAAGTGGGTCAAAATATGTAAAGCATGAAAATATTTGCAAACTGCTTAAGGAATATTTTTTATGAATTTTTGAAATTCAGGAAATTATATTTGCCCTGATTCACTTTGACAGTGAACTGATTTTCTTCTCAAAAACAAAAAGTATCTTAATCTCAATGGGACCTTCCTGGTTAAATAAAGGTTAAATAAAATGTTTGTAATACTGTTTTTAACATTCAATTTGTTCAGCATGTGAAGTTTTTAGATGTCATCTTTACATTCAAATAAAAGAAAGTGCAATAAGAAGCTGCTTTTTCTCTTACATTTTAATCACGATTGAAAAATCACTAGGTTAATTTTATTATGGTATGCCTCCCGTGCCTGTCGCCAGGTTCAAACAGAGATTATGTGCAACCTAAAGTCAAGGCCATGTAACATGTTTTTCTTCACAAAAGTGCCTTTAACTGTGTGCAATCATATTGTTTTAATAGATTAATGAAATTTACAAATAATACAAGCAAAATAGTCATTTAATTGTAAAATACAGTGAAAGTAATTTTCAATATCAGTTTACACTGTATATTTCAGTGACAGTAAAAAGATGTTAATTTTACATTAACATAATGGCAACCCAGCTGCCAGTTCTTTAACAGGAGAATTTCTAACAGTGTGGGCCCTTCAGCCAATTTGTGTGAAAAGTTCATAAACTTCTAAAATTGCTGCTTCTCATATGCTGGTGTATGTATTACAATCAATGCAGTTGCAAAATAAACAATAATAATAAAAAAGAAAACATGTTGTACCATTTAAGATAAAGGACCATTTCGGTTGCCTTTTTAAGATGTCATCCGCTTTACCATTTTTTGCTATAACTTCTGGGGCAAAACCTCCATGAAACATCAGAGCGATGAAGGAAATATTCTCCACGACTATTTAGACAGTGAGTCGTCTTTTTTGTTTTATTGTGCTGCCACACAGGGGAAGCAAACAAGACAACAAGATGACAATTTCCATGATCCCACACTGCTTCCTCCTGACATCATCAAACTAGGTCAAACCGTTGTTATTGTTTTGACACCCCAAGGAGGTAGCGATTACATGAGTGTTTAAAAGAGTGGAAGCTGCCGGTCTTTGAAATATAGTTATTCGTGCAAAAATGAATGAACGAACAAATAACTAAAACAAGGAAATGCTATAATAGTGTTTTTTTTATCTACAGTGTATATTATGTACAAACAAAAATGTCTATATCGCTGAAAATAACAACAATTGGCTGATATTTGTCTCCGCACCGAGACAGAAAAGGCTCTGGTGTCATGTACAGCTCGACAACGCAGTCAGTCAAAAAGCGGTTCTGCCTTTTCAGACAGTTCCTCCAATCGTCACGCATCATACCGGCGCCTGTGTCCGCCCACTGCTCCACTGACTCCCAAGGAGAAACCGTCTTGCTCACAGCAGTGGGGGGGAAAAAAAGAAACTATTTTGTGCTGTCTCATAGAGATCAAACAAAGCTGAGCTTCCACTAGTTTTAATGTGACGTGCTGCTGCGGGAATGTACGAGAAGAGAAAAACTGCGTCACACGATCTGTGATGAGCAGCTGATTCTGAACGGACTAGCAGCAATATGAGTTCTAGCACACTTTTAGTAAGAGAATATAAATACAACAGTCCATATTCAACGCCTCCAGTTTAAAACCAACTAGTGTGTAACTTTTACATGTCCGCTGTCAAACTGTCAGACGAGTTCGCGCAATGCCGATTAAACCTATTGGCGCCACATGACTCTGTGTTTCACAGTATAGCAGTGTTGAGATGAGATCATTCCGCACTGCACACATGAAGTGATTTGTTTCATGTCAAGACAGGCGTTGCGCGACTGAAGTGATGTGTACAAACAGGTAGCCTGATGACTGGAAACACAAAGAAGCAACATCACCATTATTTTTATGATGCTATAATTAAAGTTGACATTATCAGTATAATATCGTCTCTACACTCTTAGAAATAAAAGAGCTAAGTAGAACAATATAAGGTTCTTCGGCTTGTCCTCATAGAAGAACCCTTTTTGGGTTCTACCTGGAACCCTTTTAAAACCTTTCCTTTTATTCAGGAAAGGGGTTTTAAAGGGTTCTCTGGATCAAAATGGTTCTTACTGGAACCATTAGTGTTACCAAGAACCCTTGAAAAACCCTTTCTTCGGGAAAGGGTTTTCCAGAAGCAAATGGTTCAAAGTGTACCTCACCTCCCTCTTGTCCTTTCTCTCCACCCTTCCTGTCACCCACCTCTCCTGTCCCCCATTTTTCCTTTCACCCCAACCAGTCGAGGCAGATGGCTGCACATCTTTGAGTCTGGTTCTGTCAGAGATTTCTTCCTGATAAAAGGTGAGCTTTTTCTCCACACTGATGCCTAGTGTTGTGTTTCTCTGCTCTCTATACTATTGCAAAGGTTTTTGCCTTACTATGTGCAGTGCCTTGAGATAATGTATGTTGTGATGTGGCGCTATACAAATACAATTGAATTGAACAGAATTCTACCATTCAAAGGTTCATGACGACCCAACAGAGGCAGAATAATATAATCAACAACAACAACAATCATCATCATCAGGTTGCACACTGCAGCTTTAAATTTATAAAAAAAAAAAATCCCATATGCGTGTTGTGTTGTCAGCCTGATAACCGCGGCACTACTTTCAGCAGGGTGTGCGTGTCTGACCACATACCAATCAGTTGCCTGGATAATGACCGTAATTGATTGGAGCCTCGTTCTGATTCTGTGGAATAGAGCATGCAAATTGTCCTTGCCTCATCATAATGAGGGCCCTCTTTAATGACACAATCAAAAAAAAATCCTCCTCTAATTTTCGCACACTGACGCGGGCGTCTTGTGTTGATTGCGTGGTGTGGTGCCAGTGTCAACAGCACGTAAATAGATAGGTTGGTGGTTCGTCTCAATTCTCTGAGAAAATATGCCCGATGCGTATACACCCAGGGATGGGAGATGAAGGCAGAGAAAGCTCATAATCCATATTTTATTCACTAGAGCTTTTTTCCCCCCCTCATGCTATTGATTGGTTCTGACAGTGGCTGCAAGGGAAGTTATTGTTTGTGCTCCATTGAGGGCTACTAACTGCTGAGACCCTCCATCACCACCATGCTTATAATGTCAATATCATGATCACTTGATCCCGCATTATCCTCAAGGAAATATTCACAGTGGAACCTGGTAAACGAGAAAGCCCTTTACTCAGTGAAAGCCCTCGCCACAGTGTGACAATAAACACTTTAACTTTTTGTGTATGCATTTCAAAATTAAATCTATCAATATTGATAACTTCCTACTGGCAGAGAGGAGTCAACAGCTCTAAGTTACTGAAAACAATTGTGTCTTTGGCAAACTTTTGCATCGCAGCTCCTTTAGTAGTCCCCGTCATTCCAGGACTAATGAATGAATTAACAAATGAAAGAGGATTTGCTCGTCGTGGCCTCTCCATCAGAGGAGGGTTAATTTCGATTCAATATGCTAAACTGCTTGGATACCAGGACTTTATCCATTGAGAGGCCTTTCCTGCAGCAAAAACACTGGTCTGCCCTGCGACCCTTTGGCCCATCCTTAATCCTTCAGTATCCTGTGGTCAATATTTTAAGATTGATTCACCTCTCTAGTCAAATAAACTATTAAATCCATTAGCCAGATGGCTCCGGCTTACTTTACATTTTGATTACGATCAATCACAATCCCCTGCTGCAGGTCTGATTCTGAGGTTCCTTCCAACTGTTAAAAGGCTTGACGCTGCAGACTTGAACAACTTGAGTGTGGAAAAGGAACAAGTCAGCTATACTTTCAAAAAAGTTGGAATATATGGGCTTGGAAATTCTGTGCATTTTTTTTTTTTTTTTTGCTACCCTGTGACCCAAAGCACTGATTATTATCTTGTTGGCAATGTAGGCAGAAAATGAAATCCGGAGTGGGTGTCGTACCATATTTATCATGGATTATTTACAGAAAAACTGTGTGATGATTGCGGGATGATGTGTGGGGAGTGGAGACGTGTCATGTGAATCAGTCCGCGCCAGATACAGAGTCTGGCTCTGTCACCGAAACACAGAGACAAACAACAGGAGAAGCTCCATCTGCAACTTGGAAGACACCGACATTAAATACATACCTCAGTGTAATGTCGTTAACAGAATATCATTTTCTCGCCTATTTTAAAAACATTTTCAGCTCTTTGTTCAGGTTTTGCCTCCCACAGTTTATTTAACTGGCTTTATCTATCCACCATGCACCAAACAGCAATTAGACAAATTAGCGACTGGCTGGGAGAATGCATAATGTTCATTTATAGTGATTTTAATGATGTGGTTGGCGAAAGTTGGAGTTAAATCGAAAAGACTGAACAGCCTTTCTGCACAGGTTTGTTCGGTTGCTCCTATACGGGGAGCTAATTATACAGGTTTACAGGAAAAAGTAAAGCTTACTTAACAAAAAAAACAACAACAATTTAATAGATTGAATATTTAATTGCATGGTTTTTACCTACATTTCTGTCCAATCTGATCATTTGGTTTGACTGATCAATATCCAAACACCAGTGAACCTGGCGCTAATGCTCTTTTAAGTGAGGCCTCTTGGAAGAGCATTTGTAATTATGTGGTGCATCTTGTTTGGGCCTAAAGAAAAACGAGAGCAAAAGCATGACATGTTTTTCGTATAACGATGACCTTATTTATATTGCTCTTCAAGAAACAGGTTAAAAGAGCCACGAATAAATATAAAAATACTGTTCAAGTGTGAAACAAATAATAATAATGATAATGTCTGGTGCTGTTGCTGTAAATAACTGACGATGCTCAAGGAGAAGCGTTTACATTTTCCTCATGTATTAATGTGAGATAATGAAATACATAATATACAGGCGTGTTATGACACGCGCACGCTTCCCTCTGCATTTATGGGAGCAGCAGTTCGTGCTGTCGTCATCTCGGTGCGAGGGAAGAAGGTAAATCACGATGACTAAACTAAAAAGGTACTCTGGTCGACTAAATTAATGAGAGCTGATAGCATGTCAGCGATTGCTTTTAGGGATTCTGCGGTGTATTGGGGCTAATGGTTGGATGAATCAATAGGAAACACTTAAAGGCCCATGTATGCACACACAGCGAGTGGACGCCCGACTGATGCAACGCTCACTGAGTGACTGCCGAAATAATGCGACCTTGTGGAGGAGAAGAGGAACAAGGCGTATTTCTGTTCGGTCACTGTCAATATTGATTATTGTTTTTCTTTTAATTACGCCGACCGATCAAAGGCACCAGTGTATTTTTTTTTTTTTGTCTTGAACTCAGTTAAGTGTGTAAAGTTCTTTCTAAGTTTTTACTGCTTCGTAATTAGTCGTATACTAAACCAAGTTACACCAATAAAAAAAAAGGAAATGGCTCAGCTTGACTTTGGCCAAACTTTAGCAGCATTTTAATTGAAAAAAAACCCCCCCAAAAAAACCAACAACAACAAAACAAACTCAAGCAGTGGCTCATCAAAAGAAGTGAACTGCAAACAGGAAGTCACTGAAGCATCACAGCTGAACATTTAAGATAATCAAGGGTGAGTTATAAACTGTACTGCCTATTTATTTATTTTTTAAATGTACATAAGGGTTCCAAAAGGGTCCTTCTACAAGGGCTGAGGTTCTACCTGGAAACATTTGCTTCTGAAAAACCTTTTCCCGAAGAAAGGGTGTTTCCAAAGGTTCTTGGTAACACTAATGGTTCCAGTAAGAACCATATTGATCCAGAGAACCCTTTAAAACCTCTTTCCTGAATAAAGGTTTTTAAAAGGGTTCTTGGTAACACTAAGAGTTCTCCTATGAGGACAAGCTGAAGAAACTTATATGGTTCTACTTAGCACTTTTATTTCTAAGAGTGTAGGTATTTATTCTTTGTATTTTATTATATTTATTTATTGAAGTATTACATTAAATGTTGTCTTAATGTATTCATTCCTTTTTATTTAAATATACATTATAGTCTGAATAAACCTGTTCTTCACATTAATTTGCTGTGATTTAGCATTTAGAAATGATGCTGAAACGTAGTTTTCAGATAAAACAGATAAAGCATTTATGGACGCAGCCTCAGGCACCTAGAGTGATCTCCTGAGTTTGTATCATTATACAAACAGCATCAGGGCAGACGTGTCAACCATATTGTACATAACTTGTTCGAAACAGGTCATATATTTACGACGTTCTTGAAATAGATAGTTTGAATAAATGCGAGCAATTCCTTTTAGCTGTAAACAGTGTGTAACAGTGGCAGTTATACAGCTGCTGGAGAAAATGAAAACAACAAAACACTGTAATTGAGTCAAAAACATTTTGTTACTAGAAATAAAAATGTACGCCAAATACATTGCTTCAGGCCAGTCTATCTGCTGAATGTTTGCTTCTTATGTTCCTGCATTTTAATCTTAAGAGCCCCCCCTCCCCCTTCCTCCAAATAGCACCATAATCTCCCCCCAGTCACACACATTGTGTCTGTCACTGGTAAAATATGGGCGATAGAATTTTTGGTAATCCTTTTGGATTAAAGAGACTCTCCTAATACCTGGAGATGCAAGTCAACTGCACTTATGAGGTAGTGGATGTAAGCCTGTGTTGCTATGTGAAGAGGAGGGAACGGAGTGACAGACAGGGAGGGAAAAAGAGGAGAGGAGAGCAGAGGAGAGGGAAAGAAGGAGCTTTAATGCCCGTGTCCCTTTTAGACATGATTTTAATTCCTCTGCAGAAATATCAGCAATATTTAACTGGAAATGTCACAGAATGTCAAGTCAGAAAATGTCACTGGGGAAGGACTGGAGGGTGACCTCAAACCTCCCCTTTAAGATGATATAAATATACCTCTGTGGTATTGTAGAGGTTTTTTTTTCCTCCTCCCATTTTAAATGGACTATTCATTTTCATAGCAGCAGAGGGAAGAAAAAGGCAGAAGGGAGAGATAAATGAACTCATCAATCGTGGCGAGTGGGGCCGGGGGGGTGGTGGTGGGAACGGTAACGACTGATGTCGACCCCATCATTTCCACCATCCGTTGGGCAATTGTTGACATGAAGCACCACCACGCTGCTGGCTCGAGCCTCCTATATGCAATTAGTACTGCAGAAAAAGTGCTTATAGTTTAAAAAAAAAACGACATGCACACGTATGTACATGCTGGATAAACACTAAGTGGTGCCAGTGGGTGGTCTGTCCTGGACATCATGCATACATGAAATGTGACGTCATAAACGCATTAAAAAAATTCCAGTCATTACAATTGTGTATCTTTTACTTGAGTCCCTCATCCAAAACCAACAAAGAGCGAACGATTTTAAATCGCTAATAAAATGCAAAAAAGTATGATGAAATCAAAAATACTCAGCCCTGTCCCAAATTGTAAATTTTTTTTTGGACAAAAATGGCACCAATAAAAAAAAAAGTATGTTCACTTGGGTCAATTGAAGCCAGAAGCGGATAAAAAACATGCACCGCAGAGTAATTTGACTCGGGATTGAACACGGATTAAACACATTCCCACTGCTAAGAAATGTGTTTAAACCTGGGATTAAACAGATTATTAATGAAGAATTTACTGCTCGAGTAGCTGAGATTCTACAAAGGCACAGAGATGTATTTATCTCAACCTTGTAGAGTGTAAAATGGGCAGATTATTAAAGTAAAGCTGGACTCATTTGCATCCCCTACAGGCAAAAAGGGGAGAATTATTTTTCAAGCCCCACCCACTGAAGGGCTTTAATTTCAGCCATGACAAGGCAAAGATGTGACGGATGTTTGTGTACCTCTCGACTCAACCTGGAACATGTATTTCTTAGAAAAACACACTGCTGTTCAGTGCAGAGTTGAAGAATTTGTTTTGACATTTGGAGCAATGCAACAGAGGGCTATAAACAGCCTTTGGGCAGGAGGAGTCAAGAACCTGCTCCTCAGTATATTGTGAGGTATCACACTGTACCAAAGAATGGGATACCGGGAAACATAAAGCGACTGTAATCTGAAATCAATAAGGCTGGAGACTTTACAATATTACACAGATAGTGAGAGAACAGGAGCCACAGTTCAGCAAAAAGGCAGAGATGGGTTTTTTTCCTCAGTCTCTTTCTTTTAAGCTGCACCAGGGAAAATTTTCTAAGGGCAGAAATGATCCACTTATGCCCTATCAAGACATTAGCCAGGAGTGCTGGGTGTCAGATTAGATACGCATTCGCTTTGCTGTAGTGCATCAGAACATGTCTCTACCATTTCCCTCCCCGTCTCTCCGCTACATCTCCCTTTAGATATCTACCTCAGTGCTTTTAACATTAAGGAAATTGATATTAACACGATCGAGTCCATTCTCTGCTGAGTTTTATAGTTTCCAATAATGGGTTTAGTGCAGATCATTACCAGTGGAGCCAATCAAATTATAATCTGCCCGGGCACAACACATTCAGCTGACCCCAACATGAACAGCACGTAAAAGCGTGGAAGCGGCAAGCTAATGTTTCACGAGACTTCACCTATCCTGGATGCCATTTTTTTTTATTCCAACAGTAACATCAACATGTTGGAAATATATTTCACTGGTCATGTAAGCACCTGAAATAAGCTCATTCTGTAAGAGATTATAAATCATATTCGTGCTTATTTAGTAATAACCAGAAATCCGGTTTGAAATGATGGAAAATGTGCGTCAGTCACAGCTCAATGTGCAACAGATCCCACTTCAAACCTGTTAGAAACACAGGCAATCTTTTTTTTATTATTTTTATTATTATTATTTTTTTTTTTTAACTATGATCCCAAGATTATTCATGAATATATGCATCAGTATGTTTTTGAAGAAACATACTGATTTGTTTTGGGACTTAGTATCTCATTATATTGACTTAGTATCTCAAAATAATGAGATACAAAATCAATATATTGAGATACTATCTCATTATTTCGAGATAGTGGGATTTTTTTTCTTTTTACACTGGCGGAAATGGGCTTCCATATATTCCTGTCCATGACAATATTTATAGCCAATTATGACAATGAATTAAGACAATAAGAGACAGTATCTACAACAACAAAGACGTAAGATGACTTATTCTTCCTAACTTCATAAAAAAAGTGTTAAAACACAGTAGGTTTGTGTTAAATGAATAAAATGTAATAATGATGCCTCGCTGCTGATTTAGGAAAAAATCAGCAAGATACATAAACAAAGAAAGAAATTAAATAAAATGATAGCTCTGTGTGGCTAAAGCCAGAGGCTCTGTTAAAGCATACTTTGTGAAATTTGCTCGATTTATCAATTTTGATCTCCCAGGCGTCTTCTATAGGAGAGTTTAAGAATTCAAATAAGCTACATTATCACATCTCTATAGTTACCTTAATCAATATACCTTTAAAAACCAATTTCGCGCACCTTATCGAAAAAACACTGATAAGGATAATTAAACAGTTCAGGTCTTGGATTAAAAGCCTCTGTCCCCCCAATTCAAACGAAAATCAAGTTAAGCGGGACAAAAGATTTTACGCCAGCACAAATTCTAAGTGGTTCACCGAAGGTCAGGCCAGATATGAAGTGACACTCAAAAGATGTGTGTGTGTTTTTTCCCCCATCTTGCACTACTGGCTGGTAATTATGTTAAAGGTGCATTATTTCAAGGTCCCAGTCCTTTAAATGTGATAAAGTGTAATCTGCTGTCTGTGGCAAAGAGATGTTTGTCCTTTGCTGGGGTCAGCTTGTTCTCCTGCCTTTGTCTTTCCTCCTTGCTGAGAGACAGAGCTCCGAGAACAAAGTCGAAAAAAAAAAATATATGATTGAGAATGTGGAGAAATAATATCCTGCACATAAAAAAAATGTTCAATATCTGCGCTTTTAAAAGTGCCTTTGCCCAAAGCATTTGTTATTAAGTTGGTGGTCTGGTGGGAAGCGTGGGATGCGATGCTTTATGTAATCGACAAACAAATATGCTACGCAAAGCTCTTTTGATTAAGCTGCTGTTGGCAAAAAGGTGTGCAGTGGCTGGAGATGTGGGCCGAGGTGGGAAGAGTTAAAACAGACATTTACATGATGTCAAACAGATTTGATCGCTGAGTCAGTCCGACTAAGACTTTTTAAATTAGATGAATAAAAAAATTCTCAATGTCGGACCGAAAGACCCAGATAAAGTCGTTGGGAGTTGAATTACTAGTTCATTTTTGCTTTTTTCGCCTGAATAACAGTTCCCACCCCCAGACTTTGACCCAGACAATAATAGAAAAAGCTGGTACACAATAGAAGACAACAGCCACAATCAAGATTGCTGCATTTTTGGACTAACAAGGAGACCATGTCCATGTTCTTTCTGCTTTTTCAACTAAATATTTTTGAATGGATGACGACAGAATGGAACTCAACATGGCACTAACTAGCCGCTAGCTAAAATTGCATTGGCACAAGAAATATGAAGTAAACCAGAAATAGGGATTAACCGGTACAACAATCTGTAAACCTTTCATATCAAATAAACCAGGGGTCTCCAATGCACCAAAATGATCAATAATTGAACATAAACCTGCTTACATTTTTATCCAATCAAACTCAGAGGTGTCCTGCCCTCATCTAACACTAAATGATTTAAACAGGGACGCTGGTTATTTGTAGTGCTGCTCTTTTCGTTTAATAAACAGACTGCTCCAGTTCGACTGTAGGCGTACTAGGGGCACTAAAGGAGCAAAAGCAGACGAATGTTAACAATCGGGAGTCACATAAACATGAGGTCACGTGTCTTTTTTCCGGTCAGTCGCCATGGAAACGTGTCATGCTTATATTAACGCCATTAACGGCCAAGCACTATATTTTACGTTTTTGAAATGGCTGCTTATGGCACCAGCATGACTGGTGTTTAAAAGTGGTAAAAAAGACTTTATCAGACTAAATCTGATATATCGCATATCATGTCAGACATATGGAGCATATCGCCACCTAGAGTAGTGGAGGCAGGTACAATTCATTACATAAAGTCATTCCCCACGAGTGTTTGTATTCTGGGACAAAGACAGTCGTCCAATTAAACACGGAAGTCGAGTTTCAACCACAGCTGGAGAAAAGTATTGACTGATAACTGAGGACAGCACTTCATTTTGTTGTCTCTTTAAAAAAAAAAAAAAAAAAAAAAAAAAAAAGCCACCCACAACCCACAGCCATAACCTATTTGAAACTCTACAGCGCACTGAGATGTTGAGTTTTATTATTTTAACCTCCAGCAAAAATATACAGCAAAGCTTTAAGTTCAAGGGCGAGAAAAGGTTTATATGCTGTGACCCAGCAGGAACTCTCCATTATCTCCGTTTACTGCTTTTAGCTCTGAATAATAATGCGATAAAGACCGAACATTTTGACCATGTACTCCGAGACCTCACTTCACCCCAGCTATTGCATTGGAATATGTGGCCTCATTTATTTATATACTTTCATCAATGAGTCACAACTCTGCCGATTATCTATATGCCATATACCCAATATAGTGCCAAATGATTCATTTGGCCTCAAAAAGCAGATACTGCATTGTGGCCTAGTCTCTGTCTGTACCTGATTTATCTTCTTGGGACTGAGAAAAGTCATGGCTCTGTCGCATCACTTCTTCCAAAGGGGGTTGAAATGCCAGAGATGTTCCTGACCACGTGCACTTCCATCCCAGTTCTCGTTTTCATGAGGCCTGGTGTCCCCAGACTCAAGAGCTCCTACATGGGCCCAGAGAAGAGGCATTAACCTTTGAGAATAGGGCCTTTTATAACTGTATATATATATATATATATATAGTATATATCTGTTTTCAAGACGAAGGGAAAATAGGACATCTGCTTGTATTGATTTTTCCTGTCTGCTCCGAGTCAGTGGCCAAGCTCTGAGTTTCATATATTCTGGCTCCCTCTCAAAACTACTCTGCAGATCTGTTTTTCAATGCCTTGGGGTGTGATTAAGTGTTTTCACTTTTGAGAAATCACAATATGTACTTTCAGTTTCTCGTGTACACCAAAACACATTATAGTCGTCTTCTTTCGGGCCCAATAAAATCAGCCTTTTTCTTCACATTTTGGTCATTTAAAGTTTTGTGCTGCATTTCCCATTTCGCTAAAACCTCGAATGCTGTTATTATCCGCAGCGTTCATTTGAGTGACACAGCAGTAATTTCCTATTTAATGATTGCATTGTCCTCCGTTCTCTTCCCCTCTCTTCATGGACATTAACTTTTATTGTATAATAGCTTGGCTGTGACGCTACACTAAGTTTGCTTTTATGGTTGTTCATAAACACTGACCACAGTTGCACATTAGGGCTGACATTTTCAAAGTGTTAAGTAAAACAAAGTCCTTGAAATTGTCTATGATGGGGGTGTGAGAGTAAATTCCATGGGAACAGAATGACTGTAATTATTATGGACAGTGATAAGAGCGCAGACGTTGACAATCATAGCAGTGAGGTGCACGGACTTAAGGGTGCATGCACTGAAATGTTCACATAGCTGCAAATCCTGACATTGCGAATACTTGATCGACAAAAAACAAACATAACAAAACTGCAGTTTGTCATCAAACAACAGTAACTCCTACTCTCCCATCGATGACCACCTGATATCAAACAATAGAAAGGGAGATTATGAGAGTCAACTTCAGGACAGGTTCACAAACTCATAAACTCAAATGGCTGATGAAGACTGTTAGACGAGGGTCTAAAGGTCAGGAATACACTTACAAGTGGACCTTCATAGGAGATGAGATTGATATAGAAGCTCCAGGTTACCACTATACTTTTATACACTGTATACATGCAGGAAAAGCTTTAACAGTGACAACACTTTGCACTTTCTTTTGAACAATGACAAAAACATAGAAAAACAAACAAACAGTACAAATGTACGCGCTCTTAATTTAGTCTTTGTTGTCACATTTTTTTCCCACTAAAACGATCCCACTCAAACGGTTTGTTGGTGCCGCTTTGGTCATGTGCCATCGCTCACATTCCAAAATTTCTGTCCACCTCCAATCTGCAATTCAAATGGAAGGAAATATGCAGAATAGGACAGATGGTGTGTCCCAGCCTGCTATTCCCCAGCCCATCAGCAAGCGCTTTCTGTGCCTATTCTTCTGCACCCCCGTTAACAAATACTTTCAAAATATTTACAAATCTCAAGATGTCTCAGATGAACCGACTCGCACATTCATCGAATGAATTCATAATTAGAAGATTGAAATAAACCTACTTTTTTTTTCTTCATGGAGTGTTTTCAGGGCTACGCTGTGACTGTCACGGTCTTTTATAGCTGATGCTGAGCCAATCAATACCTCCAAGACTTCCAACCCTTGCCATTCACAATCATCCAACACACAGACAAACCAGACAATGCTTAAAGGGGCTATAGGTCGCAAATATTGTTACATTAAGTCATGAAATTACCACTGTGTGTCATCAGAGATGAAGGAAAGCCTCACGACCCCTCTCAAAAATGTCTGAAATGCTGTAGCTGCTGCTCAGAGATTTGACTTCCAATCTCTGCCTTTTGCTGACACTTAACCCAACAGTTTCAATGTTTATAAAAGTAAGATAGGCATTGGAACAGTTATGTAAAAGCATGTGTTTGTGCATGAACACAGTGTAAAACAGAGTACCGTATTTTCCAGACTATATGGCGCACCAGACTATTAGTCGCATCTGTCAAAAAATACGTCATGAAGAGGAAAAAAAACCATCTATAAGTCACATCGGTCTATAAGTCACATTTATTTTGATTTTATTTTCATCTCCTTGGTAACTACATGCGCATGGAGAAGTAACTGCACCGTCGATAAGCCCCTTCCAGTAGCACGCTGTTCAAGAACCCATTTGTGGACTCGTTCCTCCAGCTCTGGCCATCGCGCTTTCAGCCCACGATAAGCCTTCTTTGATTTTTTCAGAGAAGTAAGAGTTACCTCTGCCAGTCCCTGACAAGTTTTTCCACTCACTCCAAACTTTCTTTCTGCTGCTCGATGACCGTTTTCGGCTGCATACTTTATAATTTGCAGTTAAAACTCTGCAGGATAGCTTTTTCTTTTTGGTGGCATTCTATCGGTGTTCTCTCGGTCTTTATGGTTTTAGTCATGTAATTTTTTCGGTGGTGCAGTAGCAGCGCCTCAATTGATAAAAGTGTGGACGGTGCCCTCTTGTGGTCATATATGACATAGCGTATGTCAATCTAAAGAGCAAACTACTAAAAAAGCGCGACTGTCCGTAAAAACAGCAGCGCTTTCGTTGTTTTCAGAAACGGAAACAAAAGCAACCAACACCCTATCATTTGTGGAATTGCAGTAAGCATTGTAAACACTAAAGGTTGCTGTTGCACAAATTATGTAACTTTGCCAACCTTTGGCTTTCATTGAATAAAAAATGAAAGAAAAAAAAAAACAAGCAGCATATGATCATTTGCATCTCTGCCAACCTGTCAATCAAACCCTCACTGACAAAATAAACCCTGGCAAGCACAGTCATGACGGGTGATTTTGAGTACACATGTCGACATATGTCAGGAACCCACCCTTCAACAACACCACAGGGTGCCATTTTGCTTTTACTCGCTCATGCTGATGAGAGCGAAACATGGTGCTGGTGCACTCCCACCTCCCCCAGAAGACTTCTTGGCAGCAGTGAGTCTTCCTTGTCATGACACATTGTCAGAAAGCTGCACAAAGCAGCCATTTGCTCAGGTATCTGCAGCCCACATTAGAAATACGATAAGCGAGACATGATCCGGTCTACATTTGGATCAAAATCTCATTAGGCTCGCGGACATCAGTGGCACAGCGGCGGAGGGTGTGGAAAGTTTAGTAGCTACTTCTTATTTTGTGTATTTTCTTCTCCAGTTCCATTGTGTTCCAAGGGGGCAGATTTATGTACAAAAAAGACAAATTACAAAGGAATATCTTTCCGACTATCTGACTGACATTCCTGGAGTTCTCTGGAAGTGGAAGTGTTCGAATAATGTACTGAAAGAATTTCTGATAAAGCTTCATTTCCTGGCACCAGGTGAATATATGATGTTCTTTTGTGAATTAAAAGACTGTGTAGAGCAAAGCACATCAATCTGACACCAGGTTTTTCCTGACCTATAGGAAGCTTTTCACACCCGCTTGTTCACAGTGCACCTAACAGCTCTTGATAAAGGGTGCTATTGTCATGCTGCTAATCCACAGAAACACACCATTAAAAAGCACTAGATTCACCAATATCAGCGGGCATTCTGCGGAAATGAAAAGAAATATGTCCAGGTATTATATTCGCCGGGTGTTGTGATGTCCTGTTTTCACTCAGACATCATACCACAAGCTAATGTAAAACCCATAAAAAGGAGCCCATAAATACTCTCAGACTCTTGATTAAAAAAAAAACCAGATAAAGTGCAAACATAGCCGCACCACAATCTATAAACACTGCTGCTACTGCCGAGTGAGAGCACTGTGGGTAAATTTGCAGTCAGGTCTCCCCTTCCTATTCCCACAGATAACGTGGAACTCGGGGGGCCATCTCTGTACATATCATTGCCGCCCTCTGCAGTTCTACACTCATTTGCTTCTTAATGAAGACGACACAGCCAAAGGAGCTGATAAGGCTGTAAATGGGCGTCTGCATGGTCATTTCTAAATTTCTAAATTAAGAAGACATTTGGTGCCCAGTGGTGGAGCTTTCGTGGGAAACATTATTATTTTATTCTCATAAATATACAAGAGCCATTTTCTAATGATAACATCTTTGCCATTTTTAATCCAATTAAAATCTTAAACTGCTCAGAAAAGTTCCATTCACAGAGCTCTGGTTATTTTAATGTCTAAACTGTTTCTAGGACATTGTCCTATTTTTTTTTTTTTCCCGACACTGAAGCACAGATCGACACTGACATAAATGTTCAATCCACACCTGTGGTGTGATGTGCCTTGTGACACCACTGCTCAACTCATCCCCCCTGGGCCTGCCCGCATGCCGGCCCACTTGCCGCATAACAGGAGAATGCAATTAATGACAGATGGCCTGGCGATGACCACGTCCTTGAGCTGCGAGCCTTATTGGCACCTACCGCTAATTGTATCACATAAAACACAACTAAAAGCATAATAAATCTGGGGGAGAGTGGAATGCTTTATGCAAGCCCTCTTCTCTTTTTCCGAGTGGTAAATTGCTCTGCTCTTGAAATATCTACAACCTTATGACACCCACACTGCATTAGCTTAATTGCCTTTTTCTCTGCCCAGGTTCTTGGGGGGAAACAGAACAAGGTGGGGGGGGGGTGAAGCAGTTGCAGTGTAGAAACTGTAGGGATCTTTACACTGATTAACAACAATTGCAGCCGATTAGGTGTCATCAGCTGCTTTCAAGTGATTTGAGGAGAGGGGTCCTATGGCAAAATTGTTCTGACTTTATTAATTGCACTTGTCCCCCCCCCCCCCCCCTCCCCCCCCTCCACTCATCGTGAGATAATCACTGCAGTATATTTCTGTGGATCTGCTTGACATGTGAAATGTATAATATCACAATCTGCACAGACACAGGGTTTTAATGTCAAGACTCAACAAAACTCCTTTAATGAGGGTGTTCCGTTGGCTCACCCAGAAAGTCTGGCGCTTACACGTGTCCGCATATAGACAGCTTGTGTCACTGCTGGGTTTTTCCCTCAACACTGAGTGGCACTCCCAACCCCTGCCGCCTAACCTTCCCATCCCACCCTGGGCTCATTATGGGGAGAGTGATGACAATGTCTTGGAGCAGCTGCTGCAGGGACGACTCCGCCAAGAAGACGGGAGGCGATCTCGGCACCGTCGCAGATGCTCAGGTACGTGAGCATGTGACGCGCCCTGCGTGTCACAAATTCACTTTGACAAAAAAGTGAAAACTGAGAGAATAGAGGCTTGCATACATTGTGAGCGAAAACGGCTTGACATGAAGCAGTTAGGATGATCATTACCTGTCGCATACAAAGGCTCCTGCACTCCACACATGTACAATCGATGGCTGATATTGACTCTTACAAGAACAACAGGGCCCGGACACGTGTACACCAGCACATCCAAAGGATGACTGGATTGATTTGTTTACCTGCAGTTTTCGTTAAGACTTTATTTTGGGAATTATCCCATTTTGTTTTGTTCTAAAGCTATACTGTGATACTTTTAAATAGAAACGATCAAACATCCGTTCTGTTCAAGCCATTGCCAAATGACTTCACACAATGCTCTCTAATGTTTTTCAGTATAGCAGTGTATAAGATTTAGAGTCGCCCAGCAACACAGGAAGTCCTTCCTAACAAGACTGGTGAAACAGGTTGGCAAATGGCTACAAATGCCAACATATGAGTTTCAGAAGTGGATTCTACTGCCAGGAAAACAAACAAATGATCCAAATTGGATATTCAGTCATTTGACAGAATAAAGTTTGAGCAACTGGGTAGTCTCTCCTTTGATGCAGAAAAGCACATAATGACAGCTATAGTCCATGTGAGTGATGGGGAGTCCTAGATTGTAGAGGTGGATTATAACTACTAACCCTTGCTTGGTTCAAAGTCACAAATTAGAAATGAGCCTTGGCCTAAATGATGAGATTTGTCAGACTCTGCCGCCACGGTCTTCTGCCTCAGATTTAATTCCCCCCCGCTCTCCCTACATCATCTGTGTTTTTCCACTGGCTTGTATCTGCAACAGACTGCTCCCCTGTGATAACTTTACCCTTAACCTGACGACCTAGCAAATTAGTCTGCGCGTTCCATTTGATTGTAGATTATGCTGCGACACGTGCATGGTAATAAGATGTCAGACAAAGTAAATACCCACCATGTAGGGCACAAATCTTATTTGGCCAGCGCCAAAGTCCACAAAGAAAGCTGAGTCTGCAGCGGGGTTGCTTACTCATGTGGAAAAAAGGGGGTTTTATTAGCATATTTCATTAAATATACCGAACAACCAAGGAGAACCATGAGGATCAAATATTTGGATGCAGGAGATCTTTCAAGGGGAAATGGGAGAAAATGAGTCCAGGTTTTTAAGAGAGTGTGAAACATCATTATCCCTAAAAGGCAATTACCTTTTCCTGTGTGACACACTGAATACAGAAAGGGGAATTATATAAATGTGATATCAGAAAGTGGACATAGACACCATCAAAATCAAGCAAAAATAATATATTAGGTACAGTCTGGATTGGGTTCAGGTTCGGTTTAGGCCATCAAGGTGAAAACACCAGTGACAATGGTGATTCAAAAGTGCTTTCACTTTTATTTGTATATCCCCACTTCCGTTTAAATCATTTTAATTTCATTTTTTTAATTAACGATGTGCCGCAGACTCCTCAAACTAAAAGATATTGAAAATAGGAGATGAAATGTCTACAAGGACTGTTAGAGGTGGTTGCTCAGCTGAGTAAGCACAGCTGGACAGTTTTTCCCCCCTTTACTGCAGAGGGGTGGCGAACGAGCCAAACTAACCTTTAAAAAAAAAAAAAAACAACGAAAAAAGACAAAGGGTGGAGTCAGACCCACCACTGCTGCGCCTGCACTCAAAAACACACATGCGGTCAAACGCACTGTTCCACATGTGCTGCCAAGAAAAAAAGGATTTCCACTGAATGCTGGAATAAAGGAGAGACCATGAGCGAGGAGACAAGAGGGGAGAAAAAAAAATCACATATGGGGAAATCAATAAGGGTGTGAGAAGCGGTTTGAATGGCGTGCATTTCCTCACTGGTCATCAAAAGGTTATTTTACACCCAAAAGCATGTATTGATTGCACTCACTCGGTACAGTCTCCCCGAGAAATTGGAGGAATATCTTCTGGGGCAATTTACACGGTATTTATTTTTTGCATCAGGATTAGGGTGGGCGTTGTGGACAATCAATGCTTGTTTAATGTAGCTGCAGGGATCTGGACATGAATCATAAGCTCGAGGGCTATTACATTTTATTTGGCATTATCATTCTTGAGCTTAAGGGCCCAGCTGTCCTTGAGTTTAGCCAACATATGGAATGCAAGTTCCATGTGCCAAACATATCTGAAATAAATGTGTTGGGCACCACATTATTGTTATACAGCTACAGGGGTTTAAGTTCTCTTAGCACACGTATAAGCACTTTAATTTCTTTTCACCAGCAAACCATTTATAACAAAAATTTGGGCAGTAAAAAAAAGATGCCTTTTTCCCCCTTGTTGTTGGTGACCAATTATTCACTGGGTCAATAAAGTTGGAAAAAAATGTCCATCACAATATCCCTTAAACCTTTGCTGACCCAAATAGCTTAAAAAATTAAAAACCTACATTTATTCACGAGAGACAAAGCACATCTATTTCTTTAATTCACTTTGGTTGTTTGATGATTTACCTTCCCGAAATGCGCAACGGAAAATCTGGGGAAATTAAAAATCATTAACAGTTTAATTGTTCACACTCACAGCTGCAGACTTGATGGATTATCGTAGGAAAACTTTATTATTGACTCGCTAACATTTATTCATAAACGCAGATCTGATAGCGCATTTAAATGCGAGGAGCTCATGACCCTTGAGTAATGACTTCATCATTAAAACCTCACCAGCTCGAGAGATTTTTCACAATGTGACAACTCAAACATTGGTCTTCTTAATGGCTTACAACTGATCTTCGGCAAATTATTTATTGACAACTAGCCATTAATTACAACTGAAACCGCCTTCTGTTAATGTCGACGCACAGAGTGGTACCAAAAAGCTGCATGTTGGCGTCACAGATAGAAGAGATGACTTTTAGACTTATAATCTCGGTGGCGCTGATTAGCATATTGGTTGTCAAAAGTGGGAATGTATGAAAAGAGAAACCAGCGGTTTCGTGTCAAAGACAATGACGGTCTCACCTCGTCTGGAACGTTTCCTGCGCGACGCAAACCTTGAGCATATGCTGCTGTCGAGCAGTTGGCATACATTGCTGAGCCATGGCAGTTTGGGATGATCAATTCCATCAAAACATGCATCATCATGGCATATAGATATGTTGCTGCAGCAGTCGAGTTCAATTCATCAGCAGATATCTGAGTCTGTAGAAAATGTTTTATTGTGCAATATGGTTGCTGATGGAAAAAGCAATGCTGGGTCAGGCCCAAGATCAATCACGCTACTAAAAAAGCAAAGTGTAGCATTTCTGCTGATGAGGAAAAGTTAACAGAAAAGGCATGCATCTTTTTTTCCAGAGCCCCCACCCCCCCCACCCCATAGTTGCAGCACACCAAGCATTTGGCCCGTCAGTTTCCCAGACAGTCATTGACATGGACCACGTAGCCAAGCAGCAGTCCTGGGATTCAAATGAATAATTCAACCATAACCAATAAGCCAGTGTTCGAGACACAAAAGTGATAACATCCCCACTTGTGTCTGTTGAAATTATAGAGATTAATAAGAGCCCACCAGCGCCGACACGCTGACAAACAAGAACCCGCCATGTTTGATTTGCATGGATTTGGTGGAAGAATCTATTCATGAGATGCTTTGATGTGGCACACACACGGGTCGGGGAAATCTGACATCGCTGTCCCTTCAAAAAAGTGGGTTCAGCTGATCTTACTGATTCGACTAATTAAGAATGGAAAGCAGCTGCAGAGGGCCGTGCATCAATCACTGTTGCAAAACATTACAGCCAAATGAAATCAGTGAAGTCGACACACAAAGGCGAACGGAGCCAGTCAGCAGTTAGTAAGTGTGATATCATCATATATCAATGTAATATGTCAGCTGCAGTTTATCAGATATTATTTTTCAAAGAGAACTTTGAAGAGAATTTTGCTTGAGTTCAATCCCTAGATCACGATGCGAAAAAGTTTCCAGTATACGTTTGGTACAGATTTACTCTTATTACAGTTATTGTCATAATTTAGCTTGCTATAATAGGCAAATTAGGGTTAAACTTTACATTTTAGGTATGACTTAAGGTATTTACACATAGCTGGAGTATCTATCTATAAAGCAAGTTGTGTCTATGTGTCTTTGACGGGCACATCTCACTGACCGTTAGTCAGATCGCCCTAAGATTTTGGATATGGGTTGAGCATGGCGATGGTGCGTATCCTTTTCACAATTTTTGGAGTAATTTTAATTTTCGCTGATTTATCATGCTACACCAGGCAGCAGCAGCTCATCAGCAGGAGCTGAGCTGTGTGAAGAGGCTATCCGCAGGGTGGGTGAGCCATTTTCACACAGTTCAACACAGAACTTGGTGTTATACTGAAACAATGAAGTCGGTGTCCATTCACCAATACGCAAGCACATATTTATTTAGCATTAACATGCTACTATTTTGCAGCTAACTTGGTGAACCTGTTTCCAAAGGTATGCTAGCGAGGCTACGATTAGCATTAGTGTAGGGCTAACATAATACAAACACTGTGCAATGTCATTAGGCACAGCGCAAATTGTTTTAATTTTTTGATTAGCATTAGTGTAGCTAGCTTTAAAGCAGGGGTCACCAACGTGGTGCCCGCGGGCACCTGGTAGCCCGCGGGCAGCCAATACGGTGCCCGCGGGCTCACTTCACTTCACCTCACTTGCATGTATCCGTATGATCTGTCAGTAAAATATCTTTGATATTGTTTATAAAAACTGGTAATCGTTAGGAGTAAGCACTGGAAGGAATGTGTATGCAGTTGAATGCATAATATTAATCATTTAAATGGTAAACAAACAAAAAAATATTATATGGTAGCCCTCCATATTATTTTTTACCCTTAAGGTAGCTCTCTGACTCAAAAAGGTTGGTGACCCCTGCTTTAAAGGGACACTGTGTAGTATTTGTGGGTTTATACGACCCAAAATCCACTTTTGCATACATATTATGTGCTCCTGCGTTGTCTAGTCGCTGTATAATATTCTTTGTTTCATTTTCGTAGTGTTTCACAAAGTCATGTAAAATAACATGGTCGCGGGCCGCTACTGCATTGCCACGACGCCATGTTTCTACAGGAGCCTGCAAGGACAAACGCGAGAGAACAAATCAAGCGTCGCTTTATTTGTAGCGGAAGTCCCGCCTCCACTCTCTCCGCTTCGTCTGCTACGGCTGTGGTAGCTCGCCCTCTCCCTCGCCTCACGAACCTCATCTGCTGACACGGAGAAAGACAACGACTGGCTGAGGATACCGTAGTGCTCAGGGAAGGGAGGGGGTGAGCAGAGGAGCAGTTCTTTGTTGTAAAGTTCAGCCTCTCCTCTAGATGGCACTATAAACTACTTACTTCACCTTTAAATGTTTTTCAAATTTTGCGTTGTGCCTAATGAGGTTGCACAGTGTTAGTATTATGTTAGCCTTTATGATCCTTATCATGCATTACCATTACTGAAAAATATTTCTCAAATCTCTGCGGAGATATTTCAAATATTGTGTTCAGCGTGTTTTATTCTATGAATATAATAATATATATAGTAATAAATTCATGACTAAACAATTAAAAAACATATTCAGTGTTGGAAAAAACTATACATGTTTCCCTCACTCTCCTTTACATCATCACACACAAATCACTGGTGAAATGTTGATCGTCTACTGTGATGACACCATAACCACCCACAGGAGACTATTACTACAACCTCATCCTCATGGTGGGTGGCACAGCAGCTTGTTAGTTGGTGTCTCCCAGCGTGGACATCCTGGGCTCAAACCTCGGCAAGGTCGGCTCAGGCTGTGCTGTGAGGAGGTCATGTGTTTACCACATGACTTGCGTGGGTTTCACACTGACCCTAAGGATGCATGTATGTTGGGTCTTTGCCCTTGACCAAGAACGCAGGCCTCAGGGCCTCACCATTACCCTGCGGGCACTACACTGTACACAGTGCTCATAGATAGTTAGGCAAGGTCAAATGCAGATAACGCATTACCTGACAGGCGTACTAACGGTATAATTTCAAACCTATAATTTGACTTAAACATGACAGTGTCTGCAGGATAATCCAAAGGAGAAAAACACAGAAAAAAATGCACCATACAGGATAAATAACCTGTAATAGACATTGTAATGTTTTGAAGTTTCCCCATGGGAGACTCTAAGAGCTGTGTAATTGTGTTCATCCAAGAATTCAAGCACTTAAAAGTTCAGGCTGAATATAAAGACAAGATGGACGCCCTAACTGGTAGCTGACTGTGATTAGAAACTGACAGCACCATTAGCTGGCAAAGTCATCCACTTTATGTGGCACATGTGAAGTGCTGCGTTACCAGCAAAAACATTTCTTCATTTTTTTTTTCCTACATCTCTGAGACATCTTTTAGAAAGCGGTGCTGTTGCACTAAAGGTTCTGCTGTTGTATTATAGGAAAAGCTGCATGCAAATGCTGAACAAAGTAAGCGAAGAACTGTAGGCTGCCAACACACTCAGACCAGCCAAACACTACAGCTATAGATCAATATTGCTTTCGCTTGACAGGGAATGATTGATCATAGACCGACATGAGATTTTAAGATGAAAACAGCAGGTGTCTTCTCTGGAGGAGGATGTCGAGTAACAGAGCGGTGCACCCGCTGATGAAACCGACAGGCCGGCAAAGACAGAGACCAGAGCCTCCACTCGCCCACGCACCGTACGTGACTAGAGAGACTCAATTGATAAGTTGAGACTGTGGATGCAGAAGCTCTTGCCGCCACTGCTGCCTTGAAAGTCTGTTACAGTGCTCTCCTGCTGTTTTGAAATGATTTTCAGCAGACTTTTTTGGTTTTGTGACAGTTGCAGACGGACATGCCTTGACCGGTGTTACAATGACTGTTTTTTTTCAGGGATTATGCGACCATAAAATGTCTGTTTTGGTGGTCTTAATTGTTTAATTGTTTGTGCGCCAAGGATTTTCATGTTTGTTTTTGATGGCAAGGAATGGAATAGCTATTTCTGCCCCGTTAAATCACACTTCTTTCACAGGAGTCAGAGAAAAGCTGCCTTTTAATGTCGCTTTGGTGTTACTGATCTAACAAAGACTCTCCTTATCACAGGATCCTGCAGTGATATGACAGAGTTTTATCACAAAGAGGATGTTTTAAAAGGACAAAGTGTGGAAGAATTCATAATGCGGCACATGTTTCTTCCCCGATGCCCTGCTCTGTCACCCTGACTTCTATATACTGAATCCATAAACATTATGATGCAAGCAGTGTCCAGAGTGCCTGGCATCCATTTGGGATTGATTACATGGATATCGCATCTCATCAAGGACATCAGTGGGCTCCTGGCAGGCTTAAGTAATTCAGGCACATGTTCAGGCATGTTTAGGCAGGCTTTTGATACTTCAGAAAGGTTGAAATGTTTGTGATAACATCTCTTGACACCGATTCATGTGGTGGTCCAGGTGTGTGAATGCAATGTGCTGCAGGTTTTCTAAAGGGCAGCAGTGACCAATCCATGGAGAGGCAAAGGCATGTTTGAGTCCTGACATTTCTTGACAATTTATGACAAAAGAGACAAGACACCTTATTTGTGCCGTCACTTGCAGGCATCTTAAACCCAAACTATACTGTGAAAAATCACTGTAGTTATGTCTGTGCACCCTCTGTCTACTATTTCAATAAAGCCCCTTTTTTTCATCTGGACAAAAAAGCCACCAACACCAGCCAACACCTGGCTTTTGTCTGCAATGAGAATGGATCAATTCCCCACTCATTATTGGGTCACACACAACTGATACAGGTTTTTGGTGGCAGTGATGAAAACACATCAGTGTGAACACAATGATTTATTTTTTCTTCTGACAGTCTAGACATAGAAGCTGCTCCTTCTTAGATGCATTAATACGGGCTACGTTGAAGTGGCATTTCTGCTGCATTTCCCTCTTCTGCCGTGTTGTTTTCTTCCATGTTGGTTGTTGACAGCGCGTTTGTGATGTCGAACATGATTCACGGGAGGAAACAAAGAACAGGAAGGCAGTGGGAAATAAGTAAATCAACACCAAACCTGTGTGCACCTGCTAATTTTAATTGCCTTGAGGAATTCTACACCTTCAAGATATAGTTTTTTGTTTGCAGTCACTCTTTCATGACTTGGAGTATGATACTTTTAGCTGTCTTAATTAAGAGCAAAATGTGTAAAGAATAATGTAAAGAAGCTTGGGGCATCAATATATCTATATTATCTAAGCCACAAACAGCCTGTAAACACCGCCTGCTATCAATGACTAATCCCTCTAGTGATTAACCGTATATGGCCACAGTGTAATAATTTGTCTGTATCTCATTTGAGGGTTTTTCACATCCCTTATCTCAACTTAGCTTCAGATCAGAGGTCAACATAAACATGGAGTCAGGCTGAAGTAGTTTAGTAGGAGATGAGTTCCCACACTGAGATACTTCCTCCTTTGACATGAGGTGGGGGTGGATTGGGGGGGTCAAGGTTGGGAGGTAATCCAATAAAGCTGAATCACTGCGCTTCCGGAATATGGGGTCACAGTGTTCTCAGACACTGGGAGAGGAGGGGGAACTGGTAATTGTCCTTGAGTAACAGCACTGGTAAAATAATGAGCATACAGCCAGTCATGAGTTATACTGACGACAGTATTACACACTGGCAATTAAAGCTCAAAACTTTGCTGACTCAAATCTTTTGAGACTTTAATGTCTTTGGCTTGTTGATGATGTGACTTTCCAAAACAGTAAATTGAGAACAAGGCTAAGATGCATGGCAGCACATTCCCGAAAGCAGTGGGACTGGCCTTGAGGGTGCCAATCGCTCTGTTATGGAAATTACATTGGCTACTTGTCAATGGTGATGTCTTGGGAGGCAGGGCCACCTAATTGGTTTAAAAAGTATTGTGCCATTGGGGAGAGCATATCAATGCTTGATATCCCGACCTAACCAGAGGATTTAAAGAGCAAGAGAAGAGACCACTGTGATTAAGGATGCAAACGATGACTCTTGAACTCATTAGGGCCTGAGGTTCCCTTCTAAAAGAACATTTAAAAACTTAAGCATTGTTTGAAAACAACCTCCTAAGGCCTATGGGTTTACTGGAAAAACAAACAGGTGTTTGTTAGAACCTTAATTTCTAAGCTTCTGAACCAGATAAAAACATGAAATGAGAGCCAAATCCTTGGATTTTATTAATTCCGTCAAATTCTTTATTATAATTCTATATACTAGTTGCACTTTCTTAAATGGGAGATCATATTTAAATAAGCATTAGTGAAACTATGTATATTTTCTATTAGAGAATCCAGTTCTGCAGAGTTTTTAAAAGAAACCCCACTCTTAGGTTTTCAATCTAAAAAAGGTCATGTTTCTCAGTGCTGGTTTTTGTTTATCTTGTGCCTTATTTTACTTTATAATTATTTTCTGTTCTGTTCCACTGCTTCTCCTCCAAGAAGACACGATCATATCTCAACAAAAGAGAAATTAATTCTACTGCCCTTTTTCCAGATAATTTGCATGTTGGACTCAGCTAATTTTTGGTAAATTGCGATCCCAACTTGTAAAGGTCATGGAAACCCATTCCCGCTATGCAGGAGATGAGTCACATGAGGTGACAGACAACATTGTGGCTAATCAATGTGCTGACAGTTAAGGTAAGTGGGGCTGAAAGGGCAAGATTTTTAAGTGAGCCACTAGGGGGAAAATGGTTTCCATCACTGACAAGGAACATCCACATAAGCTCTCTGTGGTGTGGTTCCATTAAAACACTGATCATGTTAACCACAATTATCTTGTTGCAAAATATGAATACATTGTGTTTGTTTAAACTAATTCAACCAGTTTGACCTAATTAGTTGCAGAACAGAAAGCCTTTAAATTGCCTAATGATAGCATCCTACATTTTTAGGCCAAATAACGACAGGACTACTCAACCATTGTGTTGAGATGAGACACATTATCATCTGCTGTCAACACAACTAGAGAGAGGGCTAGCATTAGCTGGACCCTCATCCAATCGATAATGGATCATGAACACATTACTGCTCTGTCCAGGAGCTGCTAATGACTCAGCTGGTTGTAAATGGTACGGACGAAGAACAGACTCATAATGCATCTTTGAACACGAGCTAGCTGGCTAGTTCAGATTACTTGGTCTCTTCAAAGTACTGGATAATAGCTAGTTAAGCCAACGATGGTGAGCCAAATCACAACCCGAGCAGAGTCGGGAATCAAACCGACATCCTTCTAGTTGACAGACCACTCGCACCATCACTGAGTCCTGTCTGCTTGTTCAATAGCGTTGTGTCAGCACTAGTAGGCAGGGCTATGATGACTTTCACCAGATGGTAACACATCACAGAAGCTGACTATACATCTAAGCAATGCCAGCTAGCAAATGTCAGCTGCCACCACCAAAAATCCCTCCAAAAGGCCTTAAACACTGATGTTTCAACACTGACTTCAAAATACGGCAAATAAAAATGTACCGTTGAAAACTACACACAATACCTGTGGTATAATTACAGAAGCAGAGACAAAGAGAGCCCATGTTTTTGTTTGCCTTTGCTTTCCATGCATTTATTGGACTTTTACAAACCAAAAGGACTTCCTTTGAAGTGTCATTATTTGTTTGTCAACTGTGAAAGCACAGAGCAGAACTTAATCCAAATATTGAAAAGGTCACAAAAATGTTGAGGAAAAGGGCAGTCGCGCTTTCCTTCCTTCACCCTGTCACTTAATGTATGTCCATGAGGAGTGGTGATGGGCAGGAGGCTTGCTGGTCGAGGCTAAACTGATGACGACCCCAATGAGGGATCTATGTGTGATAACTGGTGCAGTGGATCTGCAAAGTCCATGACTAATGGCAAAATAATAGGCCAATTGAGGCAGCACTTTTTGTTTATGTGCTTAAACATGTGACAATTTTTTAAATAAGCGGCAGGACGTGCTTAGTGACTCAGGACAATTGATTCCCATTATGGATGGTCTCACTGAGTCCCCGAGTCAGGCCCCATGGGGGATGATAAAGCTTATGCCGAGCTAAATGAAAACAGATGAGATACACAGTGGAATAGTAATTAGGAGGTGTAGTGTAGAAGACAAAGAAACTGTGGAAGGCCTGAAGAGTACCAAACAAAGTAAGAACTGTCCCAAGGTCTTCTCTATTTTAAGACCTCATTCTTAATGGGTTTGTCTTGCGTCTTATTTACTTTTCTGATGCATTTTTGGAAAATTGGCTTAAAAAATAAAATGCCTGCTTGAAATTGCCATCCCATTTTCCCCTGAATGTCCTGACATGACAAATCACCCGCTCACGTCTTACCTCCTCATGACCCTGGCTCTATTTATGGTAAATATGATCTGATCTGATGAGACTGAGTCATGGCAGTAGCAATCTAACACTTAGTAGTGTCAGTTGTTTTCAAAACACTGGGGACCTGCGCTGCCAGCTTCCAATTCAGTCTCATAACTGAGCTGCCCCAAAGATCTGCAATTACAGCACGTCATAATTAATGGCCTGCTTTCTGGAAATGGTTCAACTTTTGTCCTTTCGCAGTTTTTTTTTTCCCCTCAGTCTTCAATTAAAGCTGCCATCTGAGGAAATGTGAACGCACAATTACAACAGACATAAAGGATTGGTCATCATGGGTCATTGTAATTTCAATACTCATCATCGGTGAAGGGTAATATTATGAAGGCTGTCCTATACAGTTAGGCTGGCTGTCATAATGCTGGACCTGCGTGCCATCATGGTTAATGCTGATGTTACAGAACAGTGCTACGCGGGTACCGAACCAACCACCCATTAGCAATTCACGGCAATTCATTGTTTAGTTGAAAGCAGTGTGACATTCTCAAGAGGCAAAGGTGATGTCTGAACATCGTAAACATTTGAAATTGCTGCTGTTAGTGATGTACAGGAGAGATCAAGCAAAAAATTTTACATTGCTACATTTTCCCTCAGTGTTTTTTTTTTTCATCAGCCAAAATCAATTAATATATTATTATTACTCAAATAAATAAGTTGAATTTGTGACCATTAATTATATGAAGAGATCCCTTTTACATTATCTGTAAGGTGCAGTATGGTTTAAGTAAGACAAAAGGCTTAGATAAAAGACGGACGCGTTATGAATATAAAACTCTATATAACAATCACACACTCAATATAACATGAACACACTCTGTGTTCCATAAAAAGAAAACAACAACCAGAATATTTAATAAATAACATTACCATAAAAAAGCAGACTGTAAATGTAAATGCTGAATTTGGGTCTATATGGGTCTATAAGTTCTATTCTTGGCTCCACAGTGCAGCACAGAGTCCTACACAAATTCAGAGGATTTATCTGGATACATCTTATATATGATAGGTGCCTGCTAAAGCCTGCAAATGATCACTTTTCCAAATGCTAACTGCTGTTAGCTCCCAGTAGCCTCTGTGTCTGATGTAATTTCCTTCCTTTTTAATTTTTTTTTTCAAAGAGATACTACTAAACAGAGCGTTCTGAACAGGGCTGTTTTGGCAGGGTGATTGAACTGCTGTGGTGCGTCGTCCTACGACGACCGAGTTTATAGCACGGCAGAGTCCAAGACAACCGGGAGATTAGAGAATGAGCAGATTTAGACACAGATCGTGTAGCATGAATCACATTGCGGGAGCTTGTTTATGCAACACAGTAAAAGATGAAGCACAGAGAGAGAAAGGATTTGGCCCTGGATGTCGGGTTTCCAGCCATTTCTGCTGCTTCACTCTGATCTATAGCGGTATTATGACTGGAGCACCTGTTTTACGATTCTGCTCACAAACACCAACACAAGTGCCAATGCGGCAAATTAGAATACAGTACAAAAAAAAGCAGAGAGCACATCATTCTGCATCATTTTGAACAGGCTTATTGATTCCTATTATAATTCATCAATCAATCACATCAGCATTATTCAAGGACATCATCACGCTCGCTGTATTTTCCCCACAAGGACAGTTAGTTTCAACTGCTTAAGTGGTCAAATCACACAGAGGTAAATGTGAACGGTGCGTCATTTTAGACATCAGTGTTTTGTCATGCTGACAAGTCAAATAATTTGACACAAGGATAAAGGAGGATGATTAGCAATTATCTCCAAAAATGAGGCGAGTTTGAGACTATGCGTGTGTTCATTTGAATAAGCGATCTGTGTTAAAGCACATCATTCTTTCCCCGAGCATTAGCAACCTCAAGGTGCAGTTACTCTGGGAAACAAATCGGTTCGAGCTGCGCTGCGTTGTTTGTGCTTGTTCCAACAAAACACAGAGACAGATCTTGGACAGAGTTTCAAATGATGCTGGGAAAAAAAAAAAGAAAAAAAAGATTTACTCTGCAGCTCCACCTTATACTTCCACCATCTGGATGTGGTGGCCCTGTTTGAGGAACGTGCTGCCCTGTCAGCAAACATACAGAAGGTGTGACCATCTCTGCCAAGTGCCTATAAGTGTTATTTTAGGTTTCAAAATGAACCGCTTTTTTCAGACAGTTTAATTTAGCTCTACTACAACCATGCTTGGCCTCTTTGGGGGAACAAGTAACCGATTTTCAGCCTGGGCTTTCTGAGCAAATGTACTTACACACAATAGGTGTTGGTATAGATTTCACACCAGAGCTTTACTCCTACCTAAATGTGTCACTTTCCAAAAATAAAAGCCACTTTTGTTCTCTCAAGCACACAACAGAACAAGACTTCATTTAAAGATTTCAGGCGTAATTAAAGAGCTGCTTTTATTCTGAATATAGTGTTTTTTGTTGCTCAACTGCATTCTTTTTTTAAAATACTTTTAATTAAACACACACCCTCGGGGAAATGATTTATTCTACTTGTTTTATCAGCCTGGACGGTCTCTGAGCACGATACAAATTTTATTCTGACTTTCCAGGTTGTCTTTTCCATGCTGGCCTCAGTCCATCCGGCCCAGATCATCCACTCCATTGGATTATCATTGACAGGAAGTCTGGACCTGCTGAGAGAGGCACTTTCCCTCCTGATTCTCGATCTGACATTGGGACGGACAACAAACAACTCTTTTCCACAGGGAGCGCAGTGCTCCATAATCCATACTGACCTTCCCTGGCTGCAATTCAGCTTTATTTTTAGTCAGGCTGAAGAGGAGACGCCTTCCCTTATGTTGTTGATGCAGAGAGAACCGCAATAATTTTCCAACAGCACTTGACAGGAAAATCATGTTTATTTTGGAAGCAATTTCTGATTTTGGTGCTTGAAGCATAAAGCATAAAGCATAAAGTTGGGCTCTCTTTATGACTTCAATTTACTCAATATCCCACTGCTGTCAGAGCATAGATATCCCTGCACACATACTGAGCACTGACACGATTAAATAAAAAAAAAAACAATAGCACTGATGAAACTGGATGCAAACACAGCTATAAAGTTCATTTACACCCAGCTGAAGTACATGCCAATTAGCAATATGCTAAAATCCTGTCAGGAAAAGTTATCTTTTTGAAGTTGCAAAAGACGAGGTTCCTAAGGTTGTGTTTTTATTCATTTCCCACGAGAGGACCAACACCAACTCATCATTAATCTTAAAGGCAGGTGCAGCCGCAGGCCTCCATCAGTGTGCAAAAACTATTCAAACACAATAGGTGACATGTCACAACATTTATTTTTAATGTATATGCGTTGAGTCACTGCAGTAACTATAGCAGCTATGTTAACATGTGTAAATGTTCTTCAATCTGACTAAAATCAGTCTATTTAGACATAACCACCACCCTGTTTACATGGATAACACAAGTAATGTGATTAAGTGTGTGTCATCAGAAGAAGCATCACCTCGCCTTTGTGGTAAATAAATGCTATTGTCAAGTGTTCATCGCCTTCTCTGATCACTGTGCGACATCACTACATCCAGAAATACATACACGTTTATGCCGAGCAGACGTGTGATCACTCAAACAGGAAGTCGTGATCAGAACTGTTTTCATGAAGACTGAGCAGAATGATGATTGGCATGAATGACTCCGGAAAGGGAATCAAGTGTTAAACACGGAATCTTGTCATGATAATTAAATAAAATTCATAAAAAATCATAGGGCTTTATTCTTGACTGGAATAATTTTAATGTGACTTATTTGAATCAATGTGTATTCTTTTGATCGGTTTTGTGTCAAACCAACCAGTGGTTACTAAAGGTGGGCAATATAGATAAAAGTGATGATTCACATGGTATTTTTGAATCTTGAAATCAAATCAGAAAAGAAACTCTAAGGTAGAACATCACAGAAAACAGGTTGTGCTTTTTTTGGGGATAACACAAAGTAATTTTACCTCTTGCGATTACATGACTTAACCTGTTCACAATGCCAATAATAAGTCAGCTCATTTAGATTCCATATCTGACACCAATAGCAAAACATGTGATCATGCTTATTAGAATCTCTGACTGTAACTAAGTGGAAACGCAGCATTTCCTAATGACACGTTATGTAATGAATGTGGATTAAAATGTTAATAGCCAATCCAGTTAAAAAGGCACTGCACTGGCCCTAATACACATCCATGAGCTCATCGTGCTATCACTACTGAAGACCTAACTTCATCACATTAACCATAACACTTGAGTAAATATAGCATTTCCATAAAATGGTCCCAAATAATTGATTTGCAACATCACCCACAGGCTTAATATAATAGCGTTATAAAAGGAACACGTAGCAAATGTGTCAAAAACCTCTCTGAATTAATTTAACAGTGCATTAACACCTCAGGCAAAGTCACATACTCAACATAATGGTTTGTATTAATATTAGCCACACCCATTTCCCTTGCTATATATGTAAAACAAATTACCCAAAATACCCATTTCTTTGGCCCAAACGCCTCATTTGTGGGGACATTAATCTTCAAACTGCTGATAATGTTTCACAAAAAGGTCATCAGTGAGTGAACCAACGCTGTTCCAAGGACATCTGTTTTTATTTGATAATGTTTCTGGCTAAATCCTCTTAGTCTACTTCTGGCAAGGAAAAAAAAAACACAAAACAAAAAAAAGCATGCTATGTTAGTGGGTACTATGCGCTCTGCTTTGTTTTCATTAATATTCTCTAATTATAACAAAGATTACTTG
>NC_139803.1:25729540-26097040 GCF_963457635.1 Microchirus variegatus
TTTGATCAATATAGTGCATAAACAGGATATATCTGCCAGAATGGAGTGCCTTATTATTTTGGTTCTGCTGTATGACACTTCTGGGTTGTGTCCCAGTAGAGAACCTAGCTGAAAACTGGGTCGAATGTTAAATTGGCTGTGGAATAAAGAACAGAGCAGAAATACCTCAAATGGATGCTTGATGTTCTCAAAAAAGGTACGAAGGAAACAGAATTTTCATCTCATTAAATGACATGTTCCTCAAATTAGAAGCTTGAGACTGATTTAGAAGTGTAAAAGAACATATGGAGTGCTTTTTAGTCTTAAATCGAGTACACATTTTTTCAGTGTGATTTAATGTTTAAAATACTGGGTCTAAAGTGTGTGGCACAAGTGCATTTCATCACTTAAAAATGGTGTGCTTAAGTTTTGATGTTGTTGATGTTATATTTGGCCTCTCTCTGGTTTTCAGGAACAGAAACAATGATGACTATCACACCTGAATAAGGCAATGTTTATGTGTACACTGCAGTGCAACGGCAGAAGAAAATGGCTGTTATCGGTCTTTTCAATTAACCATGGATGTCTTTTAGTTGTAAGATGCAATACCCCATAGTGGCATCTCTTGTATCCTTTAAAAGCCTTGTGCACTTGCACCTTGGTGTATTGCTATCGCAGCGCTGTCTCATATAGTCAAAAGAGGCACCGAGTCCTAATCACGCATACACTCTGCTTGTTGCACACACAGATGGTCTGCTTACATGTTTTCACGTTGTGCATGAGCAGACCATCTGTGCATGTAACAAGCCAAGTGTAGGCACACACTACATATTATAATGTTGATGCTGTGACATTAATGCAAGTAAACGGTTCAGCACCACTGGCTTTTTATTGAGACCAACACAAACTTTGAAATTGATCCCACTTGAAACAGTGCGTGTGTATTATTTCTATTATATGTTATTATATGGTATGGTATTTCTATTATATATCATCATTCCTTCTCTGTGATTTTTTTTGCTCCCATGGATTTTCATGTTTTTTTTGACATCAGTACAGAATGAACTTGATAATATTCAAATATATGTTTTACACAATTTTAGACTGCTCAGTGCAAGTCACCTCCAGATGTAACACCTCTGAGTCTCCAGCTTGACAGTGTCATGATGTAAATTGGTCCCTGATGTAGAGTCTCTCTTGCCTACTGGTGCAGGTTATTCCCAGCTCTGATATGGAGCAGAAGTTTGCGACTGAATCTTTTTCACCAGGGTTTTAAGGTGCTGCATGAAACACATTTTGGAGTTGTTTTATTCATGTATTTTATGTATCAAAAATATTCTTCTTTCCAATTAGGACTTGATGTGAATAAGAGTGACAAGTAACACATCGACTGCAGCATAGAGAGCGATCATTAGAAAGAAGCCCCGACAAGATGGGGCAAGATGTTCCCATAATTGTAACAACAACATGTGAAGACTGTAGCCTCAGGTTACCTACAGTGGTAGACGAAGTTGATTATAGGGTGTTATATAGGGCTGGGTTGATTTGTCAAACAACACACCCTACTTGTGAAAATCTCAACACATGCCATGTCTTCTTATAAGAAAGCTTATTTTGTTTCTGTGGGTACAAAGAAAAGGTATGACCCAAGGGTCTAACAACCAGAATGTGAAGCTAATCATGTGTCTTGTATGATTATAGCAGTGTCTTGATTAAAGCATGCCCTCTCCACCGTCAAGCACGAATGATGTTTGGGAACTGATCATTTCTTCAGCGGGAAAAGTAAAACAACATTACATTGGTCTCTCGTTATGGTGCAAACAGTAAACATTAGAAACAAGTTTTTTTTCCCCAATGGGCTGACAAATTTAATACACTTCAGAGGGTCCTAATAATTAGATGTTACAGCTTACTGATGCTTACTATTGGTTACCCAAATGAGGTTTTGTCATCAGATCATGGCGGTCACACATTGTACTTCCTAAGCTGTAGTCAATGAAAAAAAAAAAATACAATGGGTTTAAAAACAATATCAATACATTAAAAAAAACTGCCTGGGTTGATTTTTGACCAGTAGGGGGAAAAAAAGCTCCAGTGACTGAAACATATCACTAACTGGTTCTCCTTGGTAGGGAGGAGAAGTTTAGAATTAAAGCTGAAATCACAAAATGTTTTTCAAAATATACAATATAAGTACCCCAAACTGCCCAAACATTATACCAGTGAGCTAATGGATCAACTAAAGCCCATCTGTGATTTGGTAATGGTGAAATGGAAGACTAATTGGGGGACCTATTTTGTAATCAAGGTATAAGACTCATCATTTATCAGTTCTTTATTCTTGGGCATCAAAATAAAAGGACCAAATGATGAGGCAGCACATAAAAGTGCACATTATCTTGGAAAAGCAAGAATAGTCCAGTCAGTGATTAAATAGTCATCATCTACATCCCACGAGCATTGATGACTGGGGAACAGAAGGACAAAATGTAATTCCTCCCACCTACAAGAAACTAAACATCCAGATAAGGGTAAGGAGGGTTGATAGTACACTACGAGCGGGGATTAATAACAGAGTGAGAGATGCTGAGCACCATCCAGAAAATATCTTGAACCACAGTCAGAGATGAATGGGGGGCCTGGTAATTCCAGGAACTGACATGACAAACATATATTATCCAGCCACTATCTTACCAGTGAAAACTGTATTTGGAGCGTTCTCTCACTAGACAGACGGTGCACAATTTGCTAAATGGGCCCTGCAAAGCCATAGAATGGAGATTGTACCCGATAAGGGTCTCAGGCAGTACAAGGAGGTGAGACACACGAATCAGTCTCCCAGGGACATTCATTTCATAGGATAATGGCATTGAAAAAAGAATTTTCATTTGTCTTATATAGCTGTTAAAAGAATGTCTTTCTCTGCTGGAGAAAGGCACTTTAACATTGAAGCCAATGCCATGCCTTTGTAAAAAAATGTTTTTAATAATTGAAGGAATACACCGAGCACATTCCAACAATTCTTATTTAATGTTGTGAGCATGAATAATATTTTTTCTTGATACCAAGTTCAGGCAACACAATTATTCTTGAAGTCGTCTCCATTTTGTGCACACACACACACACACACACACACACAATATAATTTAACAAGACAAATTCAGCGTCAAGTGTTTCATATATTTTGCACATCCACACTTTGAAGCAAAAAAGTTGACTTTCACAAGCAGACAAGCAAATTCAGAATTCTCATACAACACTGAATGATCGAAATAGGACGATGCATTTTTCATACTGTACCTTTTATCAATTTTGCTTTGAAGTGTGAAGTACTTTTTGACACTTGCCTACCATAAACACAGACTGGGGGTAAAACGAGAAAAAAAAGAAAAAAGAAGCATTTTCTCAGTGTATCACAGATGCCGCTTCTCACATAAAGAAAACACATCTTCAGTCATCAAGCTGCTTTGTGAGCCTTCCAAAGGGGCTGCAGACAAATATACTTCAACAAGAAACAAGCTACAGAGAGCAATCCTTCTCTGCCTTCCTCTCACTCACAAGTGCTAACAGTGCACACGACACTGCATTTTTCACTACGGACTCAGCTGCACTATTCATTGTTTGATGTACAGGAAATGCTGCCCAGAAAGAGAGGGCAAACGGCATGCAACAGTGTGCCATCTCAAAAAAGCCGACAGGCAAACAGATGGATGACATGCATCATTACTGTGAGTTAATGGAGCAGTAGTTAAGATTCTGCATATATGCAGACTCCTTTTCCAAATGGTTCCAGGCGTTGCATTGTGCATTGCAAGGTTGTGATTGTGATTGTAGAGAGTGCAAGTGAATTACATGTGTTTACCGAGGGGGTAACGATTCTATTCAAGAAGAATAGTGGAGAGCATAAACTCTTATCACCACCAAGAAGTCCAAGAAAAATCAAAGAGTTGGATTATTTTAGAAAAAGCCACCAGCTGTTCCTGCTCATCTTTGACAATGCATCAGCCTGATGGCAAATTTCACTCCATCATGGAGCTCATTTTCCACAATGTGCTGCCAGACTATTTGATATTTTGTGGAACTGGCAAGTACTGTTAGCTTCTGTTCTGAAATGTACCAGCAGCCAGGACCCTGCTTTACTCATGCGCACACAGTATGGTGGACCTTGGCCAATTAATTTTGTTCCAGGTGGTGAGTAATGGTTCTGTCATTGCTTATGTGGCTATTGGAGAATTTACCTTCAAATCTATAATGGTATAGAAACTTTAAAGTACAACACAATCTGTGATATCTTTATCTTTGTATAAGGATAGATACCAATATATAAAAGGTCCAGTGTTAATTAGGTTAAATTATTTGTATTTGGCAGAGATTGAATATAACATAACAAATGTATTTATATTCAGCTAATCACCTTATTAAAATAATTATTTATGTCCACCAAATTAATCCTCTATATTTTCATATCCACATCAGTTGCTGGATGTTTCAATGACCACCTTGTTGGACCACCATGTTTTTAAAGTACACAACTTTTGTATTTTAATGATAATTGAAGGCTACCATAAAACCTGCTTAAAGTGCAATAAATAAATAAATCCTACACACTGTAGGAAATACAAAACCTTCACTTAGCATTAATTTAGCATTTAACCATTATAACTTACATAAACTTGGCATTTGTCTTCCGTAAACCACAACCAACAAATTCAGCACATGGTCTGTGAATGTCTGTTATCCTCAGGTGACCTTTTATTCCTCTGTTTCTGCTCTGTGTCACACTTTTGCCCATCATCTGCATTATTTAACTTAAGGCAACTACTCCCTCTTATTCACACTCCCTCTTGCCATTTAATCAATGCAGACTTACACCCACAGTCATCCAGGGCTCAGACGACAAATGATTAGCAATCATTTTTTGTTTAGGCTGCTGCCGAGGGAAATACAACTCTCACGTTTAATGCCCTATATGACACGAGGCAAGCTGAGGAGGAGGAATCACCATGCTTATCTGCTGATCAGTACTTTGGGTTATCCCTCTTCAGGCAATTGATATTAAGTAAGAGTCTGCCAAGGTGGGAGGTTCACTGCATTGTAGCTAAATTATTTTGAAAGGAAATGTACTGGCTCCTCTGGTGCATATCAATGAGCAGGGACAGTGATCCACCTATCAGTGCAGAAAGCCAAACAGCTCAGGTTTGTGTTGTCAGGTTTTTGGCTGTCTTCAACATGCATGGTGCCCATTTTCTGATTTTTCTTGCAATCACTTGGAAAGGGACACCAGCAAAATGTGCACCTCTGATACTGATACATAACTTATTAATGCTCATTAAGCCTACTCAACAATAAAAGGGAAACAACCCTAGTCTAGATCAATGTGAAAGGATCTCCAAGGTCAAAGTTCTCACCTATCAATGACTTCATCCCACCACCCCACTGTAAATGATGGATAACGCGTAATAAGCAAAAGGACAACAATCATTCTCTTGGGCAATTGTTTAATAAGTCCTGCAGCTCATCTGTCAAAGCAAACTGATACGACTTCCTATCTTTAAATCATTGGTTCTCAAAGTGCGGCCCGGGGGCCAATGGCGGCCCGCAGAAACATTTCTGGCGGCCCGCAGTGAATCACAGTTGATAGTTTTAATCAAGGAGCTATTAAGCTTGTTAAATGTTTATTGGACATTACTGGATACAGACCAATTCGTGTAAACAAAAATACTGGGTATTTACCTGGTTTCTATATGGTGAATTTTAGTGTATTATTGGGTTATAAGCTGGTAATAAGCAGGTAGCTACAGCCCTTAATTACTAGCCATTTACCCAGTAAATATATGGTAACAGAAATGTGTTACTTGGTATTAACCTGTAATTAGAAGGTAAGAACAATGGCCAAAACACTGGGTAATTACCCAGTAAATTATAAAGTGTTATTATATTAACGCTTAAATTACATTATATTAACACTTATATTACTTAACGCTAAACTGTAGAACTGCAATCTGGTCATTAAAATGATTACAAATGGGATTTATTTCTGTATTTTTTCCTTTGGCGGCCCTCAGTCCAATGTTGGGTTCCTAAATTGGCCCTCAGGTATCAAAACTTTTAGAACCCCTGCTTTAAATAGACCACTTACATAAGAAAGAATAATCATATGTGTGTGTGCTGGTTGTGTGAAACAATATGGAATATATTTAGCACACATGATTACGGTTATTTTCTATAATGCCAATATTGCAAAAATCTCTGTTTTCGTTTTAGCTTCTTTACCAGATGCTGAACCTGCTCTAATTTAATGTAAATGCACTGTATGAGTCAAGAAAGGAAAACGTCAATAATTTTAATGGAAACCCCCTGAGAAATGTTGGATGTCATTAATAATGGGTATAATTTCCCCACTGGCAACTCTATAGCACTATGTGTGACAGACTATTTTCCTGAAATGAAACGGAACCACATACAAATGTTTTATATAAAGGAAAGCACAATACCCAAGAAACTCGTGAGCTGTTCTGATGCTTATTAACAGTTTCAAAGTATTTTAGTGTCTTTAATTTGAAATGAAGCTTCTACTTCTGCCGCACTGCTGCGCTTAGACCTAATTATAATCCAAGACAGATGAAAACAGTGAAAGACAGTTTGTTGTGCAGCAGACAGTGCCTTTTCACACCCAACACTAAATGAGACATTTATAAGCGTTTCTACTAACTTGAAAAAGGACATGAAAAGCAGAAAACTGAGAACTTTGAAAAGATTAGCTTACCCACGCTATATATAAACACCCCGAACAGTGAGCTCATCCTCTTCTACAGTTTCTACATAACACAGAATAAGTATAAAAAGCAGGTATGTCAGCAAGAAAAGGACCAACTCCATAGAGTCCAGGTGGGAGCAATGCAGCGGAGGGGGCAGATGCTAAGAAAAGAGATGGCGGTGGAAACTGTTAATGAATGGCTATTGGAAACTCTGGGTGGATGCTGTGTTGAAATGCTTACTTGTCTGTGATTAATGACTACTAGGCTGCCGTAATAGGTACCGCTGGGACCTCAGACACTGGCACCTTTTTATAGAATTGCCCCAAAAGAAAAACGATGAAGTCCTGGTTACAGTGCTTCTTCAAGGAATAAAATAAAGGTCTCAATGAGGCCCTGGGAGCTCTAGTCATATCATAATGTAGCTTTTCTCTAAACAGCAAAAGTGTTTTGTCTAATCCACAAAAATAAATTAATCACATGAAACATCAGAAGTTTCGATCGCTACAGAAAAGGCAATGTGTGAATGTATGCATATTTGTACTTTGAAGACAATGCCACTGTTGATAAAAGTACTGGCTGTGGCTATAAAGGCGTAAGACAGTTGGTTACAGATACAGAGATTAACTCATGGTAAAGATAAGTATTAGGAGAGAGAGTATTTACAGGTCTAGCTGTCCTCTTTAAAATCGTGAACAAAAATTTGGTTTGAAAGTAAGACTTGTGTACAGGTCTGACCACAGTGCATGCTGTGGCCAATTAATTATTAATCTCTCTTTTGTTCTACACATTACCTAATCCTCCGAGTCCAGACCAAAGTGCATCTCAGGTTCCTATTACGATCATTTTAAAACAACTGTGTTGCACGCATGCATGTATGTCTAGTTCCATACAAGTCATACACAGCCAGATAGTAACATTATAAAGTGGCTTCTTAAACCAAAACACACATTCATCTTTGCACTCGAGAAGCATGTTTGCAAAAACAAACAAATTCACAAAATTAATCTTACGGTGTTCCACACACAGGAAGGGACAGCGTTTCAGAAATGAATTAATCGTGACTATTGCAAGTTTATAACGATTCAAATGAAGGTTTCTCTATGGTACTGCAGATGAGTGATTTTTAAATATTCCTACGTACCTTCCTGCATGATGATTAACTCAAATTCAAATAAGACTTAATGACAACAAACTGTGGTCTTAACAGTCACATTTTAGCAGTTAAAGCAGCGTAGCTGCAAGCAGGGACCTTCTTACAGCACAGTCTAATAACGGTTTTAATTGGCAATACATACAAATTACTGCTCCTTGTGAGCATATGAAAATATTGTTTATGGTGAAGTTGGAGCAAACAATCTTTTTTTTTTTTTCCTGTATGTGCTCTCGTAACAAAAACAAATTGCAGTTACATAGTGTTGAATGGTGTTTCTAATAAGGTCAAACCAAGTGTGATGAATAAATACACCATCACAAAACATTCACACAGCTAAAAATAACTAAATTCCTGCCTTGTTTACATGCATATCTACTCACTGACACTCTTTTCCCCCATCAGGGAGCCACATATTAAAAATAAACAGTGCTCCTGATGATTATTAATGGTTAAAAACAAAACAAAACTCCACTATATCCTTAACCATGCACAATCTGAATGGTGCTTCTAGTTTAATGCCACACAAGGTGTTGGTTCTCTTAATTCGATCATCAGGGCTGAGGAGTGATGAGCATGGGATGCAGTGCAATGGTTGCAGTGGTGCACCAAACTTCTTAATTTAAGTACACACAAATTATTCAACATATCAACTTCAGTTACACAATTTTAAGTGTTGTCTTTTTGTAATTTCTTTGCAAACAAGAATAACCGTGCAGGTAAATTTATTTATTTGAAAGACCTATATAGTGTAGTGTGGTCTAATGGAGTGGGTATTACTGTTGCTTGAATGCAACAAAAAGTGTCAATGTGCTGTTGTGTCAGCCCATTATTTACCAAGAGTTAACCACAAAATCCTCAAAAGTTGTGTGACATTGCCTGATTTATGTGTTGTCAAGAATATACTATAAAGTAGAACAGCGTAGTATCGCGCCAGAGGGCGTTACCTTGGTTGTGTGACGTCAGCTACTGGAGCTCTTTACCTGCGAAATAATAATATTTCTTTAGAAAAATTTAAGAATGAAAAAAATATATTTTCTTAAATGCACTGACCATTTCCTCATATGGATTGTATAATTCATATGATCTGAACATTGGACACTTCTTGTGATCAGTGTGTGTTGAACCGACTTGGGCTGGACTGTGAACGTTCACTCTTGAAAAGCACCTCTTCTGCCAGACGTGACAACAACCACATTATCTGGACATAATTGTCACCAAGATACAGCTTCTCTTTCCCAGTTATATGACATAATCCCTCTTTGTTCTCATTCACCACAGAGAGCCAAACCTGTTCACTGGTTTCATTGAGAAAGTTGCTTTTCACAAGGCGCCGTACAGAAGAGCATAAAAAGATTTGGCTCTGAGATTAATTGAAGAGGGACCTTTACAAGAAATGAGAGAGGGACAGTGTGATTGTCCCAAACCATGGCCAGATAATGGTGTCTAGGCTGCAGGGATCCCTATGGAGGCGTCTCTAAGCCTCAAACAATGGAAGAAAAACAACCTTGCTGTAGCCCATGCTGACACTGAGCCCACTCTGCACAGATTGGTACCATTGTGCCACATTGGCAATCTTAATTAGTTTTTACGTCACTATCCTGCCAATTGATCCGTCTGAGGTTTATCTCTTGAGATCACAATTTGTAGTTTTGAGATTGAGCAACAGATTTTGAGATTTTATATGTATGCATTCCACCCATGTTTCTGCATCTCAACAGCGCCACTTTGAAAAGTCGCACCAGAGTCATTTTAGGTTCTAATGAGTAAGACATGGGTACAGCAGAGAGTGTTTAATATGCAAACCTGCATGTGACTCTGCCTCTGAACTTAGTCCTTCAACTTTAATCACCATCAGCACACGTTCTGTATATTTCATGTTCATTTCAGCAATTTCTTGAACAGTGTCCACACTCTGTGGTTTCAAAGAGGTTGTGCTCGGAATCAAGGCTGTAAGTCAAGCCGCCATGTGCTGCTTCACTGATGTTATTCCATCTTCACCAGCCCTACTGGTTTCACCAAAGCCATCCTTCACTACTCTAGGGTCCTGTCATACATTCTTTATGATGGTCTGATAACCAGGCACAGGATTGGTCAGGAATTCAGCTTGAAGGAAAAGGGGGGAGACAAATGCAACAGTGTCAATATATCATGGGAGACAGGGACAGATTTGATGATTGAAGCCTGACTGAGACAGGTCTAAGCAGCAGCATCAGCAACCTGTTTGTGTCTGCCGTGATCCTGACGGATAAGCAATCTGCCTGCAACATCACCTGAACCCTGACCGAATGTGATTCAGCCTCAACTAGACATGAAAAGATGGCTCTCTCAAGAAAAAGAAGAAGAAATCAAGAAACCAATTCAAAAGACACTGTTAAAAAGGAACTATTTTTTTGAGAATACATTTTTTTGGAAAATGCCTGCATGTGTGTGCACAAGCCAGCAGGCATTTCCATAGATTTATATTTCCTTTATGCCATACATCATGTCATTCACACAATACAGCATTATTAAGGTTTGCGATCAGCGTTTCATAAGGGCAGCACAACATCAGTCATCAAAACAGAGAAAGGTCCCCAAGGACTTTTGTCTTATGAACTCTGTCACACTCGTTTGAGTAAGCCCAACATAGCACCCATTCCTTTCTGCAAACTAAAGAAGGTGCCCACAGCAGCTGCAGTGTGGCTAATGGCAGCTGTATGCTAATGTCCACTTCTGAGTCAGCAAATGCAGCCAAGTTCATGGCCGGCCGCCACAGCTTGCCATCTCCTGTGTGCCGTCAAGGAAGAATCATCATGGAGGAAGTGATGGACTTTAAAATACTTTTTGCAAAAGGGTTAACTACAAACGATGACTAAGACTGTGAGCACAAGACCTGAAATGTTCTTGCAGATTCCCCTTAAAAATATATTGTTATTAAAAAGCATGCAGTTAATCGGTACTGCTGGACTTTTCTGTGGCAAACACTGTAGCGTACCGCTCTCACACGTTAGATACTACATTTGTTTCACATTTTAATAAGTAGTTACACACAATAAAGTGTTCTTCCTCTAATAACAGCATAAAACCTCTGCTAATAATCACCAAAATGTCTGTGTAAATTGGGTTTTAGAGCAATGGACTGAATGAAAATCATTTGAATTCTTGCACGTAATGCTGTAGAGTTATTTCATTTACAATGACACGCATTCTTTGGCTACATCCTTATATTTATTTGATTGCCTGTATCAAGTTCATGTGGGACAACGATACTGACTTGCATAAACACTGACAGACCATCACCACCGGCCAAGACAACGCTTCACCATTTCAATTCCACAAATTAATTGGATTTATGCCACTGGAAAGGGCCAATATTCATCAAAAGTTCATGCCTAATAAAACATGACTGATGAGTTGTTTTTTATTTGGTTACCCAGTTAGAGCAGTGAGCCAGCTGTTAGAACGGTTCGGCACAATTGGGCACAAATAGTTTTCATCCATGGAGAGAAATGGAAAAAATGCACTTATTGATTCCAGTGTGTGGCCTTCACACAATTTCCACACCACAAGTTCAGTTAACAGAAAGACAGACCACTCGAGGACTGTGCCAAATCATCTCTACATGTTCAGCACATTTGCTGTTGCTTGCGGTTTTGGAATTATAACATAAAATATTTCATTTAGCGAACAAACACTCTTCGCTCTACATCAGACAACTTCAATGATGCATTTCCTGTCAGACACCAACAGCTGTTGTGTAAATAAATTCATTATTATTCATAGCCAAGACCTAAATGCAAACATCACATCATGAAATATAGCATCATTGGGGAAAAGAAGGAAATGGATTGGATCTAATTTCAGAATGAAATATTGCATCTGCAACAACTGTACTTCATGATCTAATTTTCTCACTCGCCCACGTATTTATTTCACTCACTTTGTCTTCTAAGAACCTGAGAGCCCCACCACACTTATATCTGCTATATTTCCTATGTTCCTCATCATATTTATGAAAACAACGTAAAACAACTTGGGCATGATGAGCTCATTAATCAAAAATCCGAGGACATCATTTATCTTGTCCCCTGTATAGCCTACATGCGCGCTACATGCATCTGCATGCACACAGACACTCACAGTGTGATATGTACATGCAGACAGATGCTCTTGCATAACATTTGCAAGTCATTCCTTAAAATTATACCTAAAAAAAAGGAGCATCCTGTAAAACAGGTGCACTGACTCTTGTCAGTAGGTGCCTTGGATAATTTTGTGGTACTGAGAGAGAAAACCTGCTCTTAATGGCCTCCAGAAGTCACCCAAATAGTGAAAGAGGAAATGACAGATCTTTTTTTGACTGGTTTCTATTAAAATACACAAGTGCCTGCTGGCTCCCTGGCATTTCTCTGCAGGCTGAAAGCCATCAGGGAATCAGACCCGTGAGCTCTATTCCTGTGCTTGACAAGGAGATGACACCATGTCAGTCAAGAGATGTTGCAGAGATTTCCTCTCAAGTGGCTGAGGCACAGTGGTGCAATCCACAAGATGGCACAGTAATTCTTCACTATCTCAAGTAGCCTGAAGGTGAGACAATAATTGCACTTTGTAGGTGTGTGTTGGCCTGTTGGTTTCGCGTTTCCGGATAAAAATGGCTGCAGCTGATATCATGTAACATACATTTAACGCAGAATAAAATGATCCATCAATATAAAGATCCTTTCAAATAGATTTGACTGAAGATTGATATAAGTTAATGTCTTGAGCCAACATAGCATTACCCTAATAGCAGAATACATGACTCCCAAAGCTGTTGTCAGTATGTTTAACACCCAAATACAGTGCAGGGATAAAACATCTTTAAACGAAAGATTTACTCTGCTTTGCTCGGATGTGTGAATAAACCGTTTAGTTTGGTAGAGATAATGTCATTGTTATCGATCTCCTTCATGTTTATGCTAATCACAAATCCATAAATCTTTACAAACAGATTTAGTGAGTAATGGAATTAATCGTGAGCTGTTGTGCCGGCTTTTCTCTTCATTCCTCCTCAGGTTGCTTGATGTCGAATAGATTTAATGATTCTAATGATGGATTTTGTTGGCAGAGTTTGCAGAAGAAAAAAAACCAAGAGGAGAACTTTTTTTGTGGAACCAAAGTGAATGTATCTATTTTTCATTATTGCTGACACCCTGCAGTTGTTTTGCATGTAAAAGGGGAGCATTATTCAATCATGAAGCAGATAAATATAAACAGATTAAATTTTGAATATTTGGGAAGGCAGTTCTCAGAGGGAAGTGTCAGTGTAACCCACTTTTAAATCTCTTGTGCAATAATTTCACATCATTACACAATAGGACTAGAATAAAAGGGTCACATTCTTTTATACTGGGGTTTCCGCTTTACAGGCAAGTCTGTAATATATGTTAGTCCTTTCACACCTAATCAACATAACACTAACCGAGAGTTTTCCAGATCAATTAAGTCAGTTGAGTGACACAATGTCGGCAAGTAGTTTTACTTGTACGTCAAAACTGCCCCCCCCGCAATCCAACAGACAGGTTCTCTTATTTGTACTGTATCACAACTGCATTGTGTGTTTAAATCTATTTGTTGAAAACTCTAACTTCATGTGACCTGTGCGTGTTCAAACATCTATGCTAATTTGCAAAAATTATCACTAATACACATTTAGCACTTTAACATCTTAGTCTCTTATTATTCTGCACTTTAATCTCCTTCTGCTTTTACTGTTACTGCTGTATTGTGTTGTGTGGGACTGAAGATGGATTTTTTTTTTTTTTTTTAACTTTCAAGATTAAGACACTTTTATAAATTCTTAACATATTGGTCCAGATTACAGGAAGTTGCAGTAAAATAAATGTAAAATGTCCCGTTTAATGTAATACACAGTGACACAGATGTGTTAACTTCACTTAAAACTAACAACTAGGTTATTCTAATCAAGTCAAATATGAATGTTTGGAGTTAAACATCAATAACTGTCCATCCAACATCCCAGGAGGAACTATGTTTGCAATATTTATATTGAAGGACTGTCAAAATAATGTCCACATTGTGGCATATATTTATACTGACCATTAGTTCAGAGGTACTTATAGTTCACCATATCAGGCATAAATCCCATGCAACAAAGGACTAGAGTACATACCTTAACACAGAAGTGTAATATGGTCAGATCAAACTCTCAAAGGCTACAACCAATGGGGATGAAAAAGCTGCTGTTCATTGGAGAATGCCAAATATCACACCTTTTCCCTGCTTCAGTCATTTTTCCTCGAAGCTTTGACAACTCACCAGTGACCTTGACGTTGAGCAACTACCCGTGAGGGTCAATTTGTCCATCCTTCTCTGAGACTTTTTCTATAGCAAGTAAATGGTAAAAGTTTGATTGTTTTGTAGCGTGACTGGATTAATAAGTGTGGAAAAAAGGGTGTATGAAATAGAGCGAAAGAGGTGCAAAATTATTCACATCACATGACACTTATTAGTGTGTTAATAAACATTTTAACTGTAAGGCAGTCTAAAAAAAAAATACACATTCATTGTTATATTTAATACTAAGACAGGTTACTGATGATATAAACAGTAACTGTTTTTAGAAGACAATTTGCTGTCCCTGGCCCACATAACACCTTTGCTTCATTATGTTCTCAGTGGGTCAAGTGCCATATTCAAAAAGAAGATCACAAAGCATTGTTACAAAGAAAGTTATCTGAATCACGTCATAACGTTTCAGAAACTAATTTCTGCTCTTGTATGTAATCAGGGTAATGATGAAATATAAACGTATCACTGAGAATAACATAATTTTGTGCCGATATTGATTAAAATGAATAGCAAAAACCATACCCAATAACTGCTGGGTCCACACACCTAAATTGAATTGCATTCCCCTAGGTACACAGTGGGCTCGCCTCAAGCCAACAAAGGGGGGAGGACAAACAGACTGATGACCTGGCATGTTCTGAGTGCAAATTGTAAAAGAAAAATGACATCAGAACGGATGGTGGATGATGCCCCAATTCAGTAAATTAAGCATTTGAAGGGTTAAAGGCACAAACCTATGGTAAACTATCAGAACCAAAACCAAGGGACCAGAAAATCTGTTTTCTATATTTTTTTTATTTTGGGAAAATAAATTATATAAAACCAAAAATACCCTTTTGTTCATACTGCTGTAAAACCTCTTTTTGATTGTTGAAACATTCTATTAAAACCATGCTGAGCAGTGAGAATGATCCTAATCCTGAGCCTCCAGTGATCAGGCTGAGTAATATTGGTTTAACAATTAGTCTTGTCCAACAATTATCCACGTACGTCACTGTATTGCAGATTTTACTTTTGGGGAGTAATCCATCATTGAATAATCTCCATTTGAGGATAGTAAATTATTTGTTATTGCAGCAGTGAACATGACAGTCAGACAAAAATACCCAAAAATCTCTCTCTCCTGACAACAAGCACAATCTGTGCATGATGATACAAAGGCAAGAACTAGTGCATGTCTGTGTACTATGACAATGCAGGATTTACAAGCCTCCACAAACTCTTCAGCAGGGCATTTAGGGGGAAAAAATCCCACTTTTTCTATTGTCGTTAGCACAACATCCTGCCTCTTCACCAAAAACTGCATAATACAAACCTAAAATTACAGCCTCTGCAATTTGCTAATTACATTGTTTTAAATTGTAATTTAATATAAAAACAATGAATTGTTTGGTCCTATGCAACAATCAATTCAGCACATTATGAGACACCGTTCGTGTTGTGATGCACATTAATTAAAATTAATATAAGGAAGGAAACAAACCTGACATACTGTACCACCATGTAACGTTTACATTACAACAGGACTTTATCATAGTTAAATGTTCCCCCATATGAATACAAGAACACTAAACCATTCCACCATGAACAAGTATAACAGTGACAGTATGTATACAGACATGCTCTCTCACATCATTTGTCCTTGTCAACAGACCTGTCCATAGTCAAACACGACACACACAGTGTGTCCTGCACAGTGTGACTTGGTGTAGACGGTCAATTAAGCTATCGTGAACACAGCACAGCTGCAGGCTCTTAGCTAGCAAGGCGTCCGGGCATCCTGGGGAAAATAAGAAATTAGATGCCCTACTTTTAGGCAGGACGCCCGAAAGATGCACTATTTTTTCTTCCCGTTTTTCCTCGCTAACTTCACCAAATGTGATCAAATTCGCCGATCTAAGCAGTAGCAGTAGCTTTGCCACCAGCATGTTTGTTTTCCGATGAAATCTCTTTCCGATGAAAGTGTAATAACACTTAGCTCACATCTCGCATTACATTGGTCGATTTTCTGTGACGCAGCGTGGACGGGTGCCACTATTGCTGGAATATCTGACGTCTCTGTAACCTTTTTTGTGGGAAGAAAGTGCAGGTAAGAAAAAAAAAAAAAATGACAGAAAGCCTGATAACTATAGGAGTATTTTTGAAAATGTTCACCTCAATTTGCAGGAAATAATGTTTTAGAAACTTATGAACCTCAAAATTTTCTGAGGGGAAGCCCCTGGACACCCTCCAAAAAAAATCCTAGCCAAACACCTGCTGCAGTCTCAGCATATACATCATCACATTTAATTAAGATAATATTATAGCCAAAACATGTTCTCTTACAAATGCCACATCGGTGCTTTCCTCCTGGAAGCAAAATCAATACCAGCCACACCCTTCTATTTATAAGGTGCAAGACATTCAACATGCCTTTTCCATTACTGTCTTGTGCATTGTTCCTCACTAAATGGCAGAGGAAGATGAGCATTAGTTCAGAGTGGAATAGCAATAAACTTTCCATTACCCTGTTCCTCATAAATCTTCTTGATTTAGTGCACAATATATGCACTGCAATCAATGGTGTAAGAAAATAACTCCAGCCATTATAAACATGTGGCCTATTAGACTTAATTTTAAGTCACAATAAAAGATCAGGATATCATCCCAAATAAAACATGTAACTCTGAAATCAGAACTATAGTACCTGATCAGCTGTTTGTGTATAAAATACAGCCTTTCTCACATATCGCGACTGGGAAGTACAGTGAGCCACATATGAAGAGTAATTTGTCTTCATCATCAGTTTTCTGCAACAGACTAACTGGATGCACTCATGTGGAGGTTGGCACAGGGAAGAACCCAATAGCCAAGTATTATCATGTATTAAGATGGATTGATGAATGACAGCAGTAAAAAAACAGCAACATCTATCTCTTCATGAATAACCTTGCTTGTCTCAAATTGGTGTGAGCTCAGGGGACAGTTTGGATCCAAGTGTGTCAGTGTCTCTCTCTCTCTCTCTACACACACACACCTATGGCTGAAAGCATTTTCACACACATCTCTGAGGTCATCATAACAAGAAATGCCTTGATGAGAAAGTGGGAACAACACCATTCGAAGATCCATCTATCTCACCAACAGTCATTAATAACCATCAGTCCACAGGCTTTGATCTGGGACTGCCACTGATTCAAATATTATGTACTTTGAACATGACTTTCTAAGACACGGCTGCTTTTCGGAAATAAAACTGGGTCATCATTCAAATAACTTGCAAACTGCAGTGAATTGAAGCCGTCTTAATAACAAGCTACAACATTTTTAAAGCCAGCTTTCGTGTCCTCTTTTACACTCGACATAAAGAGGATTTCTAAACTAAATTTCTAAAAAGCTAAAAACAGGTGATTAACACCATGTGGTTAGTCTTGTGGTGTTTTTCTTCACCCTTGTATCACTGGTTTTGCGAAATATGATGTCATGAATACACCAGAAAAGACAAAGTCAGATCAAGAAGAAAATTAAAAAGGGTTTGCTACAATACATTACATGGCAATGACCATGATAAAAACCTGTGTGCATTGAAGTCATTTGACCCAGGTGTGAATGACAAATAAGAACATCCTGACTTGTCGAAAAACTGATTAAAATAAGCTTTAAATGTGTTTTTGATTAATGGGGTGCATTCCAAAACAAACAAAATGGTCACAATGAACATGCATTGATTGGACATTTCAATACTATTTTTTCAAAATGGTAACAGCAGAACAAAGTGACGGGGGATCCCTTGTTGAATATGCTTCTAAAAACCACACTAAGTAAAAGCTTAAACCTTTACCTCCAATAGCTCCTGTGAAACAGTAAGCACTTGCATCCATAGGATACATCATGGGTTTGTGAAATTCAGCAGGGTATCTACCTGAGGCTACATCCAACATCTACCACGTGGCACATCATCTCAGGCCCATGGAGATGCATTGGTGTATACAACATCACAGAATATGTCACAAATAATTATGAAGCAGGCAAGCAAAAAAAAAAAAGAAAGAAAAATCTTCAACATATCATGCAAATACACATAATCAAATACATCTAAACCAGGTGTCCATGTGTAGATCATAATGCTGTCAGGCACTTCAAAGTAAAGACAGTTATCAAGGTAGCATTTTACCCAATGAAGTGAACCCCTCTTATGGCACCTGGACAATCCAAGTTAATGGACTCACGGAAACGTATAATGTGATGACACAGTCAAAGATCGAGGTTGTGTTCGATTTCGTGACTGGGCAGGTAGCAGGCATGACTGAAACAAAGTGCCGGATGTGGACTGGGCATTCAAGATAGCATTCTAAAGAATGAACAAGGCCCTCAGTCTGAACAGGCTAATCAAGAACGGCTCTCTTGATTTGTGGCTTGGAGGTGCAATCCTGTCAAGGAGAATTGTTAGTTGAGACTATAAGTCAGGAAGAGATGTGCTTCTTTGACCATACAGGTTATCTACTTAGTTTCTATGTTGCTTGATAGATAATGAAAACATGAAAGCAAAGTTGAAGTATGACATATTTATAAAAGCCTCTGGAGGGGGGAAAGGACAATCCTGGCTAACTCGGTGCATGTGGATTTCAGTGTGCTACTTTAAAGGTGAAGTAAGTAGTTTATAGTGCCATCTAGAGAAGAGGCTGAAATTTACAACAAAGAACTGCTCCTCTGCTCACCCCCTCCCTTCCCTGAGCGCTACGGTATCCGCAGCTGGTCAAATGTCGTCCTCGACGTCTTTCTCCGTGTCATCAGATGAGGTTCGTGAGGTGAGGGAGAGGGCGAGCTACCACGGCCGTAGCAGACGAAGCGGAGAGAGTGGAGGCGGGACTTCCGCTACAAGTAAAGCGAAGCTTGATTTGTTCTCTCGCGTTTGTCTATACAGGCTCCGGAAGAAACATGGCGTCCCACTGCTAACAGTGGCAATGCAACCGCGGCCCACGACCATGTTATTTTACATGACTTTTTGAAACACTACGAAAATGAAACAAAAAATATTTTTCGACTAGACAATGCAGGAGCACATAATATGTAAAAAAAAATGGATTTTGGGTTATATAAACCTATAAATACTACACAGTGTCCCTTTAAAGGAGGTGAAACAGTCCAAGGAAAAAGTTCAAAAAAACAATAAGATTTTTTTTTTTAAACTAAATCAACAACCACTTCTCAGTCATTCACAGTTACATTTTCTCCATTTTCATTCCCTATAACAAATCATCAAGCCTCGGGTTCTGAATAAATTCACTTTATCAACCAATTAATCTACCTTCTGCAGCACCTCACCAGTGTAATTTGTAAGTGACTAACATGGAATTGATTAAGGGATGGCTCCTTGTTTGTTAGTCAAGTGATGGAGGCTTGTATGTATTGAGTTGAGCCATTCCCCTGTGTTTTCCAAGTGGATCAAACAGTAAGTGCTTAATTACTATGAGGGACAGTTCAGAGGAATTATGAGCCGTGTAAATAAACACAAAATAAGAAATCAGGACTCATTAAGCTAAGGGAATGAAGGTGCTCCTCAAGTGTGTAAACAGCTTAATATACATATTTGGCAGCATGCTTAAAATTGTGATCAACACTGGTGAACACAGTAGTTACAGCTACTGTATTGCTAACATAAACATATGGGTTTGAAAATTGGCAGGCAAAGTCACTATTAGGCCTCCATTAGGTGAAGGACATTTTGCAAATAGTTTATGTAAATTTGGAGGTAAAATATTTTTCTTACAATTTAGAAACTAATAAAAATATGCACTTATTACATAAGGGATCTCTTTGCTGTGGTAGACTATACAACGTACTGTATGAATGTGGAATTATACATAGGCATGTCGTCGGGGACTCGTTTGCTGTAACGGTGAGCGTCTTTGGCTAATCAACTGACTTTTAAAAGGTGGAATGTGTGAAAGGAGTGCTGACTTTACTTTTCCACCAAAACACTCTTAAACAGCCTTTTGTGATGATGCAATAAAGTTAACATAATCTGTATTTGGCAGTGCGTATCTGTTATTACTAAGTAGTTTTTGGCAGGCCAACACAGGTATCTGATAGTCAAGGCCTAAAACCCTAACCCTAAAAATTAAGGTGGGGTATTTACTACAATCCTGACATGCAACTAATAATCCAAGCCAAACAGATCCCACTATGATGAGGCCATAATGGCAGCAATGTGATGTACCACACAATCATTATGACTCTGCCTGATTATACTGCAATTGCCATTTAAGTCTGTTTTGGCACAAATGAACCACAGTTGTGCTGCAACAGTGAGCACTTGGATACTAGAAAACAAGTTGATCAGTGAAGAACTGCTAACTCATAGCTCTTAATTAATCAATGTGCACAAGATGGGAGCAGCATGGTTTCTCAGGTCCAGAAATGGTGTAAACCATCATCATGCCAGATGGGACAGACACACTCAGTGCTGCTGTGATTGTCTTTTTACTGTGTCTTTCCATGGATTCTTACAAAATGTCATTATTCCTAACCGTTATAAATGGATAAGGCAGACAGTGGGTGTGCCCAACTTTATTTTATATATATGTGGTGTTTTATTGGAATAATGTTTTCAAAACTAAGACCTATTGATCAAATTCTCAGTCAACTAGTTAAAGTCAAAGTACAAAATCAAATCAATCAAAGTGCAAAATACAGTGATGAGGACATAATAATGCTGTCCTCTTCACTGCACATAGTAAAGGAAATACATTAAGGTTTTGATGTCAGGAGAGTGCACTTTGCTGGAATGTCCCAGGATATGGTAATACAGTATGCTATGGAGTGACCAAGTGCTGCATTGTAAGTTGTTTAATGTTGCTAGGCTAGTGAGTGTAGGTCTGTTTATAGTCAGAGTTAATGAGCCTTAAAGGTGATTGGTGTGTCCATTTTAACCTGCCAGAAGTTTCTGAAGGTTGTTCTCACATGTTCTGCTGCTGCAGAGGAAACAAATTCACAACGAGTCAAAACAAGCTCTTTTCATCTACTGATGCAGAAATTAAACAACAAAACTGGCAATAAAGACTTGCATCTGCCACAGATTACGACTTGACTGAAGTCATAATCTGAAGACTGAAAATTGTCAGGGAAAGGAGGAGAACAGTCAGAGAATACATCTATGCGAGAGGAATGAGAAATCAACTCACGAGAGGAACTTGGCCACAAGGAAATTGAGCAGTCCACAGATGACCAGACAACCATCTTGGTAAGCAGCCAAACACTGTTACATTGTCAGATGGTTGTAAGAGCATGAGAAAATCACAGCTCGCATCAACTCAAAAGTCTTGCTTTACCATTATTATTTTGTATGACTCACCAGGTGATCACTCAATAATAGGACTACTTCCACTACTACTTCTGTACCATGTCCCTTTGTAATTTCACATAATTGTGGACTATAATTCTGAAGGTTTGGGTGCATGTCTTGTGTGCAAGAACCCTGCTCTGCCCTGAAACACATTTCCAAATCCTGGTACCTAAATAATCGAGGCAGAAGAGGGGAGATTGAAATGTAAGGAGCTGCTGTGGTGACGCCACACTGATCTGAAAGGTGCCATGGAGACGCCTGTCATGAGGGGAAGAGTCCTGTGATGTTGACGCATCTCTGTCTGCAAAAGTCTGACAGTCTGCTTGAGTCAAACTCCTTGGATAAGTATTCCCCGTTTGTGTCTATGTGTGCATGAAAACCTATGAATATGTGTATCTGCTCATGTGGAGTTTTGCTCACTGCGTAGGTGTGCGACTGCTCTTTGCAGATTCAATACATCAAAAAGGGGGCTGCCTGCAGCAAAGTGACAGGTTCACAGGCAAATTGACTCAATTTGGACCTGAAAATGCTATTCTCATTTTAACCCCACGAGTACATGAGGATTATTTATAGAATAATGAAATAAAAACATGTTATTTATTTGACACTTGACTGACATGAGACATGAAGCCTCATTTCTACTTTATATACTGTGAGACAAGTTGGTTCAGGATCAGACTTATGATGCGTCAGTATCGGTGGTTGGATTATGCTCGGCACTTTCAAAAACTACCCAGTGTACTTGTAAACTGAAGGTGTTCTAAGCAAAAAGTGAATCAGACAAACTTGTCATGAATTAATTTACTATGCTTGAGAGGCATCTGCAAATTGAGTCAGATCATCTGCCTTGACACCCCAATTTCACTCATGTTCTCTCTCGCATGGCATTATCAGAAATGTCAGCAGTTTTTGGCACAGATAAACTGGACTCATTGAAGCTCTGTCAGTGTCACAGTTGGAGGTTTGATTGCTCAAACCATTCTATGAACAACACCATTGCCACTTGGTATAGATCACGACAATCTTTATTTCCCCCCCAACTCCCCTTAAATATGTTCAACACAACTACATCGTCTTACTTGTAACAGAATAGTTCATTTTCAGCCAGGATTTGGTGCAGCGCTAACGGTGTTCTCCAAACTCTTGATTTGTGGTTTGATGTACTACTTCCTAACTCCCAGCCAATCTCACCTATATTGCTAAATCAATGTGTGTTGACAAATGTTCACCCTGACATATTGAGGGTGACAAAAATCAACTCAAACATTTGCTGGCTGTCCATTTAAAACTCCATTTGTATATAGAGGATGATGTTAGGGTGTGCAGGCTTGGGGACACCATCTATACTTTCATTACAGAGAACTCTCCCAAGGATGAGGTTGAAATAGATTTCGCATCAAGAGATACATTACCTCCTCTTACATCTCTTTAAATATGGGACATTTTTGTAACCGATTAATTTGAAATGGTTCTGTTTGTGCTGGTTGGATTAATTGCACTTAACAATTACAAGTCATGTCAATGCTCATGTTGACTAATTCATTCGGATAATTCATTTAGTTTTAAATGACAGTACTTTCAGAGTTAACTTATTCAGAAATCTCAGTGTGAAATGGAAGTGTTATGGGTAGACAAAGAAACAAAGTGTGAGTGCAAATGTGTGAGAGTCAGCAGAGGGAGAGAAGTTATTCATGAGAAACTGTTATTTTTAAATTTGTGACTCATCCTCCTTTATTTGGACTGGTTGTACTTGTCCTGTGACAAAGTGATAGCAGTATACCTCTATAAACTTGTTTTGTAATACACTGCAATATATTAGGGCAAAACGAGTCAGTGTCGCTGTTAAAAATGACAAAAGCCACTAATGGCATATCATATTTATGAATGTATGAATGATTATTGCGGTGATTGTAGTACAAGACAATTCTGACAGAAGTTTGACTGCAAGTGTCTTGCTTGTGTCAAACATGCACACACTATTCAATCTGGCAACAATAAAACACGATACAACAATGCACTAGTTGAAAGTGTCTCTCTCATTCTCTCAGTAACAGAGGAAGTAGCCTTCTCACATGAGAACGTCATCTCGTAAGTGTGGAGAACAACATGTTACGTCTGACTCTTGATGGGGTCTCAATGCAGACCGGACAGCTCCTTAAGGCCACATTATACTTCTCCGACTGCGTATGCGTTATCCGACTGCGTAACCACGGAGACGACTCAAGCCTTCATACTTCTGCGGCGTGGTGACGGATACGCGCTGCAATTTCCCGCCCGATCAGTAGGTGCGCAAGGTTGTTGTGCTTCTGGCTACAGTGAGCAATGGCGTCGAGAGAGAAAGAGAGCGAAAGACTGTTGTTGTTGAAACAGTGGCCGTATCTCACTTTTCTGTGTCACGGAACACAGTTTTAAGATAATTTGAGGCGAGAAATTGGCCATTTAGAGTCTAAACGTGCTGTGTGTATTAAGATATGACATATTTATAGTTTGGCAGCGACGTTGTCGGCGGGGATGAGCTCCGCCTCTGTGGACGCTCGGGTGCGCACTATGAGCCGGCACAGAGCATCGTTATCTCGGCCAGTCTTGAGGACCAATCGCAGCTCTTGCCGTCTCCGTTGTCCCTTGACGGAGTGACGGACACTTAAAAAATATTTTGTGCAGTCGGAGACGACACAGAGGCTCTCTGACAGGCTCTGTGTCGAAGCAGTCTCTGCGTAACCTACGCAGAGCACTTTTATAGTATAAATTGGGCTTAAGTAAACAAAAGGAAACGGACACAATAAATGAGCAGACAAATCTGCCATGATGAACCTTGGCTGGAAAAGTACAGCTAAATTCTCAAGCGGAGCACAAGCAATTTGCTCCATCTCTAGACGAGGATATGTTTTGTGTCCAGAGGGGACTGAACCTTATATTCAAGGTCTTGGCAACTCAAGCAGCCAACAGAAGTAAGCCTGAAAATTAGCATGAAACAAAGCACTGGATGTTGCTATTTTGCCTCCACGGAAAGACATTTGGAAAAAATACAACAGAGTCCAATAACATCCATAAAATTAGTACATTGTCAGTTCTAATTTATTTTACAGTGTGATGGTTATTATAAAGGGGTCATTTTCTACCCTATTTCTCCAAGTTAAACTAGTTCCCTGGTGTCCTAATGAACATGTCTGTGACATGCTTTGGTCAAAATACCATAAGGATGAAGCACCACAGCAGTTCAATCACCTTGTCAAAACAGCCCTGTTCAGAACGCTCTATTTGGTAGTATCTCTTTAGGTCCACCTTAAAAAAAGTAAAATGAAACTTAAGGGACAGGAAATGACATCAGCCACAGAGGCAACTGGGAGCTAACAGCAGTTAGCACTTGGAAAAGTGATCATTTGCAGGCTCTAGCAGGCACATTGCCGTCATATATAACATATCCACTGGACAGATAAGGCTGGAAGTTTGTGTAGGACTCTGTGCTGCACTGTGAAGCCAAGAATAGAACTTTTCGCGGACTTCCGGTTTTCGGATACTGTTGCCCTTGCCAGCACTTTCGCGTGTTTTATGGACAAAGTGGAGCTCCGCGAGACAACAATTCCATGAATTTAGCGCATTGTGACGTCCCAATGAGTGCGGAAGTCAACATCCCGTGTTTTATCTCCTGTACTGAGGAGAACCATAAAAACATGAGTGAGTCGTCGTTTTTCACAATTTTCCGGATGATAGGACATCCAGAGTCCCAAATATAAGGATTTTAATGATTGAAAAGTTGATTTTGCAAAATATGTCCCATTTGGATTTCTACTAACCGTATTTGAATCAGCTCCATTCAAAGCTGCTTTTACACTACAGTTTTGACCAATTCACTCACCCATTCACACGGCCTGTACAGCTGTGAGGAGCAACAGGGGGTTAAGTGTTACGCCCCAAAGACACATCAGCGTCTCAAACCCACAACCTTCCTGTCGAAAGACGACTCACTCTCCCACTGAACCACTGTTGCCCCCTCCCGGTATGTAATAGACATTTGTTCACATAAAAAGATACTGTTCACAAATTTGATCAAGAGGCAGATGTGCGAGTCACATTCCACAGATCATATTTGTAGTATTTCTTTTTCACGACAAAATTGGTGAAAGTATTCAACACACAGTACCAGCAGACATGTTTGTTTGTTGTTTACAAAGGTAACCCAGTGAATACCAAAGTATTTCAGCCACAAATATAAAAAGGTCTTGTGAAAGAGAACTACTACTCCCTGTCATACAATCATCTGCATCTGTCACACTTTCCATTTACAAGCCCCTCTCATGTCACACATGTGTGAGCACAGTTATTGAGAGAAAAACAGAGATGGACAAGGACGGAATGGGGGCTGGAAGTGAGAAATCAAGCAGTGACAAAATCAAAGATAGTAAGAAAAATGGGATCACAATAAAGAGAGCAGAAAAGTGGAAGCTGGGTAGCAGGGTGGAAACAAAATGGGAAGCAAATAAAGAAAACCACCAAGACAACCTGACAAGAAGCCTTAACAGCGGTGTCTCAAACCTTCCAAATTCAATTTTTGCATCAGTTTACAATAGCAAAGTTTCTCAAATCCTACAAAAATACTGTACTATTGTGTGTTACTGGATAAAATGCAATCATGGATGAGGATTATGAGGTGTTGTTTGAAAATTGGTTCAAGCTGAAAATAACGTCAACATTTTACCACATTTACAGAAATATTTGTTATCTTAGAAACATATTAAATAATAAAATCTAAATATTAAATCTAATTCTAAATGTTGAATCTAAATGTTCATTTTAAATGCTAAATCTAAATGTTCTGGGTGAAACTAAACAATAAGCTAATATGCAAATTCACATTGCCGATAATCAAAAGCACCAAAATAAGAGTTGGTCAGACTGTGTATATAGAATCAAATAACTAATTAAAACCAACTTATTGGATGAAATTAACAGAAACGATGTCTAATTTGAGTTTTTTTTCAATGGAGGAGGGTGTGCGGCTTATGACCTCTACTTGCACAAGGTGAAGATAAAGATGTTTTGGCCTCACTTTGGGAGCGCTATTCTAGCACTGAACGCTTACACTTTACTGTCACAGTAGGTTTGTAATATTAATATGCCCAGCGGTAAAAAACAAAACAAATGTACTATACGAGAATGATTGATGCTCAAAGCAAATCTGTACTGGGCTAACATTAGCTAGTTTTGGTAAGCCTGAAGAACCTAATGCTTGGCGAGCTGGAAAACAAATTTACTAGTACGAGTGGCTCAAATAAAATTTCCATTTAATACTTAGAATATAGTTGAATATATTTCTGAGATAACAAATATTGCTGTGAATGTGGTAAAATGTTACCTTTAAAAATTCATGACACTCTTCAAAACATTGGACGCTAAATGTACCTTGAGCCAAAATGGAAACGGCACCTCATAGAGGAGCGCACTGAAATGATGGTTTACATATGCATTGAAACTAACAAAGTACAAGGTAAAAAGGAAGAGAACATCCATCATTTACAAGAAAGACGGAGGCAACAGCAACATTGTGCTAGTAAATAATGATGGCTGCAGTCAGGTTGGAGTACGATTGAAAAAAACCTGAAAACTTGCAGTGAATTCTGCTGCTCAAAAAACGCCCACAATTGTACAGCTGTTTGATGGGATAAATGTGTCTTGCCCCTGCGCTGCCAGAATATACACACAAACACCACCTCAGGCAGGTCTCAGTATTGCTCGACAGAGTCTTTTTTCAGATGAAGGATGCAGCATAATATTATATCGCTTCTGTTCTGTTCATAAAGACCAAACAGAGGCAGAGTAAGAACATTAACAACAAATGACATGTCTACAAGTTATGCAGTGGAGCTTTAACTGGTCAAATCACACAGTCGCAGAAACCCTGACGTCATATTGACACACCAATTAGAAGAGTCATGTAACACCCTTGGTAATATCACCAGATGTAATTGCAGAGCTAAAATAGAATGATGGCTGGATCAATATAAAAAAAACCTTAGAGGGAGAGAGAGAGAGAGTATGTGTGTGTGTGAGAGAGAAAGGAAGGCCGCAATTCACTGTGTAGAAGTCGATGTGTGAAATAATAAAAAAAAAAAAAAAAGGTGGAAAAGAGTGGTGGTAGGAAGCTTCCCAAAGGATAGCACCATTTCATAGCACAGTGCCCGGTGGTACCTCCTGGGCTGGAACTAATTGGTGCGAGATTAACTTTCCAGTGGGATATAATGACCTGGAGCGCTCCCACAAATCTTTGGATCAGTGACATCAGAAGAGGCCAGATTCCATACCATGCATTGACAGTGATTATTTTTGTCCTGGCTGCCACTTTAGTCTGATTGGAAAAAAAAAAAATAACACACGACTGAAAACTTTGCTAGGTCATGATATTTGGTTATAAGAATGTGGAATGTTGAGGAGCTACTGTGTTTTGCACCTGCTGGTGCTGCTGCTGCACCGAGAATAAATCATCATCAAATATCACTGGATGAAAGTGATAGTCTGTTTATAAGTAGAAGCTCACTAAGACATTTTGTCGACTTTTTTTTTTTTAACATCATTTAGGTTTGCATTGGAAAATATCACAATAAATGCGTATGGACGCTCGTTTGTGGAAAGTAGACAAAAGGCATCTCCCTGAAGAGCAGAAGTGAGGACAAATTGGTGTTCTTTCAAAGCTGCGTATACACTTTGTGTTTGTGCTGACACTGCAATGTTTAATAGTTACATTAGTCCTCAAACAGCTGCTTTGTGTTTCTCACGCCGACTGCGACTGTCACAACTAAGCTTGACAATGTATAGGTCAGCGCCGGTCAATTTCAATGTTGAATGAGTGGTAAGTATCGGACAGGCTTGTTGTCGACATGCTGATCTCCACAACCATCGATCCAGTCTCTGTTTGATTATCGGACGACAGCTTGTTTTAGTAGGATTAGAACTCCTAACTACACATTCCCCAAGCCCCACTGCTGTTTGTTCTTTGCAGGGTAGTGTTGATTCACATCGTAGCATGCGAGTGTTCACCTTGATGAGAAAATCAACACTCTGGTTGTTGACGTTGCCTTCTCACGGCAGTTTTATTTGGGAACGAGTAATGAAAAGATGTTACCCAACTAGGCTGCATACTGTTTATTAAGTATAAAGTTTCATTCGGCTTTACTTGGGACCTCTGTGGTTTATTTTTCAGACAATGTAAACAGAATACAATATTAGAAACTTGAAAATGTACTATTATGATTTTTTTTAACAGCACTGGATTGAGTTGTCATAATCATACCTCCCTGTCTGACCTTTACAACTTATGTTTCCTTTCATCCTTATAAATGATTGAATACACACACACACACACTGCAGTTCTCATCTTTTCCTCTTCTGCATGTTCCCTAGAGCAGAACAATTGTTAGTTTTACCCAGGATGCCTCTGCACGTAATAGTCCTTTTGACAGGATCCACAGTGGGTGTAAAAGAAAGAAAGAAATCGTTCATCCAGGAAAGAGAGCCTTCTTCTGTGAACAGTTTGAATTTAAGTCAGATGTCCAAGTTATCACAGCAGACTTGACAAGGTGCAGCTACCACAACTAATTTCACCTGTCAACAGCAGGTGTATTGACACATGGAGAAGAGACAGCATTTTCACATGTGAGTGGTTCATGGTAAATGGAAACTATTTTGAAAGGTAACCAGAATATTTGATATATGTGTATATTTCAACTATATCATAGCTATCAGAGACATTGTTGTGTTTGACTTCCAGCATGACATCACATCTTTATTTTGGAGAACTCATACAGAGCGGTGAACCTCTAAACAACTTGGAGCAGCGACCGAATGACAGAACATTTCCACTGTCTCCTTTATCTTGGCATAAATTGCTTTAATGAGTAGTAACACTTTCTTAATAAATGCATTCGTCTGGTAATAAGCCAGAAATGTAATTGCTGGTAATGCAGTTCTCTACATACAAGAACACTGCAGGATTGCAATTATGCAAATCGAAACTGGTCGTTTTCGCACTTAAATAATGTTCTTGCTGGACTTGAAATGGGAGTGTTACTGCTTAATGAACAGTTTTATCCAGGTTTTCCCCTGCAGGAGGGAACTATGTACACATAACTACATTTCTGTAAGTGGGAGGCTGGTGATGGCCGGATACTCTATGGGCTGCATGTAGCTACAATACATATGCAACTATATTTTCGGTCAACTAATGACTATTGTTATTATGTACTGACTAAAAACTCCTAAATGTGGTAGTTTTTGCAGAAGGCATGTGGACCTCATTACAAGTCTCCAAAAGTGAACATACTGCTTGTATGTTCATAGCACATTGACCTGAATCCCCCACCACCTCCAGCAGCAACTGCTGGATTTAATCAAATTCTATGCATGGCATTATTTCCACATTCATTAATTTTAAAACATTTGAAATGCATTACACTTTTGTGCCAAACTAAGTTAAAGTTCACTCTCAGCTTAGACCTGTTAAGGGATGTATTGATCAGCACCACTAGCGAACAAAGATGCTTATTATTTGCATTGGTATGTAATAGGTGTACAACCTAATATGAGATGTACGTGGGAACAAAACTGGATCATCTCAGAATTATGAACAAAATAATGTGTTTCATAGACTAAAAGGAAAAAAAGAGTCACTGAAAACAAACCGTTTCCTCTGGATCATTAATTCATTGTAGATGTTGATTAACACTGTGACCTTTACAGACCTTCTTTGCCTGAATTAGTTGGAAGACAAATGCTAAATGAGGAGAACTTGGGATGAGACTGCAGGCACACAGAGATTAATCTTTTAAGATCTCTACCCGGAGGTGTGCGAGATTCAGTTATGCAACATGCACGCATTTAGGAGAGGGCTGCATGACGTCAACTGGAACAAATAGACGACCATGACGTTAGAAAGAAAAAACAAAATCAGTCATCTCTGAGTTGCTGACACATAGGGAATTCTATTTCTAGCCTCTGACGCTCAAATTAGTGCAAGACAAGATCTCTCTGAGATTGTGTGACACACACACACACACACACCATGAAAGAACAAAAAAAAAAAAAACTTGTAAATAATGAAACAGCCTATGATGCTGCTGTTGTCAGACTTTATTTTAAAGATAACTTTTAGAAACACAGTGGGAAGTTTCAAGTGCAAACTTGAGGTGTGTAAAGAATTTAGTAGTTTTACTGACTCAGCAAAGTACTAACAACGTGCCCCAATTATGGACACGTGCCTCCAAACTTTCTGAAAATTACACTTACTCCCAAGTGCCATGTGTCATCAAAAATATGTGGTAATTATTGAAACAAAGCACAGAATAAAATGCACAAAGCTATTGGTTTAAAGTCTAAAAGGAGCCAGTCAAAGAGGACACATTGCAAATATAACCCTAATACAATGTTACAGCTCAAGACAGACAGCTTGAATGCTGACCTAAGGATGAGAAAGGCCACACAAGCATCACTTATCACACATGGATCAATACTTCTTCAGTCCCTGACAAATCTCTTCTAAAAGCTTTCAGACTTACCAACACATCACTCAACTGTGACAAGAACAGCCATCTTTCCTATACATCACACATATTTACCAAAGCGTCTGAATACAGTGCTCAGTAAACATCTGAAGTCATTAGACTACAGCTTTTTCCCTTAACAGAATTTTACTGTGTCCATGATGGACATCATGGTCAATGCCTGAGTATTTGCTGTTATCTTGGAGATGTAGCCACATAATAAAAATGCCTTCAGTCTGCATTTACTTGAATGCCTGTCCATGGATAAAGACTGGTATTGACTCTTCCACATCAAGCAGATTGTAATGTCTGTGCTTATATGACACCCATATAAAAAAACAGTGTGCAATACACAAACACCTACACACAAATCATCAAGAAACAGCCCTGGCTCAGCAGGTTTGTGTCCACTTGTGTCTCAGGGTTGGCAATTCAATGTCCTACCCTCATGTTGAAGGGAAATTGAGCGAGACACTGAACTCCAAATTGCCATGAACGGTAGCTCACCCATGTGTGTGTGTATGTATGCATGTATATATGTACAGTATGTACAAATCATTTCAGCACCAGTGTGCAGGCATTTATATGTGTGCCTGCTACAGGAGCAACTGTGAAGGGGAAGTTTGCAAGCTCCCATCTAACTTCATGCTGGCAGGAAGCTGCAGTTAAAAATAACTCCAAGCTGAACTCACAAGTTTCCTCCTGCTCACCTCATACCAAAACCCCATCATGGCATATACTACAGACACACATAATATATGTGCTCAAATTAATTTACTTTCAACCTGTACTAGTGGTGATGGAGCCGTTTGTATTCGGCCTTTGTGCTGTAGAACACCTGCTGTGTCAGACTCCTTTGTGCATGCTTCCAGAGAGGAAAAAAAACAAGATCACATGCAAGTCATTAAAAGATTCCGACTCGTCATTTTTGTTGCACTTCATGTATAAAAGCGTCAAAATGGAGTAAAACTAAAACAGAAAAAAAACAGAGAAGCCAGGAAAGCATTCACCTCTATCCAGGGTGGCATTCCAATCAACAGAGCTGATGGTAGTTCACTTGAGCGCACATTAGCTGGGAGAACTTTGGCATTTGTGCAACACAAGACAAATGGATGAGCTGCACAGTGAGGAGGGAAACCAATTTGAGGTACAGTTTAACAGGAGCAAAAAAAATCCCCATTGTGCTGTAGCATTGTAGTCATTTTTAATACAGCCATATGTAAGTTACACCCACCTAAACTGTCTTGAACAATAAATAACTATTTCTCCCCTAAACTCCTAGGGTTTATTTATATTTGCAAGTGTATCTGTGTACAGATTCAGGACAAAGAGACCCCCCTTTTCCCACCCATTCATTCTTCTTCCTTGGTCTGTACAATCAGAGGAACAGGTCTACTGCCCCCAGCACTTTCTGTAGTGTAATGCAGTCATTAAACGCATTTTGCCGATGCAATGTTTAACTAAATAGGTGAATGGCGCACCGACAATAAAATTCTGCACTGAGGAATCAACATCAATCTGACAATAATCATTGCAGTCCTATTATTGACTAAAGAGCACTTTATCCTCCTTACAATCACAATAGTTTCTGAACTTAGATATACAGTACGGTTGCATGAAAAAAACACATCCTTTATACAGTGTGATTATAATGAAAGGCTTCCATCATAATGACACTATAAGGAATCTCTTCAAGGCAGTAGATATAGTAGTATGGCGTCTAGTACGGGCATGCAAGTGCTGAGGCCATGATTCCAATCAGCTTGGGTTTTTTGAGATTTTCTCCTGATTGCATCCAGTCCATAAGGATCAAATAAGCTGGTCAACCTGATTTTTTGTGTTTCGTGTATTCTCAGCAGCATCAGGGTTTCAAGTAGCTATGCAACCATGGACTTCCTTCACTGATATCCTGACAAACAAGAAGCTCCCAATAATATGATACATCATAACTCACAGTTCAAGAATTGCGGTCCCAAACGTTAACCATCGTTTGATAGATTTGGTTTTGAATTTAAAGCAAACATGGCAATGGAGCAATTCAAAATATCTGCGATGAAACAAAGCCATTTGGAATGTCTGTACTCTTCAAATCCCTCCATTACATGCATGTCAAGTCATGTTAGGAACTTGAATATCTGCAGCAAATGCCATGGCAATCCATCCAATATATCAAGATATTTCACTCTGAACCACAAATGTCAACCTCATCGTGGCACTGGAAAAGAAGGTCAAGGAAATGTTGAGAGTAAAGTCTGATTCATCCACTGGACAGCATACAAGTTTGCACAAACATTTCATTGCATTCCATCCAATAGCGAAATACGTCCTTCAATATGTCATGGCACATCCAACACACCAAAAGACTGACATTGCCACCCCTGAATTCCTACTGCTGGCCTGATTAAAATTGTATCTCATCCCACGTTTGATTTAAGCTCAGATTTGCCTCTATGTTTTTATCAGCAACATGAAAATACAGGCCTGTGAGTAACTATTTTAAAAACAGCAACATTTGACCAGTAAAAATTGACCATTACAAAGAAATCAAGTGACTTTGAAGCAAAAATATCCCCTCGGGTACAAGGCAGGAGCCCAAATCTCTCTTTGGCAACTGAAATACTGCATGCAACTATTTGCACTGGCCCTTAACAAGTATTTCAAGAGGTAAAATGGGCTGAGAAAGCTATAATATACAAACTAAATCCCTTCCCCAATAAAACTTGATGATTTTAAAGCAAAAATATACTTGGAGCCCAAGTGACTATTTTGTTAAGTGCATGTTACTATGTGTAGTAGTGCTTTACAGGTATTTCAACAGGTAAAATGGGCTGAGAGGGTTAGAATGTCTAAAACATGTCACACCCCCAATGAAAGCAAGTGATTTTGAAGCAACAATACAGTATCTCCTCACTCACAAGGCAATGTAGTAGTAGTAATTTCAACACTGAAATACGGCACGTACTTGCCCATTACATATATTGATAATTTCTTAATTTAAAAACATACTCTGGCTTTAGACCCATTATGAGACATTGTTTTTTTTTCATCTTTTTTATAGTATGAAATGTTTATGTTGTTTTTATACTTTCAACAGTATTTTATTGCAGTGTTTTATTGTTTCTTCGTATGACTATTAGGTCACACGTTTTTATATTGCATTTTTTACCTCTGATGTGCAGCACTTTGTTTCAGCTGTTGTAGTTTTAAAAGGGCTTTATAAATAAAGTTGGATTGGATAATATACCAGCTATACCAACCAAAGACGTATCGTTGCTTTGACAGAGAGAATATTTGCGCATATAACAATTTAATCCAGAGAAAAGCAGCTCTGATAATCAATATTCCATTGTAGGGACAGCAACTGTTAACTCACTGAACATGCACATCCACAAATTTTATAGGCTAGGGCCTAGCCTATAAAACTTGTGGCTATCAAGTCTCTTAGTACAACGTATTAGAGTACAGTTTACCACAAAGAAAACAAAGTGGAGGCGCAAAGCCTTTGCTCTTACCTGTTGCTTCAATGTCGTGCGTCACGCAGGTGTTTTTGATAACAGCGGCGCGTCTCAGAGCAGTGGCTGTGGTTAGAGGAGCCCGGTGGCCCCGGAGGTTGTGACTGGCTAGGATCTGGCGGAGCGGTCGTGTTTCGACTTCGAGTCGCTGGCGTGCGGAGAAACATCCACTGCGTCGACTTCCATTGTTCTGACTGTCGTCTGTTCACCATTGTTGCGCGGCATGAACTGTGAAATAAACATATTCTCTTAGCTTTGCCATTACATCTGTGCATTTGCATGTGCATATGTAAACACGGAGCTTAACAGTCACCCCTCAGACGCCAGACTGCCACTAATTACAACAGCATTGGCAACACCTGTGCTGACGCCAACATGCGCTCGTGAACTCTGAATTCAACAAGTGAGGAATGCCTCTTCTATGTCTATTAGTGTTTTTCTACTTTATTATCATTATTATAATAATGAATATTGTTATCAATATCACAACATTGTATTTTATTCCAGGACAATATACAATCTTAAAATAATCAAATCCCCAGAGGCGATTCTAGAGTGTGTAGGGGCCCAACTAGTGTTCATCACCATTATGTTACAAATAATCTAACACCAATGAAAAATGTATGAGTTCAAAATGTTTTTTTTTTTCTCAAAATGAATGAAATAACATGGAAAAACCTTGTAATTAAAAAGTATGTGAATATAATGCAAAGAACAATAACATACTGTAAAAAGCTTTTAAAAAACGATATCAACTTAGTAAAAAAAATACATTACACTGTAAAGAGGGGGACGGGGAGGCGGCTGGTCACTGAACATTTCAGTAAAAACAGCCGTCAGGCTCCGAGTGTCGGGGGCCCCCTATCGGCTCGGGGCTCCAAGCAGTTGCCTGCCTTGCCTGTTCACAAGCTGCGCCTCTGCAAATCCCCAAAAAAACAACACCAATTCAATCTTTAAATCGAATAATTGACAAAATAACCATACTATTTTCTTTATTTGCCATTGACACCCCCTTAAAAAAAAGAAAACAATAATCTGAATGTGCCAGCTTTAGATTTGCCAGTGATTACAGTGGTGATTTAAAACTTGCTATTAATGGCTGGGGTGTTTCAAGTGACTTAATGGACCCAGATGATTAGAGATGGGGCCTCATCATTTACTTATAATTATTAATTGGAAAAAGCTTAAGTGGCCAATCTTGTACTTAATTAATTTCAACAACCACATGCTCACACAGATGTGTAATATGTATTCTCAGCAAGTTTCTATACAAAAAAAATGACCACTGAAGTACACTGCTAAAAAAAAAATAAAGGGAACACACAATTATCATAGTGTAACTCCAAGTCAATCACACTTCTGGGATATCAACCTATCTACCAGGTCAAAGCAAAAGTGTGAATCAGTTTCACAAATAGCAAGGCAACCCCTATTAAGTGATGGATTTGCAGGTGGTGGGCATAGACCATTTCTCTCTCCTCATCCTTTCTGGCTGATTCGTGGCTAATTTTGCAGAACAGAAAAAATGCAATGGGGAGCATACAAATCGAGAAAAAATATGTCCTTGAGCACTGTGTACGTCAGTGGGCCTCATTAAGGGGTTCCTGAGCAAAGTGTTATTGTCTCCTGTACATCATAGAATTTAAGGGGGTCCTCACAAAATTGTGACTAATTGAAATTGTTGTTTTCAAGGACAATTGCCTGCTTTGCCTACTTCTGTCACAACTCTTGTTGCAAGTATAACTTCCTTTACAAAATAAACCCAACATATTAATGGCGTACCATGTAGGTAGCACTACTATTCTGTACTTTGTGAGAATAAAAGGGAGACTAAACATCAAATGAATGACAGAGGCTGAGTAGGATGTTGACAAGAGCAGATGGAGAAAGGGAGCAAAAGAAAGATGCCAAAGGAAACAAAACGTTTAGACGTGGAAGAGGAAGAAGTGGCACAAACATGAAGAATCAGCTCATAACCAGCAGCACAACCCATACAGTCTAAACTGTCATCACCTCCTCAGGTGGCTATCAAGCCGTTACCCAAGTGATGCTCTCAAACACAGAAAATAACAGCTGTTTATACCTAGACTATCTGCAACTTTATCAAGAGGGAGAAAACAGATCTATTCAGACAGTATGTAATAGAGATAGATAAAAGAAAGCACCCTCAATGAGTCTGGTTGTCTGTTCGATGACAATAATGTACAACACGTGGAAATAAAATAATAATCCGCCTGTAAATGTAACCGAATTACAACTATGATGGTGGGTGGATATTCGTTAAAAGTTGTTGTGCTTTAGCAGTGGATACTCACCACTTTGACTCAAAACCTCATGAAGCTTTTTTTTCCCCATGACCCAGTCTTGTCCACCTCTACACCATGGAACCATGACACTGAATGATCTTTCTCAATGGACAAAGTCACTGTGGTGGGTTTAAGAACTGTGTGAATGAGAGAGCGAGAGAGAGAGAATGAGAAATGGGAGAGGCAATACTGCCATGTTTTACCACTCTGCTGTACTTGGCTTTCTTTCCAAGACTCCTCTCCTCCCCCTTCTTTCCCCATGACATACACACACACACAGACACACATATGCATGCATGCACGCCTGCGCGCACGCACAATACATCAAACTGTGCATTTATGCCAAGCAATTGAATTCTTATTGGATATAAATCTGGGCGGTGACAAATGAGGCCCCAGTTTGTGTCCTCATCTTATAAACTGACATGCATCTCCCATGACTGATACCTTTAATTAGCGCAGCAGTCTGAGAGATCCATGGCTCTCCGTCTCTCACCTCCAGAGCCAGCTCACACTTATTGAGTGGAGTTCCAGATAAGAACCATTTTGTTGCCAAGTTACTTGCAGCTGCAGGGCACTTTCAGGCTCTCTTCTTAAGGCAAATTATGAAAAGGACTGGCTATAATTCTGAAATAATACACCTGGGCTGAGCATATTCTTGCCTCTCTGAATCTAAATATGTGTGAATGGATTCCAAATTTCTCAGGTTTTCGCTAAAAAATGAAAGGATTCGCTGTTATATTTTGATGAATAAATCATAATAAAGTCAATAGTCAATCTAAGGTTTATTGCACTAATTTGTGGTGGAGGAGCCCTTCTGTGCATGGCTTTTATTTTACTTGATTCTGGTGTCGTCATTGGTGAAAATACCTTCATGGTGGAAAACGTACGCTGAGAAACTCCTAAATCCAAAAGGGAAGCTCTTTAAACAGGAGGAAAGTTTAGAAGATTTGGAGGATTTTCAATTCATCTCCATGGTTCAAGACACTGGAGTAGTCAATAAGCTCCTCAGTGGCAAGGTGGTAGACTTTGGGTAAGAGTCTCCCTGAACTATTGACATGCTGTTCAGCAGCAGTGCTCTTGGATTGGAGCCCGTTTGCCTTCATTGAAGCTTCGGCCCATATGCGCTAGAGCAATGTGCAGCTGTGAATGTTGCTGTGTGGATGTGAAGCTATGCCTCCAAAACTGAGACTCGATTCCCCAATCGAGATAAAAGAACAGAGGCTTTAAGTGGATGAGTTTGGATATCCTGGGGTCTTACTTGGTAGTAGTAAAAAGGATTGTGGTTGCTGGTTGGGGTTTTGCCTGAAACGCTCTCACTGCAGGCTTTGCAGTGGTGGTTGCAGGTCTTTGAAATATTTCAGGCTCCAGTCATTTATACATATAATCTTATGTAAATTCTGCAAACAACAAGAACAAGGAAATGGGATAATTATGTAAAACTGAAATGCACAAATAGTGTTTTTATTTACAGTGTATATATGTATTGACTTCCCTTGCAAAATCCACAAAACACCGAGGCAGAAAAGGGTTACGCCTTACATTTCCAGTGCCCACGGCCACCCAACCCACTATCCACATTCGTGGAAGCAGAGCTTCCTTGGAGGTGGCGATTTTACCACAAATTGGCAGAGCACTCCCTGCAACCCTCATGTGGAGAATAAAGTGGAATAAGAAGGATGGTTTTAATGCAGGGGCTGCTATTAGAACACAAAAATCACATAAGATGATTTGTCATAAACAGCTGATTCTGAATGAACTTGTGACACGTTCTAATCACTTTCAAGTGCATGTTTAGTATTGAAATGTAAATACAACACAGTACATTTTACACAACATTTTAGTTGCTGCAGCTTTTTAGAGCAATTGCCACCTATTGCCAACTATGAAGCAGTTGTTTCTCTGCAGGAACACCTAACCATACATGTTCTCAAAAAAGCCTTAGACTTTTTAATTTGGCATGATTCCTCAACACTGACAAGTTGGGAAGGTTCAGGTACTGAGTGATGGTTCTTTTTTTTCCCTTCTTTTTCATTTTGGCTGTGATCCAGCTGTGACCTTGTGGGAGATAACCCCGAGTTAGACCTATGACAGCTGGAGAAGACTGCAAGAGAAAAGGACATATGGGCTGCACTGTTTGCTCTGTTGCCACTGCCATTTTAACCAGGAAAGGGTGAAAATATCCCCAATGACATCGAATGTGATTTATCCATCTTTGTTCAGGGTGCAGAACACTAGCCTCATCACTTTTGGGAAGAATTTTGGAGTTTTGGAACAGATAGATGGAAAGGTGGGATTGATCACACATCCATGATGACTTAAATGGATGAACATTAATAACATAAAATAATCTTTATTGCAAATGTTAGTAGCTATCTATTAAACGACTAAAACTAACACTATAAATGCCAAAATCTCACGTAGTAAGATAAAAAGGGGGGACGTTGAAGCTTTTTACCACCCTATTCTGTTTGTGCTGCCGCACTTGCACTTGCCAATATGACCAACAGAGGCCGACAGAGACTTGATGCATCAATGGGGTTAAGTCTGCCATCTCTGATTGACTTGTTCTTTCATGTAGAGCACATGCCGCAGAGAGATAACCGTAGCACAAACAAATATAATATAATAAAATACTTGAATTGAATCACAGAAAATTCAAATGTATCATGAAACACTGCATTAAAGTTTTTAAACTTGAGGGAGGTACAAAGGTTGGAGGATATCGTTTGCATATCATTGAACTGAAATAGTTCAGCTTCATCTCACTGTACTGGAAACATTATGGAAAAAAGGAAGACAACAGGAGGTGTGTGGATTGATGAGGAAGCCACACATTACTCAACTTAGTGCAAGAGGCAAATATAACTCCATTATGGGAAGCAGAAACAAACACCGACCATGTATCAACAGCCATTGGTGCCTTGCACAAGCTAATGCTGAATCTCAGTGAATCCCAGTATTCCTTTAACAGCAATGTGGAAAATTCAGCATTTTGGTTTAGATTTGTGATACATTTGAATGAAATATAAAGATAGTAGAATTAAAATAGTAGAATAGCTGCTGTATGTCTCAAACATCCTAGCTTTATTGCTCCCAGCTTAGCTCTTCCTCACTTATTGAGGTTGGCTCTGATCAACCCCTAAAATCTCTTCCTCCACCTCTTACTTAGTCTCATGTTCCCTCATCCTCCAGCTTCCTTCCCATCTCTCCTCTCTTCCAACCCTCCACTTTTCAGAACCTGCCAGGATATACACCCAAGCAATGAGGCTCCTCTCATTTACGCAGGTCTTCACAGGGCCAATCGCAGCCTGACATTTTGTCTCACAGTTCAGTGCATACTCTTCCCAAAGGGATCTATTAAGTTATAGTAAGTCAGTGAGCCAGAGAGAAGGAGAGCTAAGCTTCCGAGTGGATTAGTTAATCAATAATATGGGGAAGTGCTAAAATAGATGGATTCATACTTTGATATAGAACAGGGCCAGGGAGCCATCTCGCTTTCACGCTTCCCTCAGGTATTGATCATGGCAAACGGTGGGTGGACATTTTTTCCTTTGTAATTGTTACAGCAAGGAGCTTCCGGTATTTATATGACTCAACTCCAACAGCCAGACATAAGTCAGCTCTAAAAGACAACAGAATGAAAATAATGATATTGTGAGAACATGCTATTGTTACAGTTTCCTTTCAAGTGCAGTTATTTTTGTCTGGATCTGACCTTTGAGGGCACTGTGACCCTGGAACAATGTTTTTTTTTGTCCTCATGCAAATTATCCTTTTTTTTCACTCTTTGGGGAGTAAAAAAAAAAAAGAACCTAAGCTCATTATCGTGCAACTTTGCTGCATTACTGCACCACTGAACTACTTATACCTTCGCTAACATCTAACTGAACCTATTCTGTTCAGCCCATTTCTGTGCAAGATACTCTGGTCCTGTAAAACCCCAATAGGTGTTAAACAGCAGCTCAATTGGGACTTATAGAGGAAAGCTACAGATGATAAAAATGAAGTGTAATGCAGGAAAGTAGTATCAGTAATGTTGAACCAGGGAGCAATTATATTTTATTGCCAAATGGACAAAAGGGACATGGTTTGGGAGTTGTTGAAAATGTAGCAAGGTGAATGAAAATGGAAGAATAAAACATTATGAGGTTGAAGGTAATAGCAGATTGATTCAGACTGTACTGGGTATAAAGGCCAGGGAAAAATATGAGGATGCTTTTGAATTGATTTTTTATAAACCTATCTATGAACCATCTCAGATTTACATTCCCTTTACATATACCTGTCTGTGGTAATAATAAATGTGGCCATAAACTGTGCAGTCTGGGCTGTGGGGGGAACAGAGTCCTCGAAATCCTATTGTTGATGAACAAAGAATCAGAGGGAACGACTTGCAACATATTTGGAGGGAGGAAGCGTCAGAAATTCTTGTTTGGGCCTCAGCTGAGATACATGGCAGACTAAACACTGGTCCCAGACCAATCCATAACTTCCTGCGTCTCACTGACTGCAAATTATCTTCAAGAAATTTGACGACAGTGTAATATTTTTTACATGCTTGTCTCGCCAAGCATTCTGAACGCTTAAAGGAGACTGTAATCAATGTTTAGCTAACGTGATATTAATGGTAGATCTCAGTGGGTCGCTGAAAGGCCTCTACTGTTTCTTCCCAGCATTGATGTTGTTTTTATTTGTCTGTGATTGTCCCTTGAAGACACATTAAAATGTGACTGTTGCTGCTATTGCTCCATCAATGTTTACACTATGATAGTAGCACCAACCACAGAATTCACCATGTTTACAGTTGTTTGTTAAATTTAACACAGATGACTCTATTGGTTAATACCATGGGGAGTTTAAGTGATTATTAGGGCCCGAGAACGGCTCCTGGCAGGAAGTGCGAGGAACCTATTGTTTCTGTTGAGATGATCATTTTTCTCCGACGTTGCGCTCATTTTTGAGAGGGTTAACGTGCATAAAACTCTTGAAATTTGGCACGGAGGTCGGGTCAGCAAAAAATGCGATAGAGGCATAGGGCCCTAACCCGTTTATAGCCTCAGGGTTCTAGAAGAGTCCCCAGAAGTCAGGTTATGGTCAGACAAAAGTAGTCCGATCAGGACGAAATTTGGTGAGTGTGTTAGGCTTAGTCCGAATTTTCTTGAGCGGAGCAGTCCTAGTTATTCCTTAATACTGATTTGTTTGGTCCAGCTAATTGGTGCTGATATGATGCTCATTCTGTGTTGGGTGCATACTGTACAAATTTTTGCCAATATTTTCATCATATCAACTTTAAAACATGACAGCTTGAGGTGCTGCCCCAAACTGACTAAAATAATATTCCTAATTATTATTATTAGATTATGAAGTTTTGATGAGATAAAGGAATGATGAAACGTGCAAGAGCTTTTCATTACTTGAATTTTGCTGCACCTTCTATTTCTAGACCACACATGGGTTGGGGAAAATATGCAGTACAATCTACTTTTGACTTAAACTAAAGGTTTTTTTATTATTACTATTTGGAAAATGAAATCCAAAAACGACTAACACACCTATTGTAGTAAAGATGGATAAATACAAAGTTTGGAAGAAGCCTATAGCAGGTGGCTAAAGTAGGACAAGCAAGTGGCAACTCAAAGTAGAGCAGACCCCCAAAGGAAAGGTAAGTCTATTAGCTGCAGTATTATACCGTTAAAAAGAGCATTTTTCACTGCAGGTAACTAACCAGATGTAGACGACATGATGTCACCACCAGACACATCTTAAAAATAGACCATGCATGGCAGGAGAAACAAACGATCACATATTGAAAACATCAACCATCAATGTCAGGTTTTGATGTCAGCTTTTCATAATAAGGGAAAGAGAGAACGGCTTTCTCTCGTCAGTCACCATTTTGTATCAGCATTTGACAACATAAGGAATAATGCAGAGACACAATTTTCTTCTCTGACAGTAGCCACAGTATGTAATGCAATGCGGTCACAGCTTGTGTCTTTATCTGTTGTTTGAAGCACATGAAATGGAGTGCTCTGTGTGATGTGCTTTTTTTTTTTCTTTCTTTTTTTGATCAACTGTGCACAGCAGATCAGCACATTCTCTCTTATCACTCGTCATGACTGGAAATAACATTGCATTTTTCCAGCTGAATACAGTGCAGATATCCACCTTGTTTCAGCAGAAGAATGAAGACGCACAAAATCGTTACATCTTTGGGCATGACACATCTGACTTTTATGCGCAGAACGATTATTTTCACACCTGTATTCAATGTAAGTCTTTTTCCGCCCTAACTAGTGTTTTGCAAATCTTAGGCCCCGTCCCAATACCTCCCCTAACCCTAAGGGCGATTTTGCCCTTATGATCAACCCTCAAAATGTAGTGAGCTCTGATGCGGGCTTAAAACGACGTGGAAGATGAAATTACCCATGATGCTTTGCTGCAGAGGAACAATTTCGTTGTAAGTACATTTTCGCAAATGAGCATGTTACAATGTCGAAATGTGTTGGAATATGTTGGTTTGATATACATCCAAAGGACCGTTGAACTTTGAACACTAATGTCAGAAAATAACTGACGATTTATGAACGCAGCTAGTTAACTAGCTAACTAGCTCGATCCACCGGTAGAATTGTCAACATGAGATGTAGGTTAGCATGTTCGCTACGTTCACTACGCATATAGTGGTGTCCCATTTCCATAGGGATGCCACTTCTCTCAACGAGGGGAATTTAGGGTATGCTTGAAAGTCTGGCATGGTGATAAAAGCTAAAACATAGCAACAGAAACAGATTCAGCGAATAAAAGAGGACGTTGGGAAATCATGTGACTCAAACGCACCACAATTGTGTCCTTTCTGGATTGAACGGAAATGTCAGATAGAGTGGGTGAGAGGAGGTATATGTGGATGGATGATGAAGTATTTTCTCTAACTGACCCTAATCACTGATGGATATAAAGCAAGATGTTGAGTTGTGTCTTGTAAGGGGATGGTGGTGTAATATGATTTTCACACTGACATGATGTGAGAAAAGACCATTTAAAACCACTGGTTGTGCTGATAATAGACTGGTTTCATTTTTAATTACAGTAATCTTATTCAAATAGACATGACGTAGCTTCGGTGTCACTCCTGTTATTCACCATGATATTGTGCTGCTGCCGCCTTTATGTTAACGTGACAGCATTCTGTATAGTCTTTGTTGAAAATGATCCAGAAACGTTACTAGGTCTGACCTGTTGTCAGGCTTTTTTTACTCAGTCTTTCATTCAGTCATGAGAGCAATATAATAACCTGCAAAATGGACTTTACAAGGAAGATAATCACTTAATTAGACCATAGCCACTGCTGAATATTTCTTTAATATCCATATTTGTCAAGCGTACTTTGATTACTTCTAGTAAACAAGCATTCATATGATTGAATTAAAATATTTACAAATGCACCACATTCATAAACATCATTCAGATTGCTATTATCATTATCATGCTGATCTTCCATTACTGGGATCCTTATTATTCTTTACCTCTAATTGTCACTTTGTCTTTGTCATTTTCTACTTTCTTTATTTCTTTCTTTCCACCCTCCATCACTCTATCTCATTGTAAAGCCCATTGGACTCATCATTATAACGGGATCATCCACAAATATTTGTATGCTATTACCTCTTTTTGTACGCTGTTCTAATTAAGGCTGGTCGTGTAGCACAGCCTTGCAAACAACCATTACTGTGTTCTCAGTAGGCAAAGAAACCAGTCAAACAATCCAGAATCACTGTTGCTGAGAGTGGAAGTGTTTTCCACATCGACTTGCAAGCATGTGTAAAACAAAGACCTGCCCGAGTGGCTGCCATTGAATTGCTTTAACCTGACCTCCCATTGGAAATAGGTAAGTCAATTAGAAATGCATCAGCTTTTCTAACAGCGGTTCAATTTCTTGTTGGATAGGAAGTTTGCTGAAGTGTTCCCTTTTGCACTGCGGTGTAAGTTTCTAACGTGACACTGAATAGTGCGAGCCTTTGGGAACAGGTCGAAGCTATGACCGCCGCATTTGTACACATCACAAGCACACAGTGCCAGCTTCCTGTTATTTCTGGACTGAACCCAGAGGAAACGACCGAAACTTTGTTACTGTCAGAAATCCCTTCATTTAGCCCTGCAAAAAGTATGGTTTTCTATCAGACCCGTAGGCTGCTGTATTTTTATTTACTTTTTCATTTGTGATAAAATATCCATGCTATTCACCAAAGGCTTAGTGGCCTCAAGTTTAGATGAAATTAGAAATCTATAATTCAGTTCACACTTCAAAAGTATGTGCCCAGCAGAGCAAATGTTTGGTGAGAGAAAGAGAGGCACACAGATAAAGAGAGAGAGGGAGGGAGGGGGAGGGGGGGTTTAATTTCCTACGCCTCAGACGATCACACTGCTTGTGGCACAGTAAAGTCCCTGAAACAACACACTGCCTTGGATGATGAACTACTATATAGCAATATATTCCATTTACATTTTGACATTCGAAAAATGACAAGTACAGTTGCAAAATAAAAGAAAAAATCATATTAAAACAGGTCTGAAAAGAAAAAAAAAAACACCATGCCATCAAGTCATAGTTTAATACTTGAATTTCTGACATGTTATTCGACACATCTCTCTGATATAATTGCTTACAGTGAAAAATATATAAGCTCTTCCAGCTCTTTTTTTTTCTTCCTCAAGCTTCTGTCGGTTGATATAGTCACTTCAAAGATCCAACTTAGTGGGATGTTATTGAATTTTTGAAGGGGTTGGAGGGAGGGCTCGAAAAAGATATTGCTCAAGAGTCTTTCACCAACACTAAGACCAATATCATCAGATATTAAACATGGGGAGAAATCGCTCCCTTTGAAGAGCAGCAGAGAAAGAAAGAGAGAACAAAGGCAGGAAAACAGAAGATCTATTACCTTGAACGTTGACAGGGAAAAGAAAGTACATATCGAAAAAGGCTCCAGGCGGGAGGCATTTTAAACAAGTTCACACAAACACTTTACCTTTTCATTCCATGCAGCAGGGTTGCATTGTGTTTTGTATAGACTTTAGTTTACTAGTGCATGGTTTTTGGCCTGACACGGGTAAACAGTGGCTCTTATTTTTTTTATTTTTTTTTTGAAAGGTGTCGGATTATAAATCATTTTCTTTGGTGGCCAATTTGAAATCTGGTGATACTTATTAGAGACTCAGTGGTGCAAGTAGCATGAGAGGCAGGATGTAGGGAATAATGTCAATATCAGTCACAGGGTCTTTTTATTAGTGTGGCATATCTGACCTTGAGCAGACACTAGATGGGTTGTGTGCTGAAAAAAAGGATGAGTATTACCCACCTGTAGTGAAGTAATTGCACTTTGAGTCCGGCGCGCTTCAATATTCCTTAAATTGAAGGCCAGATGTGAACACATTTAGTTCTCTAACTGCTTTTTAAGGGCTGACTCACTCACCCTCTGAATTGGTTGAGGGACAGAGACACACAATGCTAAATGGCAGTCATGAACAAGGTTATGGCTTATGTGCCCACAGCTGATGTTAGACTTTGATGATGTGAAATCATTTCTGGAATATCACTCGGTAATATCCTTCCTCCCGACGTCTGTCACCTATTATTTCAAATGCCAAACATGAAATCATCTTCTTTTATCTTGTTTTAAGATAAAAACAAAGAACACTGAGAGATGTGAAAGGTGGAGAAATTATTCAAACATATATTATAAATCACTTAATATCTCTTATTATTCTAAACTAACTCTCCCAGTGTGGCCATTTGCCCTGAATTTCTCACTGGACAGTAAAATCAAATCACGGGATAAAAAGCAAAATGTAATCAGTCGCTCGATGATATGTCTTCTTGGTTTACTTTTATGATTTTGAGATGAGGTCTTTGTCATTTTCATAGTAACCCTATATACAAACCACGGCAAAAATGATTTCCTCAGCTATTTTCATGATTTGTCTTCTGGTTGTGTGATATGGTCGTGACTTCTGGAAAATAATCAAATGCACGTCAAAAGGCAATAAGCTCATATTATTAAAGTAAATCCTCACAGTGCCTATAAGCATAAGACCAAGCAGTGGGACTACAGGTCCTTTCCATCAAACAACCCAATGACTTAACACAGCACACTGCCCATTTATGGCCTAAACCCACTATTTTCTTGGAATAATGACAGTGCTGTGATGCTGATTTCAGCCTGGTGCAAAAGATAAATGGCTTCTGGTGAATCAGTTTGGGTTGCTTATTTAAAAATCCTAACATTTTATGTTTCATTGACCTCCGCCAAAGGAGTTTGTTTGTCTGCCTGTCTGTCTGTCTGTCTGTCTGTCTGTCTGTCTGTCTGTTAGCACCATAACTCGAAAAGTCACGGACACATTTGGATGAAATTTTCAATGAAATGTCTGCAGGACCAGGAACAAGTGATTAAATTTTGGGCATGATCCATAGATGCTGCTGCACCGGCAGGGTGTATTTTGTAGGCACTGAGCTCTCCTTTCCAGTTATATATATTTTTTTTATTGTATTACATTCAAAGAACCCTTTTTAGACTCCTTAGCAGACCAAGATTTACTGATTGATATAGATACTGTATATTTAAGCCAATCAATCATCACTGCCGACAGTCTCAACTCCTTAGGCATCAGGTTGACATTTAAAACTTTGTTTTTAAAAGAGCCTATTCCTGGAATCCATTCTGTATTTTCAGGTGGTCTGTGGACAAGCTTTTGAATTATTAAGTCTTAAGACTGTGCATTTTTATTGATATACAGATTCATTTATGTATCGTGTTTCATTGTCTTTCCTTTGAATTGATCAGTCTTTTCCAACAGGCTCTATCAGCAGATTGTACGTCTTTCATGGCATTTGATGATACTCCCTGTCAACACATTGCCAGGAAATACTGTAGGTAAAAAAATATCATGTATTAAACCACATACAGTATAGCATTTGAGTCTTTTGTGTCTCTCGATGTTCAACTGAAGTTTGGAACTGAAGGGTGCTGCACAGTAACGCAAGAAGCCACTTCACTAAGCCGTATAGGCCCATCTGCCACAGCCTCACCTGAGAATCACATCTGACAAGCAATTAATAAGAAATGCCTCTGGCTGTTTTGGCCACCCTCTGTGGCATATGTCGCTCTGATGACATTTGTTTGTCTGGCACCTTCTTTAACTCAGCTGAACAGAAACAAATTGCCGAACATTTTTGTTGTTATGTTCTCAGAGTGGAGTGGATTTTGTATGTCCTAAAGCAACACTAAACAACAGTAAACATCTTTGGAAGCTTTAAAGGTGAATAGCAGTATTTGTCAACATAGGTTCAATAAATGCGCAGTGCTGTGCAAAAGTCAATGCAATGCTGTGATACGGTACAATAATTTCTCAGTCGCTTTATTGGAACATGTCCACGGGAAACATGTACACAGATTTAACAGCAGTTAGCATTTGGAAAAGTGATCATTTGCAGGCTCTAGCAGGCACATTGCCGTCATATATAACATGTATCCGCTGGACAGATAAATCCTCTGAGGCTGGAAGTTTGTGTAGGACTCTGTGCTGCACTGTGGACTTCCGGTTTTTCGGAAGTCGTTGCCCTCGTTGTATTACGGACAAAGCGGAGCTCCGCGAGACAACAATTCCAGGAATTTAGCGCATTTTGACGTCCCAAGGAGCGCGGAAGTCAACATCGCCTGTTTTATCTCCTGTACTTAGACTGAGGGGGACCACAAAAACATGAGTGAGTCATCTTTTTTTCACACTTTGGCGACTGGTAGGGCCTCCAGATTCCCAACCATAAGTATTAAAATGATTAAAAAGTTGATTTTATATAATATGGGACCTTTAAGCATTTAGTGTGACCTACCCTACACTTGAACCACAGCCCGACTGTGACTCTGAGTGGAACCCTAATTAATGTTACTGGTAAAAACTGTTTGACCTAGGATTTCATGTCAAAAAATATCTGCTGTTAAACACTATTAGGTCAGGTTTAATGAAGACATGGTTGAGTATTACATACACTATGTCGTGAGTTCCACTCACTGACAGCTTGTTCAAATACAAGACCAACTTTCACTCACATTATTCTCGTGCAAACGCCAATCATCAAAGAATTTGACAGACATAAAAACAACAAAGCTGGTAGTGCCCTGACACTTTTGCTTAGTACTGTTTGTGTACAAAGGTATGTATTTAATTATTTAATTTTTTTCTGAGAATGCAATGTAACTTGAGAAAAGAAAAGGCACTGCTGTCTGTCATGCAGCTGTAAATGTGCAATCTTTAATTAATATCATCTTAATTATTAGATATGTTAAATTAAGTCAAGTCAACGGGAGAAAAGATCCAATCTTAATTGCCTAATTATAATAAATGATGAATAAAAACCAAATCCTTGGTTGAGATGACAAACTGAGCGTAGTGCTCATTCTGCTTGTTGCTAACAGATGGTCAGGGCACTGAACCATGTAATGTTGGGTGTGAAGTCAGACTCAAAGAGCCAAATACAAGCATGTGCCCCATGGAGAGCTTACTTCCTGGTCAAGGTTGTATGAAGCAGGCCTGCTCCTTGGTAGTAGGCTGACAGTATCTTTCTCACACCAGTCACAAACCACATCATGGATGTTGACAGCCAAGTAGCTAAGTATGGAGTGTGTCAGTTTGCAGCTGACAGTGTGGTGGATGAACTGATGCCATGTAGCAGTCATGTTACATTTATAAGTGTACCTGGTGGAAATGTCACTGCTTGGTTATGGACTGTGGATGTGCAGCGGAGCTCTCCATGGTTGGGCGAGAAGAAGTCCATCAACTTGAGAGCTCCAGAAGAACTTTGGTCAGTAGAAAAGATTCCAAGACAGGTCAGCACGCCAACTGAATTTATGAGTCCACTATCAGCCATCATTAATGGAGAGATGTTGAGCTGAGCTGCTCAAATGCATGACAAAGATGAGAGCTTTTGGCAACTGCAGCAATGCAGGTTGTTTACAGAACGCAATCCAGAAAGCAAATAATTTCAATAAAACTGTATGCTGTGCAAGATCAAGGCAGACATACCTTTCACTACCTGCACACAAAGGGACAGCATTATAAGTATTTATATTGATTTGAACATGGTAAAGTAACAAAATAGAAATGACAGCAACATTTGCAAACAAAATAATAACCATTCGATTTTTTGAAAGGGTGACAGGCTGAATGTTTCTAGTCCTACACCGTTTTTCTTTCTTTCTTTTTAAAATCAAACAGTCTGATCAAAACTTCAGAGAAAAAATGCAAAGTTCAAAAGTCACACTGCAAAAGCATGTCATTCATATCCCCCAGTATTTGTTTATGTAAATGTTGTTTTAAAGATCCTTTTTAAATGATTTAATGTTCTGCATGTTTTCATTTCTTCTGTATTTATAAAATTGTCCATGTTTATTCAAGGTGAGAAACATGTCACACATTTGAGATTAAATGATCGGTTCATAGTCCGTGCTTACATTTTGCACATGCTGCAAAAATACTAATACATTCATATCTCATCTAAAGTGCTGTAAACTGCTGGCAGCTTTGATTGTAACATGCGTTTCATGTGTAAAGTGTCATATGTTGCGTGCTGTGGCAGTGTGATGCTTTTAGTGCTCATACCTTTGCCAATTTAAAAAAAAAAAAAAAAAAAGGTTTGCTGAGCTTCATGTTATGGCTCGATCACAGAGGAGTGACTTCAAAGTTAAGGTACTGAAGGCCCAAAGGTGAAGCTAATTGGAGCACTGGCTCGACCTAATGCAGAGAAGGGAGGAGGATATATGCTACAGTATCAATATCTAGGACACTGCTGGTGTTCAGTAATGTGGTGAGTCAGACAGAGGGCAAAAATGTACAACATTTGGAGTTGGGAAGTGAACATGTGCTTGGTTAAGGCAAGTTCAATGTAGATGACGAGTATGAGATCATTTTTTATATAAACCTGACAGCTAGATCATGCATCAGACAAAAAAATAGAGTAATCGCTATCTCATATGCTACTTTACATGCCTATATGATTTCAAATTATGAAAAACACGAGGGTGGATTATGTATGAGCAATACTTTCATGCCAACAAAGCAAGCCAGGATGTTAAATGGGCTGTCTCATGAAATGATTGAGCAGCTATATTACACACTGCTTGTGGAAGAACAGTCGCTTGTCATTTACACGGTCTTTAAGAACCTTTATTAGTTGAATAAATGGTTATTTTACAAATGCATATTCATGTGACGCACATTTGTCTGCAAATGATGTATGTCATTGTCTATTTACACAAGAATAAGACATACAGTATAACGTAGCTGCAGTGTCAGGAACAAAGGGAACCAAAGCAGCCTCATTGTATATACTATTTCAACACATGTCGAATGGTAAATAAAATGAGGCTGTTTTTGTTATGGTGTACTATATAATATACAATATATAACGTGTTGCTTTGTCTTCACACACTAGAGCTAAGCATTTAAGCTCAAAGCTGGTGGATGACACTGTGGCAGCAGTTCTTGTTCTGGTTGAAAATCAATTGTGAGACCATTGAAATTTGGTGGTGGCGGCGGCAGAGGCACCGTGTGTCGTTTCTGAAAAAAGAGGCAAACAATACTGACGGTCGTCTCTGAAGATTGGAAGCTGCTATAACTTCTGGTACCAGAGCTCAACTCATGTTAAAAGAGACACTCAAGGTTGTGAGGACAAGCTAAAGCCCAAATATAATGACACGAATCGATGTGCAGCCATTTTACAAGTGTCTGTCAGATGTCATTATTATCTGTGCTCAGATAATCTGTTTCTTCTTTATTTTAACCAGATAAATAACTGTTCTCCGAGTCTGATTCATTTGATCATGTCTAGACTCACCCAGCATGAAATAGCACTAATGCATATTTAAAAGCTTTACTTCCTATATGCTTTTACATCAAGAATAGCATTTTGTGTGGTTATCTTCTTATAGTTATTGTAAATATATATAACAGAGAGCTTGTCTCAAAATACTCTACATTGAGGATGAATTGATTTTTAGCTTGTACTACGCTATTTATAGTCGCATCTCAGTCGTAATAGCAGGTAATTGGCTAAAAGTCAAACGTGAATGCTTGTATTTTCTGTAGTGATCTCAAGAGGTGAGCTGCCTGATAACTAGTATTTTCTGGTAAGATAAAAAGGGTTGGAACATATTCAATATACAGGTGTTCTTATCGCTCACAAACACATTAGGCTGAACAGAGAAAAAACCCAAAATCAATTGCTTTTTCACCCAATAAAAAGTTACATTAGATGAGGGAAAAGAGCTGATTTGGCCAAGCTTGAACTCATTTGCATACTCACAGATGACGAGCATGTGATGGTCTGATAATGAGTGGCCTATGAAGGTAAAGCAGTGTTCCTAATACAGCTTAGACTTCACAGGTGTTCATTCCGCATTCAGAGAAATCGCAGAGCAGAAGAAATGTTGACTTCTGAGCCTTTACGGTTAGTCATTAGCAGTTTTAAGATTACGTGGGGAGATAATGGATGAAAAACGACCTTCAAAACATGTCACTTGCAAACTCGATACCAAAGCTATACTGACGTGTTTACTTCTGTTTAAGTCAGACTGTTTCTCTCTCGCTCTCTTTTATTTTGCTATTTTTGCCTCCACCAACAATTTTGCCCATGAGTCTATGACATCAATATTTGTAGGAACTTTTCTTTGACCTATCTGAAGACGTATTCAGCTTCATACATACATTTCTACAACTAGAGGCTAAGCTTTGCGCATTTGAATCAACAGTCAAAGCAGTGACAGTGTAATATCCCTCAGAATATACTGTACATTCACAGGTGAAGCCCCAAGACAGGGTTTTACTGGGACAGCCAATGTAATAGGACAATAAAAACAAATAACAGCATCCGCATTCATCCAGTAACAAAAGTACATGCGGAAATATGAAATACAACCGTTTAAGTTCAGTTAGTGGGATATATTTAGTTTGAAAGTTTTAAGTCAGAAGCCAAAGCATAGAACAGTGTGATTGTACAGATATATATAGATATTGCATTGCAGAGCTACAAAAGGTGAGCCAAGTTCAACTAGCACTTTAGATCAAGTGCTTGCCTCGATGTGGATGTCTCATTATAATTACTGAGCCGGTTGATTTATTTTGATGGAGGGCGAGTATCGTTTCGAAAACAGCATCCAGGCTCCTTCGACGAAGAACTGCACGTCTCCCGCATTTAGAGATGTTTTTTGCATTGACCAATACTGACAAAAGCATCATGGTTCATTTGATCATCACTCGTGACCAGAACACCAGCTGTCAAATAGAACACAAACATTGTGTTAATTACTGCTCCAGTACTAATGTCTCAACATATGTGGCTGCCTCGATCTGAGCGTCTCGTCAGTGGTCATCGTGGTTAGCAGCCATGTCAGTCACAAGCCTGGGAACGCCAGCTGGGTGTCAGACACGCTGGGTCAGCCACTCTTGTATCGAGTCACGCTTCCTTTATCACTGGCTGAGGGGGATATTTGTGAGTCAGCAAGTTAAACACAGCACCCGGTGAACCTAAATGGCTGAACAAAGCAGGTGTCAGAAGCAAGGAAGTCTTGTGATGTGGGTTTGCACTGGCATGCAAGGAGCCAGAGGGAATGCATAAGCGCGAGTGAAAAGACACCGAACTGAGCTTCCTTTTGAGCTGGAGTACACTTTAATATGATGCTTCAGCTAAGATTGTGCCTCATACATAGGAACATCTCATTTTCTTTTAAGGGCATATCTAATCAATAGACACTGACATGAGAACATAAACCTAAAAAGGCAGTAAGGATATAAGAAAAAAAAGAAAAGTTCTGTTTCGAGCCAAGCTAATAGCTGCAATGTCAGAGTTGAAGTGGACAGCCAAAATGCCACCGAGTGGGGGATGGCTTCCCCTAGTAGACAGAGCTAGTGTTTCCCTCAGAGACTTGACACCACCTCAGCGAAGATTCAAGACAACGTATGATCTACACTGGAGTCATCATGCTCCAGAGGGGGGTAAATGGTATTATTTTGTCAGGACAGACAAAAGAAGGGGGGTTTGAAGCATCTCTGGAAGTATAATCAGTGCTGGTGGCAGGATAAGATAGTAAAGTCTGACTGGTCCAACGAGTACTTTTGGAGAGGAAACACTGTCGCCACGGGTCATCAGTGTCAATCAAGAACAAAATGCACTATATGAATCACAAACGGCTGACATGGATTGAAGTGACAGGTGGGTGATCGACTAAAGATCAGACAGGATGATCGCCGTTCGGAGCTGTGTGTGTGTGTGTATGAAAGTGTGAAGTTTGCCAAGCACAAATGTACTGTAAAGAAGTTTGTGTACATGCTCTATAAATGATCGACTCAGTCATCACCTGCTTCACCTGCTGTGGAAAACCTGTGTGTGCCAATGCTGACGCTGCCAGATTTGTAGCTGCACACAAGAGCAAGTCCCGGCAGTTATGTTCCCCGCTTTGTATGTGACCAGGGAACATAGGACCATTTTTTTTTTAAAAAAAGGGCAAATTAAGGTTAAATTAATATTTAATATATATTAATATATATGTTCCCCCGATCGGAACATAGGACCCGGGAACATAGGTATGACCCCGTTACGGGAGTAAGATGTTTTTTTCGCAAATTTCTGTTTCTGGTTATCTGGAGCAGTCCTATCTCTTCTATCTTTTCTTCAATCTTTTGTGTGTGGGGGATGGGGGGGGGGGGGTCTACTGTGCATGCAATAAACAAGAGTACATATGGCAGAGTTGTATTAGCGCCCAAAGGGACAGGAAATAAGTCACTTGACTGTTCAGTCGCTGTAAACCAGTGAGTACATTATTAACTACATTTGAATGCAAAGTACTCTACACGGTACTCACAGATTGTATAATGTATAGCTCCTTTTTATAGCCACCACTGCAATCAACACAAGACCAGAAGAAAGAAGGCTGCTCCAGCTGTCGGATAAAGTAAAGATGGTGTCTTCTGTCCCTGAAGAAAAGTACACAGAGGTTTCTCTCAACTCATCCTGACTCTGCATTGAAATATTGAGAGAATGTGTTATGTGTAATATATTATCCCCCCAAAAATTACAGTTAAAACCAAATATAAAATAAAGTGTGTAGTGTTTTGACATTAAGAGGCTTGGCATTTCTGTCACAGAACTTGGTGATTCCCAGCACTTTGCAATTTGGCTCCGATTACACAGAACTGTAAACATTTTCTGGCAAGGCATACGTGTTACCCTGTCTCATTAAGCCACTGTTAACAACGCTAAGTGAACTGTGACTTTTGAATTTGCAAATGTCTGAGGAAATAGCTGGGTTGGAAAACACTTTGCCTTTGTCAGACCCTTCTCAGCTGTAAGCTGATATAAAGGGGAACATGTTCTCGGAAACCTGAATCAAACAGCCCCTAATAAGTCAAGGCACCAGAAGGAAACTCTTCACAGAGAACGAACCTCCAATGACAGCAACTCTGACTCAAGTAATTTAATTGGTACAGATGTGTGCAGTCCTCCGGCAAAACTTTTCGTTTCATTTGCTTTTAAACCGCCATTGTCTTTAGGATGTCAATATGAAAATGTTCTACACGACTCTTCATGTGTTGCCTCTGAATAATCTGACTGCAGTACAGTGTCTTTCAGAAGACATGCTTCGGGGATTCATTAGGAGTTTTAAGATGACTGACCCCAAATACTGATCCAATTATAGTCCAATTCTGACTCATTCTCTCAGGATCCTGTTGTGTGGATCTCTTATTATTCCTTGGTCTTCCAAGGCTTGAAAGAGACAGTGAGCCAAGCATCGGTATTTCTAGGGTATCCCTGCCTTTTCTGTGGAGGTTATAATAACTGATAAGTTATACAAAGAAGCATGTGCTGACATTTTGAATGTAAACAAGGGGCGTTTTATGTTTATCTGAGGAATGTTTCACATGAACAACACAAACTTGTCTCCATGTAACCTCAGCCCTGACACATCAGTGCATAACGAAACTAGGCCTAAAATACATGTGGTTTCCTGGAGGCTTCATCGCTCTGATAAGGCCAAAGTGAACCTGATGTTCAAGCTTAGTGACCAAGGCTTTTGTCACTGTTCTCCATCACTTTCACTCAGAGCCTCGGGAGATCAGCGCGATATAATTGTTTGTGACAAGGCAAGTTAACATCAATGCTTGGCCACCCTGAAAAACTCAGTGTGGTTTCTTTTTTTGTCGTTGTTGGAATAAACATGCATCGGAAAACGGAGAACAACATAGATATTTGTAGTGCTCTTTAAGTACGGCAAGTTGCCAACCAATCTCTCACTTTCTCTGATTATTCTTACCTCAGGCAAGGCCAGCATGAGGTTAGCGCTCTAATCTAAAACGAGCTAATGATAGCATCACAGAGGTGAGCATGCTCCCCCGCCTCTTCTTTCCTCCATCCCAGACTCCAACCATATTACCGTACGTTCACTCAGTCTTTTCCCGACGCCGTATTCAGAAGTGTCCAGAACAGAGTAGCGCACGCCGTACCTTGACATGGTGGTATATTGAAAACGGTCAAATGAATTCACGGGGGAACAAGGAAATTATGCAAATTTCTTTTGTCTTATAATCTGGCAGTGCTCACAAGTGGTACTAAAGTGCTGTGGAGTCACGTAACCGTGCCCATCGACACGGACGTGAGCAAGAGAACGGTTCCAAATGATTCCCTTCTCCTAGAATTATGTAATGACTCATAAAAATCACTCTACTTCTGTGTGAGCCGATGCAACCAAAGCACTGAGAATGACTTCGCCCACTCTACTTATATTTATATTGCATACTTGGAAGAATTCCAGGCATATACAGTATATATATATATACATACATATATATGCACATATACATACATATATATGCACATATACATACATATATATATATATATATATATATGTATATATATATGCACATAAACATACATATAAATTCACATCCAGAAATTACAGGACTATGTATGCAGTATTAAGATAAAACATGTGGGTCAAATATTTAGTGTGATTTTATACATACCCTGTATTATACATACTGTACATATATATACACACATACTTAGGGGTGTCACGATTCTCCAAATCCTTGAATTGTAAATGTTCAGACAACTGTGCAAGTGTACTTGAATGCATAATGACAACTTTTTAGCCGTGTGTGCGAAGTGCAATAGTTAGTTTTGATTTTACTTTTACCCCTCAATACAAGGCATTCATCAGACGTGGTCACATTTTTAAATCAACAGGTTGCTTTAAGGCTCTCGTGGAATGAAATATTCACAAGATATTCATGACACATACCCGCAGAAGGTCAAGGGCACTTTTGTAATTCAGCTCTCCTACGTGGAGAGCACAACCTTGGACGACAGATAGAGGTTACACCGAGCAAAAGCCAAAGCATGATTCGACAAGTGATTGGAAGTCTCTCATTTTAGTAGAAAGTAAAAGCAGAAAATATGTAAAACTTTATATCACAACTGGAAGAAACTCAACAAGATTTGTAAATAAAATTGACGTTATTTAATGAAGAATTCATTTTTCTTCCTTTTCGTTCTCAGTAACTCCCTCGACAAAAAACATTTGCATAAGAAACGTGTGTGTGTGAGTATGTATAAGTAATACTTAACCATCTTAAAATGCAGCTTTTATATTTTAGGCCCAAACCCATTAAAACTTATAGGGAGCAAACTGTCTGACAATGTAATTGTTTCTTTAGACGAAAATGAGATGAATAGTAATTCTAAAAACTTTAAAGCATCTCACACTTTAAACCACCTTTATCCCCAGAACATCACGGGAGCCTACAACTGGACCTTTTCAAACAGGTTTTTTTTTTTTTTTTTAGCTAATGTCTGTATTATGTTTCATGATCTAAGCTCCGCCTTCAACACAAAATGAACCACAGAACTGTATCTCTAAGCTACGGGAAAGACTAAAGGAAATTCTGGCTGTGAACTACTATCAATCAAGGGGGAGATGAGCTGGCAAGGTTGCTGCTGACCCCGCACACCTCAGCGGTATTCTGGTCTCCACGCTGCCATCTCAAAGTCAGTGCAGGTCAATTGCCGTGCTGGACGATGTGGAGTATCTGCACCTTCTTTCATGAGACTCTTCACTTTCATCTGTTTGGAGCTCCAAAATAAACTCAACCAGATGCACACCCCTCCTAGCAAGCCCAAAGCTGATTGTGATTTGCCATATAATGTCGTAAGTACAGTGTCTATACTTATCAAACCAAACCAAAGAGCTTCCTATATCATTAAATGATTTGCGTGCAGAAGGGGGTTAAATGATTTGCGGAAAATTTCTAATTGAGATTTTTCTGATAGATATTACAATTACAATTTGATTGTGACATATACATTTTTAGAGTAGCAATTCAGTGCTTTACTCACTGTGCAACAGATGGAAAACGTGACAGACCAATTTACACATCACTCGCAAATGACTGTTATGACTCTATAATGACTATATTCTATTGAGAACGTAAAAGATACGAACTGTATTCAATATTATTGAGTTATATTTGTATTTTGCAAAAAAACAGTCAACTAATTGGTGAGCCCTATGCAATGTTGTTTTTTTGTATATGGAAAATAATAATAATGTTCTGCTGAGTTGTCTTTTTTTTTTAAGTAATGTGACTTTAGAGTACTTGGCCTGAATAACTCACATTTGCATAACATGCACTCAGCTCAGCATGGCACGAATGCAAGATTGTTGAGTGATGCTGCTCAGGACTAAGCAGGCCCGACGTTCGAAATATATCAAGACCGAATCCAAAACAACAAGTGAACGATCATAAAGTATCCACATAAACTACAGGAAGGTTATAAAAGTCACTCTCTGCACATCATCAACACAGTAAAGGCAGAATTGGAAACTGTCCGGAGCCAATTCTGCTGAATGAACAAATCAAGGCATACACCTTGAGGCCGCTGTGCAGAAGTGGATGGATGGAGGCTGTGTCAGGAAGTTCATGCCAGAGACTGTGTCAAAAAAAGACAATGGATTATCGCCGTGATCTTGTTTATCATTAAGGAAAGCATGGTTGGGTATCTGGTTGTCGGTTTGCCTCGGGGTATTGTCTCTCAGTGGACAGCTGCTCCTGAGCTCAGGGGCAGCTACAAAATGACATAATTATGGGAACAAATTGAGCACTGTGAAACATTAATGGAAGCCCCAACTGTTTTCCCTGCTGCACAGAGCTCACACAAGACCTTGCCAGACCTTTTTTTTCTGGACTGAATCAAATGCTGATCTACATCTGGACAAACTCTGAATCATGTGTAGAGTACACGATGATATAACTGATTTAGGAGCTTGGACTATCCACAGCTTTTCCAATCAAGATATTATAGCCCCAACTTTTCATCTAAGAAGCTGGATGTGTCCGCATTGGAAGTCCTGCCTCACACTGCATTGCTCATATATTTCTAATAGTCAACGTGTTCCATGATTTTAGCACTAATTTACCTGTAAATAGCCGATGCTGAATGAAAAGCTCTACAATTGTATGTATATTAACGACTCAGACGGAGATACCAATGATGAAAAGGCCATTGATTTCCACTGCTATTTCAGACAATTAGGATAACTACTTTGGCTTAATAACTATTTTTCTAAACTAATGTATACTGGCTTCATGAGGCTGTAAAGCTGCAACGCAAACAAACTGCTTTGAATTAATTTCTTCAGGAGTTGGACTATAAAGTCTGATCAGACATTGGAATAAAGTTTTTTTTTTCCAAGGGCATTTAGAATACTCTTAAATCTATCCTTTAAATGTAAAGCTATTCTCAGAGGCCTTTTAGCACACAGTATAAATCACTCTACAATTCCCTATAATTAATTAAGACATTATAAAAGGTGTGTGGTTGGAGAAATCATAAACTCTGCAGTCAACTCTTCAAGTCCAAAGTTTATGTCTGAAGCCAAAGTTAAGGAAGTAATGATTTATATACTTATTTATTCAACCCCTGTCGACTGTAAACTGTATATCTGTGTTATTTTGAAATGCAAACCCAGTCTACTGGAGTGACAAATGCATCCCAGATGATAGATGGACAAGCATAAGCCAACTCAACCTCAACATTAGCATTATTCATTTCATGTTGAGTCAACAATGGCCAGATACTTGACATGCAGAACAGGAAATATCAGAGAAAAAAAAACTATATGAAAAGTCTCAATTCTGTTATATTATAACTGGGAAAAGAGTCTACATTGCACTGCAATTGTATAACTTTTCTCCATTTTTATTTATCCTATAAACAGATGCACTTTCCATGCAAACATATTCTACATACATGCAAGTTATCACTGTCATAATCGTTAGATTAACTATTTGGAGCCATTTTGGCAATTGGCAAGTATTTTACTGATTTTTTAATTTAATTAAAAAGAAACAACAACAAATTTTAACAATGTAATTGCATTCTGTACTTTAGCATGCTCAGTATAGTATAGTTTAGTAGTAGTATTTACAGTGAGATCTCTGCATCTGGTGATAGATGAAATGATATCTGAAATTCTTGGGAGCCAGTTGGAACCAAAACCTCTTACTATTACACTGGGAATATTGGATGATATTAGGAAATTAAACAACTCCCAGCGCTGCTTTTTTATCATGTGTCCTTATGAACTGGTAAAAGAAGGAAGTCTCCACCAGATGTGGACCTTTTACACACAATAAGATACAGTCTTATAGACAAACTCTTGGCAAGACTTGGTCCCCTTTCACTGACTCATCTTGCATCTCTGACCTGAGAACTCCCACTTACTTCAATAAAACAACAAACAGATGGTTGGGAAGGGCGGGGTGGGGCGGGTGGATGGCTAGTTGTATTGTTTGTATGCATTCTTTGGTGATTATTATTTTGCATTCAACATTAATAAAATAGAGCCTACTGTAACAGCTTATACTCTGTGTGCAACTCTATGTGCAACTGTATGATCATGCCAATCAGCTCTAATTATACTGTTTGAATGCAAGTAGGAAAAGTACCTCCATTTTTATTTGACAGTGCTTGAGAACACGCGACAACTGAGCTCAAATGTATGCTGTAACACTAAAAGATAACGACAACAGTAGCAGCAGGAACTCGGATTATATTCATTTTTTTAAGGATCAACATTTGGAGCATATGGATTTTTGGCACGCTGGGACACATCCCAGGGTCAGCTGCTCCTCTTGCTGGCCATCAAGCGGCTGATCTGGGAAGTGCAGCTTTGAGCGCAGCATCCGCTCAGTCTCCGCTCTCCTCTTTTCCCTGCCTCCCTCTCTCTCTCTCTCTCTCTCTTCCCCCCTCTCTCTCCATCCGTCGCCAGGAGCAGCTTGTGTGTATGTGTGCGTGTGTGTCTCTCTTTCTCAGTGTGTGTGTGTGTGTGTGTGTGTTGGTATAATCTGAGAGCGCGCTGGGGCTGCGATTCCCAAGAAAAAGCTGAGCTCTCTCAGTTTTCTGCCCGTCTTATTTCCGCTCTCATTGTCTTTGTCGACAGTGATAAAGAGAGCAGGTACCAACTGTCCATTCCGACTATTTATTACGAGTTGACTTTTTTTTTGGTTTTGTTTGTTTGCTGCTCTTCACAGTTATGTCAACACTTTTGGGCTGATGGTTGGTGATGTGGGTGGACTCCAGGTTCTAATGGAATTTGTTGTGGCTGTGTTGGTGTCTTCTCTCTTTCAGTTGAAGCGGGCGCCTGTTTTTTGGAATAAGAAAAGCATTGCTGTTTTCTGACTTTGAGCGAAGAAAGAAGGGACTCCTCTGGAATTTCTCAAGGATTTTTTTTCTTCTCTCGGACAGCTCCGGTAAGTGGACATCTGGACTTGGGGGGAAAAGCTGAGAACGCATGCATACATTTCTACCACGTTGTTTGTTGTGAAGGAATACATGTAAATGAACGCATTCTTCTATTTTGATTACAGTTACCGGGGCTTTGCATTCTACCGCCTGGGTACATAGTAAGTGTATAGACTTTTTTTTTCCCTAACTGTGTCAGTTGAAGCAAAAAAAAAAATAATCGTGTTGTTTTTCATGCACGGACTGAAGTGTCGCTTTGGTTTCCACTCCAAGTTCTGTGTCGTGCTGTGTCGGGAGTGTGTGCTCACTGTGCGCATATATTTGCCCATCTTGGAGCTGCGTTATGGATAATGTAGCGCCCGGTGTGCGCCGGTCTGCTGCTCGCCGTTCCACTCCAGATGGTGGCGAGATATTTACATAATCTTTATCGTCATCATTTATAACACATGCTGCGCGCTCCAAAACCAGAGCCATCTTTGCCCCCCCCCCCCCCCCAAAAAAAAACAAGGTCTGTCCCTCTTTCAACTACATGGATGCACAGTGTTGAATTGTGGGAATTCACAATGTGTGTGTGTTGTGAAACTTTGGATCAATGTTTCACTCTGGGATGATATATTTTACATATGTGTGTGTATAAATATATATATCTGTGCAGTCCAGACTCAGGTGATACAGATGGTGTGTGGGCCATGACTCACCCAGTTGACCCACTTTGCTACAGTCATCAGACAGACTTTTGATGTCAGATTTAGCTGGTGATTGACACATGTATCATGCACAGTCGTGCCAGCCATTCACCACCAACCCCCAATCACATCTTGCTGTGTGTGTGTGTGTGGATGAAAGTTTCAATTGGAAATTTCACCGATTTATACACCACTTTCTCCGTGTTAAGGACTATTTGTCAGCCTAGCACTGACAAGTCATTCATATATAGCCAATTACCCATGATTTGCAGTCATACTCCGCAGCCCCAGACAAAAAAAAAAAGTGGAGAAAAGCCTCTAAAAAGGCAAGATAACGAACTGAAAAGTTTGTGTGCCTCAGTATTTTGGAGCGAGGCAAGCTGAGGAGGAGCAATCACAAATGAGGGCAAGGACAGCTCATGCTGCCAGAGAGATGTCTCATCCCTGGCTAGTGTAGAGTGACAGAGGGCTAACTGAGCATGACCATGGAGGAGAGGAAATAGCATTACGGTCTGCCAGTCATGGCAGTGCAAGAGATGTAGGCTGCTGTTGCATTTCAGGAAGAACTAAATGGGAAGCACGCAGGACATGAAAAGTGTGACATTCTGACAGGGGGGGGGACTTTACACCTGTGAACAACCTCACATGTCTCAATTAACTAAGTGACTTTTCATTCATATTTATTTTGGGTCAGACCAAGTGATTTGAGTTGTTGTGTTCTGTGCACACTGGCGAACTGTCCAGGGTGTACCCCCGCTTATCGCCCTATGTCAGCTGAGATAGGCAACCCCACGGGATAAAGCAGTAGACAATGGATGGATGTTCTGTGCACTGTTGTTGCAGTCAGTATCCTATCTATCTATCTATCTATCTATCTATCTATCTATCTATCTATCTATCTATCTATCTATCTATCTATCTATCTATCTATCTATCTATCTATCTATCTATCTATCTAAAGAAGAACACCATGGACATGAATAAGCGAGGGCATATCAACGATAAAGAAAAAATATATGAATATACCAACAGACCAGCAGAAGAACCAAAACACACCCACTCTTCGTCTTTTAAGCACCATTACATGCAAGAAAGAAAGCGACACAAAGCAATGTTAAAATGCAGCTGTCCTTTAGGCCCGTTATCCGCCCGAGTATAAAGACACTTTTGAGCATAGGAGAGGATTTGAATCATTAGCTGTCAGGCGGAGAATTTTTTTGTGCAAAGCTTTCAAGGATTAGTCGCAGGTAAGGATGTCTCCTGCTGCCCTTTTTACACAGCAGCACTCCCATTTTATAAACTTCCAAGAAATTTCCTTTGTGCTCCCTTTGAGTGACACTCTCAAAACTGCTCCAATCACTGTTTGTTGGGATTTGCGCAATGGCTATTAGTGGGAAAGTAAGGTCTGCTTGCTCACAGTTGGACAAACTCTTCCACAGCCTGCATTACCAGTTAGATATCCCCCCATTTCTGCAAATCTTCCTCTCTCTCATTAATTAAAATGGGTTGCACTAGTGTAGCTGTGTTGACAACATAGTCACTATTCTTGCCTGCTGCACCTCCCTGGAGAGAAACAGGAGTAAGCTGTAATTATGGTTTATAAACTTCATTCAGGTGACATAATAGGGGCATTGGCTGAGATGGCACAGGGCTGTCAGAGCAGCAGCTCATACATTTACATTTATATAATATATATAAAAACCTACCATTACAGTCATTATATTTTCAATAAATATTGATTTATACAAAGAGGGTAATTATTGACCATTTCAGAGCAAAAGAGGATGGAAACAGGAGAGCTATGGAAAAATAGCAGCAGTATAATGTCTGTATTTTTTTTACAGTAAGGTACACATAGATTGCAGTCCAAGGCTTGGCAAGCTGAGTTGCTGACTCTCAGGAGCTGTTTCGTAATGAGGATGCGCTGTCAGATAATTAGATACACCTGGTGCAGGCGTTTTCAGGAAATTTTGATTCATCCCAAAATAAAATATCCGCGCCCGCCAACATGAAAGCGTGAAAAAAAAAAAAACATCCCGCTGTCACATTGCCTCTCCTCTCATGGCGGCAATGTTTTATTTATTTATCCACATCTTAATGCTCTTGGATGAGGCGGGCTTCATTTTGTGTGAGCTGATGCATTAGCTGCCAAAGTTTCTCATCTCGTGCTGAGAGAGCTGCTCGCTCATAAGGGTGCCAGTGTCCCTCCGTGGACATAGACTCTCTCACACTGGATGTTCTGATGCCTCTCAATTTAACCACTTCCTTGGTTGTGCGACATTCAAATCCATCTCATTCCGATTCAATGACAGTGGTATAACAATACAAATCCCTCATCAGAAAAACCATGTCAGTGTCTGCATCACACACCCTCCTGTGTGGATAGAGTCACGTGTCTGCAAATAAGAACAGCTCAGATTCGTGTCAGGAGGCAGCATTCATCTTATGGCAACGCTTGTATTCTCCTTTTGTGCCTCAATGTCGACATCAAACATTCAGAGATTCAGAATTTCAATCAAGTTCTCATGTGCACACTACGACTGCATGTGCTTCAACACCAACAACACATATATGTACAGCGACACACAATCACACACCAAAGTCAGTGCACACAAACACAGACTTTAATGTCAACGATTTCTCTTTGAAGTTGATTAGAAAAAATGCTGCTCGAGATGAAACCCTCTCACCTGTGCTGTTTATTTCTCCAGTCATAAATCAGATGCTCATTAGGCTGTTAAACATATTCAAGAGACGTCAGCGTTATTACGCCTGGTGTATGCTATGCAGTAACACGGTGAAGCACAACAGATCATATGCTCATCTAATTAAGATTAAAAATGCAAACTTTTTATTTGAAAACTGACATTTAAGTGACTCGAAAAAGAACTTGAGATTATTAAGATACTTCCTGAAGGAAAGCCACCATTCTGATGGCTGAGAAGCACCAACACAAGATGGATCTGAATAAACAGCAAGCCTTGTAGGCACTAAACAAAAACAACAGGAAACATTTTTAATTAAATTCTTTCGAGTTTCGTCCGGATGGTCAATACCGGAGTACAGATTTTTGTTTTCCTAGTTTCTGCCAAGCATCTGCTATTATCGCTGAGAGACTGTAACATTTTCAAAAGGTGCGCCTTGAACTGTGCATATCTGAAATAGCTTTGTTAGGATTCTTTTTTGGAACAATACGATATTGGGGATAAATGGGTTCATGAGCTCAACATAGAGTAGGCTATGGAACTGAACAGTACCAATACAGTCTTCTCACAGTAACAGTGATGTCACTTTGATGAAATCATTAATGTGGAACACACTGTCTCCTTGTAAACCTGACAGTCAACGCAGTTTCCTGTCTGTCCCAAATATGTGTCACAATATTCTATGGCTTTAGCTAAATCTAGTGTTTAAAGTGACTGATGTTGCAAGGATTTTTCTTTTATCTAAACCAATTGAATACTGTAATGTTTGAAAGGATGTTGGGTTGACTATATCTTGCAGGGTGGACTGTGCATTAGCATGGATAGCAGTGGCTGGAGTTGTATCTGCGAGACACTGATTATTTTATCACTCCCCTGCTATTATTCAAGTTTGGCTGTTATTGCATTGATCTCATGTCAAAGTGACCAAGCCTTGGTTTTTTTTCCCCTCTGTGGTCCTCAGTGATTCCCCATTTCCTTACTTCTGTCCTGCAGTATAGTCGGAGTTCAAACTCAGACTAAACGATGTGTGATTTGTAATTTATCTCAGCGGTACAGTCTGTGGTGGATGTTTTCCTTCTCTGCTCAGCTTACCGTGTTGTCATTGCTTAGAAGAAAAGCTGAGTCTGTGCGGTGCAAAGGCGGACAAAAGATATTGCCTTCTCTTTGCTCTGACATGACCGCACCTGTTCTCCTCTGCATTTGAGACAGTGCGAGTGTGTTCTGCATTTTATGGGCGAGATGTCTACTCGCTCGTTTTATGTCTTTTATGTTTTTGTATTGTTTGGTTTTACATCCACTTAGTTATTTTTTATTCCATTTTATTCATCATTATTAGAATATCAACTGCTGTGAAATGTACTTTATAAATACGATTGGATTGAATGACATGAACTGGAATTGATGGATACTGACAAAAGTCAAATACAAGAGGTGAATTTCATGTGCATAACACAACATACAGATTGAAAATAGGTAAATCAGAAGCTCTATGATATATACACTATTATTTGGAATAATATTACTACAAAAGCTATTGTATTTCACTGCACTGATAGACATTCCCAACCTTGAAATGTAAATGAATGCCTCTTACATTCAAGGTGCACACATTCTGTCATGTTCCTGCACACAGGAAGTGATCCATTTAAGATTGACAAAGGCAAAACAGAAGCGCAACGGCTATAAAAACAACGAAGAACCCACAGAAATGGATTCTGCTACTAAAAACAGTTCGTAGCAGACTGCCTACAGACAGTAGGCAGTTTAACCGGATAAACGCTTCTGGCGAGCGGAGTGTTGGGGTGGTGGAGGTGAGCGGCGTCGGCAGTGTTTCGTACTCGAGCTTTAAATAATGACTTGGTGTGGTTTCTGGCAAATGCCATTGTGATCTTACATCCTGACCTTTTTGCACGTCGTGTGCGCAGCACCAGGATGTGGATAGTGGATCTTTTTTTACATGCATTCCTCCACTTGCTATTTCGTGCCGGATTTCAGAAGACACTGGTTTGTCGAGTATTGGCATTATAGTCTACGGGGATATGGTAAAGAAGGAAACAAAAAGGGAATAACGCAGGCAAGCTGGAGCCTGGCTCCTCTCTGCAGTTCGATGCTGCTGCCTCTAACCAACATGAACAAGAGAAATCAATTAGCCCCTCTCGGTTGCTATCCAAGGGACTTCGACCATGGGAGAGCATAGAGCAAATCAAAGCATTTGGAAAAAAAAAATAAAGCAGAGTACAGTGAACTAGAGTGGCAGCGTGTTGTATTCCTTGTCAGATCATCCGCCTCTGACCTCAAGATAACATTCATTCTCTCTGTTTTCTAAGACATGGTTATAATTCCAGACACTGTTGCAAAAACTTTCTCACCCACTGTCCTTTCAGGTCAGTAATGGGAACAAGAAGAAAGGCTGGCAGAAACGCTCCTCTTCAAGAATATTTTGATGAAGCCCGAGCTTCGCTTTACCTGCGGCTGGTGCACTCTCTGTTGTCCCAGCAGCCTTAAATTCAAGCTATTATGTTTATATTCATACCTCAGAGCCTTGCAGCAGTCACTTGGAGGTCATGGCGAATTGTATTTAGTTTGCACGCCATGAAGAGGTCCACTGTTATTGGTTTGCTGGAGAGAAAAGAGAAAACAAGTTGGATAGTCAGGGTATCACATTTTTTTCTTTTAAAGTTGCATTTAAGCAGAGTTTAGTTAAGTCTTTGGGTTTTATAGAAAAACTCTTGAAGGTCCACAAAGCTTACAAAATAGATTACATAATTCAAACGATTTGAGCTATTGTGGGGAGACCGGCAAGGCTAGTATTCACAGTTTATTATTTATTAATGGTGTTTTACAGTCAGTGAAAGTACAGTCTCACTATAATTTAAACATATAGGCAGTGCCACAATAAATGTACAAGCCTCTCAATCACAACGCCAGGCCAATCGAAACAGACCGATGAAAAGCTAAACGTGGATTTCCAGGAGATCGCGGCGAAATGATCTTTGCGTAACGGGTAGAGACGATTAAGAGAGATACGGCAATTGATGCTTTATGCATATTTCATTGGATGGAGCTGAGCTCTGTACTGTAAATACTGCAGAGTCCACACACAGCGCCGATTTCACAGGACCCAGAGGCCTCATTGTCTTTGATCAGACTGAAAGAAGACACTTTTTGATCAAGCTCTACCTTGGACATTTAAATCAAACCCCCCTGTCAGGTTCAGCAGTTACAGCCAGAGAGACGACGTGTAATCTCTACACATAGGAGAAAGTGGACACCCCTGAAAGTGTGTGAGTGTATGTTATCTTGCACATTGTGGGGGGGAAAAAAGTGATAAGGGAGTTATCCCACAGTGTGGAACATTTAATTTGACAAAGAAGACCTGTCTCATGGAGGGTTTTAAATTGTTATGATTATATATAGTCTGCAGTGCAACAGCCCGGGAACGATTAATAACAGGACTCCATAGCTTTTTTTGTTGTCAGTGAGACAGCTTATGAGCAAACTGATAATACAGAGATATAATAAGATAGAATTTAAGACTATAGTCACGCAAAAGTGACGACCACGTGTTTTTTAACGGCACGATCTAAGGAGTGCTGTTCCATTTCTAATCCTGTGCGTGTGTGTGTACAGTAAGCTCAGTCCCTGGACAGAGCCCACATGTAAACACACCACCCCCCACCTCCCACTCAGACCTGCTGTGGGTTTGGCTGTGGGTGCTCGGCAGATCCCTGGGCATCATGAGAGAATAACAATGAGGGTTTTGGGAGGGATCAGTTCCCCAGCACAGAGCCATATTCGGTAGGGTTTATGTAAGACCCTGGCTTCCCGAGATCTTTGCCAGACGACAAACAAATGGTACCAAGGACTACAGGCTTGGAAAAGGGGGGGGGGGGGTTTGCATCTCTTCACGACGCCCTCTGCCTCATCCTTCCTTCACACACAAACACCTTCTCTCCGTTTGTACACAAGCCTGGTTATGTGCCGTGTCTTATGTGATACCAGGTCTCATGTGTATCCATGCAAGCTGATGTGTGTTTTCACACCATTTGTTAGTTCTGTGGAGCCATTGCCCACTTTGAAGCAACCCCCGTTTTCCCCTATCCCACCATCTACCTCCTCCCCCCTGTTGTTTTCCCCTTCATATATTCCAATAAAAGAAGGCTGGGATCTGTCAAAACCCATCCTTTCTTATGTCTTGCCTGTCAAATGTTTTTTTTAGGGTAGGCCGCCATGGAAATTCACTCAGCCTTGACACCCCAGAGGTTCTTGAAATGTCAAAACAGGTAGAAGCTGATATAAAATATACGTGTTATCATCAGGAAATCCTGTTTTCACATAATGATGCACTTTCCTTAAAGCATTATGATAAGCTCTTTTTATGAAATTAATTATTTAGGGCTCATTACTAGTGCGAGATCCTCACATTTTTAAATGTCTGTGCATTGCTTATCTCTTTCTTTCCTTTAATTATCCGTGCGAGAAGCAAAACAGGCACGGCACAGCAGCCGTGCACACAGACGTAGTTCTCTGAGGTTGCACAGCTTCTTGATTAAAAGGTGAACCACTCAAAAGTGCCAGTCTTTGTCAGGTTTGGGCTCAGTTTGACGTAATTGCAACCAGCTAAGATGGAGCCCACAATCCCTTGGTGGCAGGTGTATTTTTAGGACAAGTGTTGAATTTTCACAACAGAAGGCATCCAAGTCTGCATGATTGGCTACATCTGGTTCTTATTTGTCAGGAATAAAGAAGCAAGAGCTGAAGAAAAATGAATCGACATTTCTCTAAAACTCGAGGATCATGTCCAGTGAATACATACTATTGAAAGCAGATTTCTAGGAAGAAAGACAAGGAGAAAAAGGAAGAAACATGGTCAAATATGTCAGCTTTGCGGTGACTTCCCTTCCCAGACACTGCAAGTAAGAGTTATTGGATGAACCGACTTCGGACATGCAGTAGTCTCGAGCATCGTCTCCCTTTATTCCTGCATAGCATAGAAATAGATAACATTAGGATCCATTGAGTTTGGAGTAAGGGGAAAATCGATGTAAGGTGAAAATTTAATTTGGCCCAAAGAGCCTTTAGGCAAAGTGCAATTTGAGAATACATCTTTCATATTCCCCAGGGCGTCTGGCAGGGGTGGGCATGAGATGGACGGTGGATCTAACCAACATGGAAAAGGCAGAGGTATGCTCTGAGGCAAAGGGAAACACCCTCATCTCACTCGCGATGTGCCTCCCCTTTGATCGTCTAATTCAGTTAGGGCCACGCGTCCCTTATCGGATCATATCAAAGGTCAGAGGCGTCCTGTAGACAAATCAATCTATCCGTCTGAGGAGGCACAGAAGAAGCATGGACTGAGGGAGGGTGGATCCATAGTGGGCCCAGAATGAAGGTTGTCTGGGGGGGTAGGGGGGAGAGGTGAGGGCAAGAAGAATTACGGCATCTGCTGCTCAGAGAAAAGTGGGCGAGAAAGTTGAGATTGAACTGTTGACTTGGGGAATGCGATATGCTCAGAGAAAAATAGTCCACTTTATTGCTCGCATGATAACAGCAAATTCTTCGAGAAGACCTGGCAATTCATGGCCTACACCTGACTGCCAGATAGGCTCGTCACACTGACATTTCCACATGACTGAATTGTGATTTTGGACAAAAACAACGTGCCAGTAAAGGACATAAGAGGCATTAGAAGTTTTCCTTTTCAAAAACTCCTGACTCCTGACATTATCAAGACATAAAAGAAATATAGTCACTGCTGCCTGACACTATTATCTCTGAAGATTATTCCGTGTTGTATGTACTTTTTACTCATGCATACCTTCCTGCATTTAATTCACTTGTTTGATGGTTTTGTTTTGGCTGTCTAACCGAAGGGTGCACCTTCATTAATCTGTCAACCAAAAAGGCATTTAGATTAGATATTCAGATATCTTTGTCATGTATACTATACATTATTGTAAACCGAAATTGGGCGAGATTTAAGATGAAGTTGATTTTCTCCTCCTAGTAGTAGACATTTTATTCAAATAACAGTCTTTAAATGACTTATTGGTTTGTAGATTTGACATTTGACAATTACATTCCAGTTGTTTTGTTTTTGGCTTCATTGTTGACATGCCGTCTTTTGGAGGTATGTTGGAGGACGCTCGTGCTTGAATATCCGCCCACAATTCATCATTTTTTTTCCCTTTCTTCATCACACTGGCTATTTTTTATCTAATACTCCAGACCACTTAAAATGCCCATTAACAAGTACTCATAATTAAACCAATGATGCATAAACACACTAGTGGTGGGCAGCAGTCTTGGGCAAAGTTTATAGGTGGGTATAAATCATCCACAGTTTAATGCCAACAAGATGTTTAATTTGGTCCCTCTGAGTGTGTAATTAGTTCAATTAGCTTCACTTGTGCACAGAGAGGCAGAATGCAGAATGGACCCAGGTTGCCCTCTGGTCTCCCTGCATTAAAAAAAAGCAACAGTGTATTTCCTCCTGTAAGATTAAAACTCACGGCGTAATAACTCACCAGAGCCTTTCCTCTAGACACTGTTGGGTGTGTTCAGTGTGAGATAATGTTTGCTCAAGCAACTCTCAATGAGATTCAGCACTCTGGTGACACCATTACTCTGAGCTCATTGCCTAGTCAGGTTGGGTGGGTCTACCCTGCCTCTGAAAGTCGAAGTGCAGAGGCGCCAGAGGAGAGAGCACCTCTCGAGACAGATTACATGTCTGTGGACAAGCAAATATGCTTGCACTTCCCCTCTGCCTCAGACAAGCAGGTTATTATCTTTTGGTGTGTGTGTGTGTTTTTTTTTTCTTTTCACGCGCTTGCCAGTCATGTAATGCATCCTGGACAAGATGCTCGTCTGGCAGACTGAGCAGGTGGACGACAAGGAAGCTTACACACTTTGGCTAATTGCAGGCAGTCAGTGAAACGTATCTGAAATGAAGATGATGACACAAGCGCCTGCAGAGGAAGTCAAAGCAGTCGAGGCCTGAGCCAAAGTGTTTTAAATGGATTACACCAGTGTGTCATTCCGATTACACACTCCTCGCAGCGACTGCAACAAGATGAATTGTATTTTATGGCTTTACAGCGGATTTTTTTTCTTTCTTTTCTCCTCCAACATGAATAGATTTTGTCCCTGGTGCTATGTGGCGTGGACTGAATGTGGGTCTTGCGACTTTGCCTGGGATCTACCTCACAAACTGTTCATCTACTTTTGCTTAAGGGTGAATTCTCTGTTTATCCCAAACGCCCATGGCAGACTGAGAAACCACGTTCATGTATACATTACATTTTCATGCTTCGTAAAGGGCATTTCCGACTTATTTGACTTGGCGAAAACACGACAACCGATGCTTATTTTGCACCTTGTATCAGCATTGTAGTGAACCTCAAAAGGTCTCAGAAAAGGACTGATGATCTGTTATAATATCTTTTCCTGGGGATGTCATCAATGTCCACTTGTACACAATTCATAACCCAACACACTACTATGTATATGACATTTAATCAGGGTTCCTGCAGCTTAAGGCAAGTTCAATTCAAGATTGTTCAGGACTTTTTAAATGCCACTTGGCGTGAAATTTAAGATCAATTTACCAATAGACATAAACAACAAAGCTGCCCAAAACATATTAGCTTGGGACAACTTTGCCCAAAAGTTTATTTCAACATAAAACATGATTTTTTTTGGGGTTCAGTGCAAAACTTAGAATATCTACTTCCTGGTGTTGATATCGTGACGTCCTGGCCTAAAACTGTTGGTTCCCCTAATCTGCGTGATGTTAGTGGCATTTGGCATTAGATGAATTATTTTTTCAAAACAACTGACAAACAATAACCACAAAAGACAATCTCAAGACTTTTGAAAGAGGGATATAAGACATTTTAATACTAATTAAGGCCTCGTTTTTAGATAAATGAATTCAATCCCTTTTAAGACTTTTTAAGGCTCTGCGGGAACCCTGATATTATATAACTGACATATAACGTACAACTAAAATGTTTTGAATATGTAATAACAGTTCTCCAAGAGCGTCCTTCATAACATTATCTCAACAAACAACAGATAATGTGAGTGAGCACATAATGAAAGGTTCAGAGTGAGCCTCTGTGTGTGTGAGTCTGAGTCAGAGTGAGAGTGAGCGAGAGAAAGAGGTGACATCTCAAAGGAATCCATTAAGTAGGCAAAGGGCAGGGGTTAAACACCAGAGAGCTGACACGACCTATAACAACACATTCAAATGCACAGTCTGATACAAATACGAGGACACGTTTTACAATATTGCAATACATGCAATTTAACAACAAAACTGCTCCCCTTGTGACCCAACAATTTAATGTAATGTCTGGATGTAAGATGCTGGAGATTTACATAATGGTGCATACAAGAGGCTGCAGCATAAAAGTAAATGTAGATAAAGTCTCCTTAAACATTCATTTTGAATGTTAATATGTTTTCCTCCAAATGTTCCCTTCATTAACAGAGAAATATTAATTTCAGTTATATTCAAGACTTATTCAAGGCTACGATTAGCATTAGCGTAGGGCTAACATAACACAAGCCTGCTACTACTTTGTGGCTAACTTGGCGAACCTGTTTCCAAAGGTAAGCTGGCGAGGCCACGATTAGCATTAGCATAGGTTTAACATAATACAAACACTGTGCAACCTCATTAGGCACGACACAAATGTTTTCATTTTCGATTAGCAGTAGCGTAGCAAGCTGTTGTGACCGTCGGCCATGCCAATTCCTTATCATTCATTGCCACAACTGAACAATCCTCTTCAGCTCCCACTATAGGAATACATACTTCATACAGGCACTGCACTAATATCTGTAATTGATTGTCAAAGTCACAATATTCCAGTTATCCACAGATGTATTTCACAATGGACTTCACCGAGTTCTGCCAATGCTGCTCTCAGCACTCAAACAATCCCTAAGTCTCTTATCCTTAAGTGCCTACAAGACTTAATGGTCTTATTGGGTTTATATGTCTGTGAACACACTTGCTCCTTTCGCTAATCATAGCACTGACATCGAAGAAATGTGTATTAGCAGTCTTAACAATGACCATTGTGTGCTGAAATTAGCCTTGTGCTGGCTTTATCACATCTTGCCCTGGCCTGCTATTAATCTTGTGGACTATATGGGGTGAATTAATGCACTGAGGGATTTGAAAGGCTATGGATATGGATTACATTGTCTAAGAAAGCATTTGAATTGGTCTCTGAATGTAATTCCAGTGGGTTGAGATTAAATTGAGCTAATAAAAGTCTGCTGTAACAATCCACATAATTATTGCCCTTGTCAGTCTGTTGTGCATGAGAACATGAAGCAGTTCCCCCGTAATCCTGTTCATCTACAAGAGGTCTGGATCTCTGATTGAATTTCAGTGAAGTACAGTTGGAGGATACTGGTGTGAAAGCGACTGCCATTTTTGCTGATATGTCCTCTGTGGACGACAGCCTCTTACCTTAGAGCTCCCATTTAAAGCCAGCTTCTCTGCTAATTCTTCCTCTTTGGATTGTGAATTAACTACTTGTAGATTTATGAACTATTCATCATTGTTAAACCTTAAACTGACCGCATTGAAAGAATGAGAAGCTACTTGTATCATTGGAAAATTCCTCTGTATCGTCTCTGCAGTGCCACAAGTCATTAATCTAATCCTGACCCCAAGTTAATTTTCCTACATTCTAAGTGAAAATGACTTGTTAACAGGCCAAAAGCATTATTTCCCCTCTGCTTTTTTGACAGACACATTAAGAGAAGTTAATGTGTCCTCTGTGCTCAGTAGAGGCAATACTAGAACAGTTTTCAGACTGGAGCCTCTGATTGCACCCAGCAAACAATGCTCACACTACACCTCAGTGATAATGTGGTTTTCTTTTTTGGACCGTCCTTGTTTATCTATTTCACCCACGTTGACACGGGAAGAAAAGCATCTTGTGGCTTCTTGGTTTCTGGCAGGTCAGTGTAAGCTACCACCTACTATGACTTTCAAGCCAGGGAAGATTAGAATAAAAAAGAAAAAATGCTTTCAGATCCAGACTGTACCACAGGCGTGGTTGAGCATCTCCACAGAGGAGCCCGAGTACACAAATTTAACCTTGCATATTAATAGCGCGTAATGAATCACAAGCACCACTCTTTCTCTTCCTCTCGTGCTACCTCTGCACCTGCTGAAGCTACCGGGTTTTACACATGAGAAATAATGGATGGTGTCGTGGCTTAATAAGGGAACATAAAAAGCCTTACCACACATAACATTTGGCTTGCTGGTTGTCTAACTGAGCCAATGAATTTTTTATAAACTATCCTTTGAGATTCATAAAAACTGAGAAAAAAAACAGTATAAAGGCTGAGGGAGTGACATAAATTGGCACTGAGGGCAGAAACAGTCCCGTTTTAGGGTCTGAACAAGATGTTTTTATGATCGACGAGCATGCACGACAACCTGCTGTGGCCGAACTTACTCTGAGGTGGCAGCATGGGCAGCTGTAAACAAGACTCAGGCAACTCTCTGTGTGCAGAAGTGTTTTTCTATGCACAGAGCTGACCCTACCATCCATTTGGCACTGCTTAATGATTACCATAAATGCCTGGACTGCCTGCATAAAAAAATGTGTGGGGTGGAAAAAGACGGCCTTTGCTTCCATTAGTGGCCTGTTTTTTTTTTTTTTTTTTACTGGAACGGCCAAATGTGTCCCCTGAGCGAGGCCAAAACTTTCACTGTCAAATAGACTGTGATCAAGGACTGAGCTCAGTGAATGGCTGATGTTCTTAAATAATCATTCAAAGAGATAATTGTGTGTTAAATAATACAGGGCAAGGGAATTTTCTGCGCAAAGAGATCTTTACAAAATAAAAGAGAATTCAGTCACTGATTATCATTTGTATGTTGCCAAATTATTAAATATCGTCCAACCAAATACAATTATGAACAACAGGATACTGAGAGGTGATGCAATAATCTGGTTATATGACTCCAACTTAGTTTGAATATCAGCTCTGTAAAGCAAGCAATGTCCAGGTGGTGCGTTGCATTTAAAGCGTTTCAAATATGATGCATATAACGGTGCATAAAACTATATGGTGTCGTCTTACTCGGGAAGTTGAGTTTCAAAGTGGTCTCCTCGAGGTTGTTTAATGAAAGCTGTTTTTCTACAGATAAATCCTGGCGAGAGCGGAGAACATGGAAATCTACTTCTCTTTCTCTCTCTCTGAACCCCAGCTCAGACATTTCAGTGAATGCAAATCAGCAAACAACTAAAATTGCATCCAAGACACCAGTATAGAAACTGTTGTGATTAACATTGCCGATGCAAACAAGCACTTTTCCTTAAACCGGGCAAATTAAAACGCGAAAGTAACTCCCATCGGAAGTCGAGGATAAGCTTGCACAATAATATAGAGTATGGGGAGGGGTGAGGGGAAGTGTAGCAGCATGATGACAAGAGATCAATGTTGCCTCTTATTCTCAGTGACATTCTGAGACTAATACAGTCATTAGCGTTAATGCCACCATGATATAAATTGAAGAGCGTTTATTTTTAATAGCGCTACGACTACGAGTCTTTGAGTATTATGTAAGCACAATCAGTCATGTGTCCTTGGGCACCGGTGACAGTCGACTGAAATTGGAAAGCTATTGTGAAAATTGTAATGGGAATTGCGCTGTACTGGAATGCTGTACTTGTAAGAACATCTAATGTGCTGTGCTCACACTGTGTTATTAGCACTACACTGTAATTACACATCACACCATAATTAAATTCATTAATTTGTTATTTGTGCTTACACCGTGAGGGTCGTTGCTGGAGTCTACCTAAGCCGACATCAGACAAGACAAAGGGGTGAACAAGTCACCAGTCCAGCAGGGGTCCACCACCATACAGACACACTCTTGTGTCACAATGTACACTCTCCAATTAACCTCACCACCAATGAACATACATGTTTCTGGGCTGGAGGAGGAAGCCAAAGCCCCTGAGGCACATATGTGGAGAACATGCAAAGAAAAAAACAAAAAAACAAAAAAACAGGTTTCAGATATGACCTTCTTGCTGTAGGGTTACAATGCTCATCACCACACTATTGTGTGGCCTTACAATCATGTACCTTACAATTATGTTAATTGCTATATTTGATTTTTCCGCATCACATTAAAAACTTAGTTTCCAGTAGTGAATTAGTCTCTTTAACAAGGCATTAAATGGGCTTATTTCCCCGTTTTCTTTCCAAGGCCAGTACCATTATCTGCCCTAGCACTTATCAAGCTTCAGCACCTTTTCCTGTGAGGAAAGAGCAGCACCTGCAAGCTATATGTAAGATCATGATCCAGTGTTCTTGTGCCTCTTATCAGCCAATATTACTTGACTTCTATTCAATATCATTTAACTGCCTATGTAGTTATTAAAGATAAATAACTTAAAGTAGCCTTGCAGAACTGAGAGGATAAATTGCAAAAATGCTAATGTGGTGCTTTTTTTTTTTTTTTTTGCAACCTATCACACATAATTGTGTCAAACATAAGATGAGGTCCAGAGGAGTGTTGAGATGGGGGGGAAACAGCTGGAAGGGAAAACAGTTAAGCTGCTGAGGCTGGGAAGTTTTTTTCTCAGCTGCTGCTACTGCTGCTGCTGTTGTTGTTGTTGTTGTTGTTGTTGTTGGCCAACAGCAACAACAAAGCCAGGAGCTGGGATTAAGAAAAAAAAAAAAAAAAGCATATCGAGCTGATTTTTTAATGAGTTGCAATTTCCTGCTATTTTGAGACACGTCTTGGTAATACAGCAGAAATCATTAGAGAATAGATCACAGTAAAGTGGCCAGTCCTGCACTTTGCAAATAACTGCTATAATCCAATGTGAAATATATTGTCAAAATTTCACATGTGATTGTTCATGACTTTTCAGAATAACTTTAAAAAAGAGAGCTGCACATAAAAAGAGCAAGCAAAGGAAAGCCAAAAGTGTAAACAGATTTTTCAGCATGTTCAACCAAAACACCTGAGGCAGATATTAAAAGAGTAAAAAATAGCGACAAACAACCAGGTCGCACAATGTTTTTGTGACTGCAGACTGAGATGTAATCTTCATAACATGGTCATTAAATTTAGTGGAAAATCCCCATCGGACCTCATTTATTCTGAACATTTATCACTCCACGCTGACGGTTCATGGTATCGAGCTTGACTTTTGAATTTGGAGAGACCATTACTTTGAGAAACTTTCCCCACAGAGCGAGTGACCGCCAAAACCCATAACACTACAGCGCCGTGTTTTGCAGACCCAAGACAAATAGTCTATAGTCACACCTTCTGACAGAGAAAAAGCATGTCGCTGGATTCCACTGCCGGTTCACTTACATGGGGCTGGCTTACTGATCGATATGAGGCTGCCAATGGCAATGTCTTTGTTAATACTTCAGCCCACTGCTGCATTCTGCCTCTCAAAGTTATTTGTTTAATCCCTCCCATCTTATTATATATGCATTCTGTTTCCCCTCTGTCCATTCTCTGCAACAAGCACACCGATGATGAGCTGATGAAATATTTATTTACCTACGCCAAGAGTGCCGAGTCAGACTTTTGAATGTGACAAGCGCAATACTGAAATGAGGGGTTGTGTAATTGTGCGCTTCCTGCTGCATCATAATCATGTGACTGATAATAATAGTTGTCGAAGTTTTGCCTGCAAGAAGTTGGGCTTGTGGGAGGTGGAACTAGGAAGTGGAAATTAGGAACAACAACAACAAAAAGAGGGAACACAAATGAGGTTGGATTATCTGGTGTAAATTATTCAAATGTCTCCCAGAAGAGCACACAATCACATTATTGGTGCTATTGTTCTCCTGCACCTGCAGATTTATCACGTGTTTGACATATGACTTAACTCTCTGTGGTGCAGTTAAGTTGATGAGAGCTGTCATGAACTATAGCCATAACTCGAACCCTCCGAGACTAATAATGCAATAATAATAATCTTAAGCTTATTGATCTGGTTTAACACTTAGAAAATGTCTTGACCAGGGATCGACAGCTTTGGTATTTCCCTTTTGGCCCTTTATCGGCTCAAGCTTGACCAGACGCAGCAGAAATTTTTTTTTTTATTCCCATAATACGAACTAATGAAGCAGCGGATTATGCAGTGATGTTCACACCCAGTTTTACACACCGCTACACTTCATACATTTTATGAATAATAAAAACAATTGGGAACAACAGGGTAAAGAGAAAACAAAGCCTTCACCTCTTCACATTGAACCAAGCAGGTGGTCGTGCACTGATGTTTGTCTTCCACGTCCATGCCAACAGACTCTAACTGCGTGTAAGAGTCGGATTTTCGTCTGTGCACTTGCACATTCTTGTTCGTTTCGAAAATGATATGAAATGGAAACATTTCTGATTTCCAAGTCCCATGAACGTTCCCTTTCTTTGATATAAATTGCACTGTGGGAACCATAACGGAAGCTTGAGATATAAACTCTCTGCAAGTGGAGTTTCAGTGCGCTTTAATAATGGCTAATCAAGTCAGGGCCTGCCATTGCCTTTAAAAGCACTGGGCAGTTTCTTAATGGACATACAGAACAGGGCTGGCCTCTCATCAACAAACAAATGAATCAGTCATAGAACTGGCAGAATTAACTGGCATTTCTTCAATGAATGAATGTTTGAAAGTAATTTTTCTGTCAGAATGGACAGCAGTGTTTTGTTTTTAATTGAATAAAATCCATATTTAAAATTCAGATTTGGGTTCATTTTCATGCTACAATCAGTCTTACTACGTAATGCTGCAGCTCGTTCCTGCATTGCACCTGCATCTGTGTGCCAGTTTAAACACCTGCGAGAAAACAAAGTCCCATACAGCGAGAATTGCCGTCATCTTAGCCACGCAGCACCTACGTTGGAGAGGTTTTTACGGCTCATGCTGATTCAATGTAAAATGGTGGACAGTGCGAGAAGGTTAGTGTCAGGAGAGAAATGTATGCTGAGGCAGAACGAGCAGAGCTTAAAGCAGCAGATTCGTCCCAATCACTTGGCAAAGTAAGAAAAAAAGAAAGAAAAAAAGGTTTGAAAAACAGAAGCAGAGGAAGAAGTCAGCGAGAGAGTGAAAAATAGAGAAATGCACATACCTCTTCCAAACGGGATTAAACAAAATCCAATTATTTCGAAAGTTGGACTGCATGTGCCTGTATATCAACGTTAATGGTGACATTTTGGTAAAGTTTGGGAGATTCCTGAAGATTAAAGGCTTTCTCTGCCCATTTTCTATACCACCTGCTGGCACGCTCTCTCGAAGTTCATTTTTTCTGACGCCGCTCTTTAAATCTATTAGCGCTTGTGGAAAGTGAGATTTTCGATTCCGTCTGTCTGCATAATTTTTTTGTCCGTATGGGATGAAGTGCTAAATAAGTTCTTTTCTCTTGACTCTCCCATTTCTCCGTTGACGTCATTCCCCTTTGCTTTCCTTCGCTTGGAGAGAGTTTGCTGAGGAAGCAGTGCATTGCATACATCAGCTACCTAATCTATCTCCCCTGAATTCATCAACACAACACTGACTGTATACCGACCAATCTTAGTGTCACCCTGGGTGGGCACAATTTTCCTATACCACGTACGCTCTTCTTTAGATGAGAGCACGTTCAGGAATATATGTCAAGGGTGGAAAAAGGTCAGTGTCACTGATTTTGAGTGTAGGAATAAATGAAAAAAGCAGATTAATAAAAAAAAAAAAACAGGACCAGGTAGTTAGCAGCGTAATGAGACACCTTCACCTATCAGCAATCGATGATCTCCAGACACAGTAATCGCTACAACTTCCTTCACAGTTTTTAATTGGCTGCCACTGCTGCAACAACAAAATTAGACTGGCACTTGTGCTTGGAAGAGGAAAACAAAGGTGTGTGGAAATCCATGACCCCCCAGGTGTCGTGTTATGAGTGCGATTACATAATGTGTCCTTATGTGTGTCCTGCATTTGTGTATATCAGCATGAGCAATAGGGTGTGTGCATCTGTGTGAGTGTGTGTGTGGCACCATTCACTAGCATTAGCTAGTCATTAGCATTGATTTTTCCAGAAGTGGCCTCTCTATCCCCGGTCTCCGTCTCTCTCAACACACCTCCCCCGGCCTCCTCCTGCTGTTGCTCTCTTGCGTGCAAATAGCTATAATTTAGCTCTCACGGTCTCGGTCACTGCGGGCCCTGCCCTCCTGCAACGTAAAAGATGGCAGTCATCGATCGGGGCATCCGGACGCCTTCCCTGACACCCCACCCCACCCCCTCCTTCTCCCTCTTACTGAAGGACCCCTCTGTCGATGGGAATCTCCGGTAAGTTATGAGTATACCTGCACAGCTTCCAATTAAGCAGCAGACTCGGTGCCAAGGCAGCCACAGCCTGGATCCTTCTCCCCGCATCATATTTGTCAGCTGGTAGCATTTAACTGCACTGTGACTGAAGTGACTCACGCTCAGACTCATCCACTGATCGAACTGAGCCAGCAGCAACGGCGAAATCTAGAGCTACGTTCAAATGTGCCGTTTTCAGAGGATGGTGTTGTCGTGAATTTGAACCATGATCACATTTGTATAATGTCTGAACGTAGACAGAAACATTGTCAATCACGGAGGCTATAGGAAGAAAAGGTTTTGTGTCATAAGTGACATGTTTGCAGCAACTCCATGGCAGTTTAATCATGCAAAAAAAAACATATTGTCTGCCTTTTTTTATATGGAACAAAACATCCAGACAGCCGAGTAACTCATAACCACACTCAGAGTGCTATATCCAGCAAAGTCACTGGGTGGAAGTAAATGAGATCATCCCTACTGAGCTCAAATCCCAGTTGCTGATTCTGTGCTGCATGACAAAGTCATTATTTGAAAGCTGTCTTGATTAAATATCGAGTGACAAGAGATATGCTGTGTTGAATCAAATTCATTATGTTGGACATCGTATCTGCCAGTCAGCGTTCTCCGTCATGTTCCAAACACTGTGCGTCTGCTTCTGCTCACACCTACCTCAAGAAAGCCCCCCCCCCCCTCCAAAAAAAGTAAGGCAACTGTTTACATCAACAGAGAATATCCGCACATTATCGCCATTAAAATTAAACAGCCATTTCTTTTCTTTTCTTTATTTTATTTTTGTTTTTTGGGAATAATGCAGAAGTAAGGAGACCGGAATTAATCAGGCAATGACAACAAACAGCCAAGCAAGGAAATGAGCAGAAAAAAAAATAATGAAAAGCTTCACAGCTGTGTGCCTACAAAACTGAAATCTTGGCTGCTGGAACTGCAATTAATATTCCAAGGCCATGGCTGAACTGCCACAAATTATTTCAAGTGCCATTGTTTTTTTTTTCTCCCACCACTAGAGAGGCTTAATCATCTTAATGTTTAGGGAGAAGTTGGAGAAGCTTGACATTTTTTTTGTTTTTAATTCTTTATTTATTTCTTTTAATGTAATGGGGCCAGAGATGTTTGCAAGCCTGAGCACATTAAGAGCTGTTTACTTCAATTTTCCTCCATCCCCATGCCCTATCCTATCTCCCTTCTTCTCTTGTATAAATAAATCTGGAGAATCTGTCATGTTGGCAGGCAGTTGTTTTTTGGCAGGTTTTCATGCCTCCCCCCTCCTTTATTTCTCTTCACTTTCTCTGCCCTCCCTCCCTCCCTCTCTCAGGCACTAAGCCCACTGGGCCCAGTGGGGAAGATCTAGCAATCCGCGTAATGTGAGCATAATAACACCAACAAAACATCTCATTCCCCGTCTTATTCAGTGTAGCGGCTGGGCCGCCGTGTGTGGTATATCAGACAATCCTCTCTTGCCTTTGCTCACCACCACAGCCAATGGTTTGCTTTTTCTCAATAGGGTTTTGATGAAGAAAAAAAAAACAAAAAACGGATAAACGCAGACTTGGCATTCAAGCAAGACAAACCCCTCAGTGGTTTTTAATTTTCAACAGCAGCCTAATGCTTGTGTGTGTGCGTGACCCGTCGTGGAGGAATGATGCAGTGAATATAAAAACTACCTGATTTCAGTGGCATTTTAGGTTATTGCATTATGAGAAAAGCCAGTGGCATTGTAATCAAAGGCGTTTTATGCCTTCTCTTTTCTGAATTCCAGCCCATGGCATCCCGATTTCATCAGCTATATTACAGCTCTCATTACTTCACAGACAAAAAAACACAGTGGCCCATATTTTAAGTCACTCTTCTCTTTATGAGCTTCTTCTGCCCTGAGCATTGATATCATCCGCTTTCTTTTTTTTTTTTTATTGCATCGCTATTGTCCATTTTCCTTGTAGTCATGGTGGTTTAATCAAAGATTTTGACTTTTGCTTATGGTTTTCCCCCATCACTAGAGCTCTGCACCTAAAAGCAATACATTTTTGATTATCTGTACCCTCAAATCATATATAAAATAAAAGATTAAATATAAACATCAGTGCTGATAAATTAGTGAAAGCATACACTTACATTTCTGTAGCGATTACAAGTTGCTATGTGATCATTCAAGTGGACTGTTAGAGGAGGGCTTGACATGGGACTACCACTCCTTTAAATGGTAAGTGTTAAATAATTTGAATGAGATTATTACTTAAATAAATAATATTTAGTATGTAAGGTGGATAACGGTCTGAATATTAATACTTTAATTAAAAAAAGAAAAAAGAAAAAGAAGAAATATGAGGATCCTTCCCAACTTCCCTTTTCTTCTGCTTGTCAATCATTCTCACTCATCAGCAAATTCTTTGCTGGCACTCTCACCTGAAGAGCTCACACTTACAAGGCCCCTAATTAACTCTCAAACCTAGATGCTAATTATCCAGCGAAAAGTATAACCTCCCCTCACCTCCCAGTGTGTGACAGTGTAATCCCTGAAAACACACACATGTCGATACACGCCACATGCACAGCTCCTTCCTTCCTGTCTGAGGGTGTTTTTGGTATCTGGGCAAATCAAAAATGTGTGTGGGAAATAGACGCGTGCCTGTTGTGCTCACCCTGCAGTCGATGGGAAAACAAAGCCACTTAACATTATCAACACAGATGACAAAATCGCACAAAAGGATCAGCCACTTAGAAAAAGGCACCCGAGGTGTTTGTGGGATACAACGCAGTATGATTGTACTTCTCATTTCGCTTTCATAGTCAGCTTTCATAGTCAGCTCAGCGATCATGGGTCTCTTTGGGGGGATAATATGGTACCTGGGGCCTCGGAAAAAACAAGTCTCAGTGGTGGCTACGGTTTTTAGATATGCAAACCCAGGGCCAGTCATAAGGATTCTGCTAATACACAATTTAATGGAATGCTGACATCATAAACAGCTGCTTTCTGTGAATGCCTGTGTATAAATGAAAGAAAAGATATGTTTGTTTATGATTACAGATTTATCAGTATATGTTTCCACCTATTGATTCAATTTACTTTAAAAGAGTTTACTCCATATGTATCATTATGACTACAGCCACTTTTCCGTCACCACAACCTAATTTACAACATCATTTGCACCTCTTAATACATTTCTGATTCAACCTAACGCCACTTTTAATCAATAAATTATATATTTCAAAGACATACATATTTGATAATTGACTCACAACCTCATTTTAAGCACACCAATTAATAACATTTTAGTATAAGTTTGAAAAAGTCTGCAATTGTGGTTGGTGATCCAAAAGAACAAGTATAGATTTCAACAAGTGTCTAACTATTCATTTAACATCACGACACAGCAAACCAACACAAAGATGGACGTGTTGTTAAAATAATTGCGTCACCATGGAAAATAATGTTCAAACTGACTGAAACGTGCACATAGGTTTTGACTGTATTCGTTTTCCTCTGTTCTTTTACGTCAGATCACTTTTTTTCCCTGTGGCCCCTCAAAAGGATGCGCCTGCCTTCACCTCTCTGTTTACCATGGTATTATACAGCTTGGATAAATGTTTTAAGTAGACTATTATCCTTTCAAGGCTGTGAATACATTTCTCAAAAGATATCCGCTCTGCTAGCATGGTTAGCACAGCAGTCACAGTGTGCGCCGGGAACAATATCAAGCCGCCTCAAAGTGGCGTAACAATGCGTCACTGGTTTTCAATCACGATTGTTCAACATCATTTACAATATAATGTCCCTGCTCAGTGAAAGGACATGACAAGCGCAGCATCAATACAGCATGCTTATGTGGTCAGCATGAATATGTTCAGTGAATGTTGTTGAACATATTCATGCTGAACAGAACGAATAATTGGTCCGTAAATTGTTCACAGCATGTTCGCCATCTCCAGACACACAAGTGTTTCTACTCGAAACTAGTTTGTTTGACCATGTGAGGCAGTTGTATGAAGAAAACAACAACTGAAAAATCTGAAAATCAACAAATTATTGTGAACATGCCTGGCTTTCCTTTGAGACTACAATAGCAGACCCCGGTGTTCCCCTATCTGTGACTTGCTGCTCACCATGGTTCATACAGCAGCAGAATACGCTGTCCATGGTGCTGAAACTCTCCTTCTAAACCTCAATGCAAAACTCAGTGGAGTTGATTCAGTTTTGCTTGGGTTGTATCAAGATTTTTTTTCCCTTCATACAGTATATCCCCATTGTGTGACTTGTAAATTTAAATGGTTCATCATCACCATATTTATTCCACTGCTTACCACAGTTAACTTAGGTTGAGATAGCAAATAAATACCTCCTGTATGAATGACCTTCAATTGACAAACGAATAAATGAATTTTGTGAGTGCCGCTGATCTAATAAAAATGATTTTGCAACTGAAAACATAATCGCAAATGTAAAATAAAATAAAAGCAAATTTAAACACCATCTTGACACTGAGTGCATTCACCTTGTCATTCATTATCAGGTAGAATCAAACGATAGTTAAGGTCTGATATAAATGAGATAGAAAATAGACTTATGAAGCACTGTTCTCTTCACGATCGCTTGCTTTTGCCGCGATCTTGGCTCAGAACAGAATTGTAAAGTCTTTATTACCACGATAGACTTAGATAGATAGGGTTTGTCTTTTTTTTTTGCAATAACATGTTTTAATTTTTCCCTATCCAAGTCATTTATATTCAGTCACAGTAAAGCAATCAATCTCTGTACACTGGAGTGAAACACCCGCTGCATTAAGTCTATTTTCTCCCCCGCTTCTGTTTTCACCCCCTAAAACGGTAAATAAATGATGTCTGGAGATCATAAACCACCCTCATCATACTCTGAAACAATAAATTATTAATTTTAAAGTGAAATAATAAATAAATAAACATGTTAACGCTTTGCATATGCAAAATGTTGCAAGGGAAACTGCTACAAACTGCTTGAGGCTAAAGGTATTTAGTCTTGACTAACTCTTTTTTTGGGTTATGATACAAAATCCTCATATTAAATTGAATTTTTTTTACTTGAGTTGTTGTTTTCCCTCCCACTCTGATCACCCAATTTTTCTTCACAACTCAGCAACTGTCCCATCCCACTCATTCATTATTTCACTGATGGAGAGAGAGCAGCGACACATTCCTGCAGGAAAGGTTATTGATACACGGCTGGTGCTTGGTGCACGACATAATCGTTTAAACGCCTGTGCTGAAAAGTGGTTGTCACAAACCTGTTCTCAATTCAATACATTACTGCAATACAGCTTTGTTTTTGTGTGCTCTTGACAGGACAACAACAACAAAATCAACATAACACTCAGAGTGCAAAATAAGATTCTACTGTGAGGTATTTAAGATAAATCAGAGTACAGCGACAACACAATATAATAGTAGTCGCTGTATTGCCTTAGCGAAGTGATGATATCGCTGTTTAATGAGGTTGAATGAGTAAGAGCTATGTTTTCCCAAAGGGGAATTACTGTATTAAGAAAGGGGTGGCAGGCTGTGTAGACCTGTTAAGTATTTCTCAAATGTGGTTCTCACAGATGGGGCGAGTTTTTAGGTTTGTGTAATGGCCACACCTCACAGATAGCGAAAAGATGAGTGCACTTTCTAGCACTTTCACGCTCTGTTTACCTGCAGCATCTCAGAAAGGCCAAGCCTTTTTAGCTTGTGCACGTAAAATAGACTTTGGTGTTTCTTTTTCTACCTCCAGACTTCAGCGTTGACAAATCAAAGATACTCAGCATTTCAGAGATTAATGCTTGGTATCCATTCAGGCAGCGGATGTCACATTTCTTTCGAGGCCTGTTGCCAAAAACAGGCAATACTCAATTCTGTCATCTTCTGTAACAGGATATTCTCAATAACCCTGATAACTACACTATTTGTGCAAACATATGTTTCAAATTAACATGGTGTCACAGCAGTTACAAAACTGCTGACGTGTAATCCAGCTGTGCTGCCTTTATGAGTAGTGTAACTGACATTGCTCTGGATGACGCTTGCCTGGGAAGGACATGTCATTTCATGGAGTAGATGTTTTCTTTTTTTCTGTCTTAATACGAAGGTAACATGAAGCAAGGTTGGTGACTCAAACGGGGGAAAGTACTGAAATTGTGCACTAATGGTCGAAATGTGATTTTTTCATCTCGGCTGCTGTCCGTGGTGCTGAACTTGACATTTTCCACTGTATCCCACTGAGATAGTAGAAACTTATTGGACCCTCCAGGATTTTAACTGAACTGCAACCCAGAATAACTTATTCCACAGCATTTGTATGCAGTACTTGCAACGCATGTCTCAAATTACAGACAAAGGGACTATTTCCTGATGTCCTGCAAGCAGCGGAAACTGATGACAGAGGCTAATACATCTGGATAAGTGTTTGTCTGCACTTGTGTGCAATGATATGGAAGCTATTAAAAGAGCTATTGCAATTTCCGTTCCTGCAGGTGAATCGTAAAAGCTGTGAATAGTGGGAGTTGCTTCACCGAGATAGGTAGCAGGTGGTGAAAAGGCTGTGACACCACAGAGGGACAACAAGGCACGTCACGGTCACAGTCAGGTTTCATTGCTGCTTCAATTCATGTTTGTCGAAATATAAGTGGAGGAATGTTGTGGTGTCCTCATCATGCCTCCTCTCACTTGCTACGGACACCATTTCCTCTATTTTCCAGTGCAGCAAATTGCAAAAGGGATGTTGCACACGTGTGATTTCTAAATGTCCTATTTTCTGAAACAGTTTCCATTGCAGTCGCTCACATCGACGTTTTTTTTTCCATTTCTCAAGTTTCCCATGTCCATTAAATGTCAAGTCAGTCAAGACTTTAATTTTCTGTTTTTGCACTGAGGTGTTTTATTGTGCAAATGGAAAATGTACACAGTAAAAACAGGCTGATGGAAACCCACCTACTGCTAGCTTTATGGAAACTTTATGGTAGTTTTTTTTTTCCCACATACAACATTCATACAGCCTTCTATGCTACTTCAAACTGGCTTCCTCTTCCATTGGTTCAGAATCCTAAGGTGCTTGCAAGAGTCAAAGGTTGCATTTAATTCTCTGAGTAGATTCATATCTCACTGTGAGCCCTCGTGAGATTTCTCTGACCTACTCTGGTGGAGTGGAACCTTGTTCAGAGAACCCTGTCTTCAGCGTTTGACCCCCCCTTTTCATTACGCTCTGACACACAAAGGTCTTCATGTGTAGAGTGCAGGCATTAAGGTGGAGATCTACACCCTAGCGACGCGACCTCTTCACCCAATCACTTCCTCTTCATTAAGGTGAAGATATACATGACAAGGCTGCTATAAGTGCCATAACATAGAGGACTTACACTGTGGAATGACCTGAAAGCCTTTGTTCAAAGACATCAGCTGTTGTGAACTCTAAGTTCTCCTGAGTTTTGCTTGCATAAATGTGCTGAATGGGCACCCAACCCAAACCCCATAATCCCCTCACACACTGCTGCCTGAACTACTTCCCATACTCATCCATTCTCTGCTAATGTTTAATACCAAACAGTGCTGTGATTCTAATGCCGTGCAACTACAACACAGCGCACAACTGGCATTAGCCAGCTGACTTATGTGAGGACAAATATCCACCTTTATTATCCATAGGACTCCTGACAATCCCTGCCTAGGATTAGACACGTGTGACAGCGAGGGTGCAAACGAGTTTGGAGCGCTCAGCTGAAAATGGGTACAGGAAGAAAATATGCAAGGTTTTATCCCCACCCATACAGCCCCACCCTCATCTTCCATCTCTCAATCCTGTGCTCCCCCCTCTTGCCGAACATAGTGTATTATACATTAAACTGTAAGTAATGACAGAGCTCAAGAATTTTCTAGTCAGCGATAATAAGAAAAAAAGGATTTCTGAATTTCTGCATGCACAGGCATATGAAAATATATCCATAATGCATGTTATCCTTTTCTTTCTTATTCTAATCCCAGTTGCTGTTGAGAAGTCTGAGGTATGATATACAACTGCAATGACAATAACAAAGAGATGCGAGTGAAATAAGACAAAACCAGCTGCTGCAGGACATGCCTTCCAATTTTACGGAGCTGTGGTAAAGAAATATACGAAATCACAGACCAAAGTTCTTCTTGGCATTTACAAAACGGGTCACACAGAAATGGGAATATAAACGATTCTCTCGTTTCCAAATTAATCAGATTCATGTGATTTTCACTCATTGCCTTTGGAGAAATTCAATTTTGATAGGAGTCGAATCAGTCAGACCTGGGTAATATTTTTCTTTCATAATGAATTCTTGCACTTTGTAAATGCAGTGGGAACCTTTCATGTTCTTCCTAAGTGAAAATGAAGAGCTTGCATTTTAACACCACCTTGAAAATGTTCCTATAGATTAACATTTTCCTGCTCATTATCACCCCAGAGTCGCTGCCTCTCTTCTCTCTTCACAACTTTGAGTGTGAGAGATCTCATTAGTAGTAGCTGCTTAATTATGTAGGTGTTGAGATTTAATTAAGAACAGGCTAGAGCAACTCTTTTTTACTCTGACACATTTTTGACACACGCAGAGAAAAAGAAAGAAATCTTGTTTGGGCAAAGCAATGTCCCTTGAACGTGTCTTGCTTTCTCCAGCCAGTGCGCTGGCTTATAGTGCCCATCTTTTCAGCAGCTAGACCTCACCATCGATCATCCTGAGCAGAGTAAGACGAGTCGACAGTAAGATTCTCCTTCATCCAAAAAAAGAAAAAAACATTTTCAGCTGATTTTCAGCTCAGTTTCTGCTGATTTTTTTTGAATTAAATAAGACATTAAGACTGCCTGCTTTCCCAATGTCCAGATATTGTTTTTATCAAATGACCACAATGGACAATAACATTGCTGCATAGACACAAGAGTGGTCATCAGGACTAGAAAAGCACTATACAAATACATTTACCATTTACAAGGGTTACATACCACACATCTACCTAGCTCAGGGCCAATGCATGTCACACCTCTTGAAGCAAGACATCTGAACTGGCTACATATTGTTTTTTATTTGACAGACATCAAAATAAAAAATAAATATCATTTGGTGATAGACTAGGTGTGGCATTTTTCCTATAAAATGCAGCAACAGGGAAAGACACAGTTTGCAGCAGTGATGATTTGACGTGTCATCAGCAATAACTTCAAAATATCATATAAATTGAATCGCTCTCAACAGTGTCCCTGATAATGTAAAAATGAATTCCTCTTCACAAGCTGTTTAATGTTTCATCATCTATCCATGCCCTTTTCATTGCAGTTCATTTCCTGGGACATTTGATAGGGGAGGATCTAAATAATATGTTAACGTGGTGTTTATGCAGACCGGACTGAACACAAGATTCTGACACCAGGGCACCATCAAACAAGCTTCACTTTCAAAAGTCTTTTCTAGACTCTGTTTTGTGTGTCTTGGACAATACTACACGCAAATACACATTCACCACAGTCAAACCCTAGGTATGTTCTCATCCTCCCAGCAGGTTTCTGACTGGCCAAATGTCCCGGTGCCTCCCTCAGATAAACACTGTTTCTCTTGCGGCGCACTGAATTGACCTTTCTTTATCCAAGTCTGGAGTAAAGAACAAAGAGAAGCACATATTGACAGTACTTTGACTTCTTGAGCCCACAAAGCACAACTTGTTTTGTGTGAAATGTGATGTATTTCGACCCAGGCAATGGCTCCGACAGAGGACTAATCCCTATGAAAGCTGGTGCATGCTGGACCCCATGTGTACGTCACAGAATCGTTCACGCACGACCTCTCCTTAGTGCAAATCAGAGGAAGCTTTGGGGCAACATTTTGGCCACGGCAGGTTTCACCTGCATCTCTGTCCCGAAGCCGCCATGGCTAGCAATCCCAGCAACGCAGCTGTTACGCAACCTGTGGCTCTACGAGTTCTGAGAAACAGAGGCAAAGAAACCAGAGGCATGGTAGATGGAAGATTATGAGACTAAAATGAAACAGCAAAGTTGGTGGCTCTCCAAAATGACTGTGCGATGTTCACACAGTATTAAACCATAGAGTGTAACAGCCCCAGCCGCTTGACCAGCTCAACAGAGGCTGTGCCACAAACTGCCTTTGATGTTTGCGGGATGCAGAGGGAAGTGAGAGGGAGAGGGGACGGGAGATGAGGTGGGGGGGGAGAGGATGGATAGAGCGCAGCTGTTTTGGCCTCTTAACTGTCACAGCTGACGTGGCTAAAGCCAACAATAATTCTTCTCTGTAGTTCTGCAGACCAAACCGTGTCCACCCCCAATGATAACCACCTCCCCCGACTTCCTTCCCACTGCCTGATAGGACGGATGCACTCCTGCCTGTCTGCAGTGTGAATGCACACACAAACACACTGGCAAACGAAGCGAGAATGTGATGAAGTGAAGCACATCAGAGCTGTGTGTCTAACTGAATGTAATGGGAAAAAAAGGTGCAAGAGCTGGAACATGCAAGTAAAAATAGAATTGCTTTAACTCTTTATTAATTGTATTTTACTCGTCCTTCTCTCTCTGAACTGTACTCAAGCCAAACCAGTGGTACACAAGATTCCTCTGGTGGTACTTGGGAGGAAAAATAGAAATACTGTTTTTTTTTACCACAGTGTGTAGAAAACAAACAAACGCAATAATAATACATGAAATAATTTTAATAATAATAGAGTCACCATATCTCTCGCTCCATCTTAATCTAATTCTGCGATACCAGTGTCTGAAGTGTGAGGAAGGTAGGGTTATCAGAGAGCAAATTATCTTAATGGGTATAAATCTGCCTCCTGTGAAAAGTCCAAAGCTGACTTTGATCATCCAAGTTACACCACTGCATTTTAACGTCGGTGATAATGGTGCTACTTGGAGAGCTCAATATTTTCTCAGGTGGTACTTGGTATACAAAGTTTGAGAACCACTGTGCTTAAGCATTCAGCGACAGTACGTAAGTGTCCTTATCGCTCTCATGTGGTATCCAATATGGAATATGTGGCACAGGCTTTCACAAGAGCATCATGTCTTCAGTGCCCACTCTCTAGACTAAACGTTGTTTCAAGAGGGACATTTGATATTGCTTGTCTCCAAATGATCAAGTCCATTTTTTTTTTAGTATTTGTTTTCAGAAACAACAAGACCAAACATATTGAGAAAACTGTGGATATATTTTCTCTAAAACTACGTAGCTATTGCCTACAATAAATGGACTCCTCTACTTACCCCTCTCTTGTTTTTTTGAAGAAAGTCACCTCACTGTCAAAGTGCATCAGGGCAAATGGATTGTTTCCTGAATTTCAAAAATTCATTTAAATAATTCCTTAAGAGATTTGCAGATATGTTCAACGGGTCCTTGTTCAGGGTGATGCTGACTATTTTTATAGAAAATTTCAAGTCATTCCAAGATCCTTTTTTTTTTGGAAGAAGAAAGTCAGCTCACTGTCAAAGTGCATCAGGGCAAATGGATCATTTCCTGAATTTCAAAAGTTCAAAAAAGATGTTTGCAAATATTTTAAATGGTTTAGGGTGATGCTGACTATTATTATAGAAAATGTATAAGTGAAAACATAAGTGCATCAGGGAACTACAGTAGCCTTTACATATGAGGAAGGATGTTATTTTTCTCCGTTTGTGGGTCAAATTCAATAGTCATGCTTAGAGTGTTGTTTTTGTTTTTTAGTATAAATATGTTGCAAAATGGTGGCCTCCCAAAAGCAAGGCCCTTACCTAAAGTACACATAAAAGGCATTTTATTCTTTACTCTTAATGGAAACCAAACCATTTTTATTTTAAAGTGATTATACACTAATTTCGTAATTTTTGCCAATAAACCCTCTTAAATGTTACACACTGGACCTTTAAAAGGGTGTTGTCCTCAACAGACTCTCTTAATTGTACAATTTATGATACTTTACTATTTTATTAGTCAGAGATTTCATTTTATATATATAAATGCTCCAGTTGTATAGCAGTGGTTCAATGTGGGCTATTGTAAAACATTTATGGAACTCGCGAGGCAAGACACTATCCACTTCTAGTGACTCACGTGAACCTAATGCTATCATACCCCTACGCTTTCCTCCTTGCACTCAATGTGTGTCTGATTCATAGTGGTCTGTGTGATTTTTTTGAGGATATCGCTCCTTTTTTTAAAGCCCTCCTCTTTGAAGTTCATTTTAAGAAGCCCTACGGATTATTCTCCACGCTCTGTGGAATAGGTTAAACATGTGCATGTCTGAAGAACTAAAAGAACTGGAGACATTTTTCACTGCAATCCATTGATAATTCTCAATTTTTTAATGATGCCCTTTGGCTGGTCTCGAACACGGTTACACCTACAGGCGTTACCGTGAGAGCAAAAAGGGAAAAAAGTCATCTTTGTAATTTGTGAGTGCTCATTTCCTTTGGTTTTGAACTGTAGCTTTAGAAAAATAGCACCATGATTGTAGTTCATGCCTTTCGTGTGCCGGGGCTATTGCGAGTGCACAAGAAAATCAAAGCGCATCTGAAAATCGCACGAGAAACCCAGGACTATGGGACAGGTTCATGCACATTTGCATTATATGTATGCATTTATTTTTTAAATTAAATGTGAGGAGAGGTGATGAGGAACGCATACTGAAGGAATAGGGAACAAGGAGGAGATGCCGTGCACTGAAGAAATATTGCTATTACCATTTTCTTTCATATCAAAACCAATAATCAGACTTTGCTGAGCTATAGCCCTGAAGAAATGAAGCGACATCTTCATTCCAAATTCAATCTAACTTGAAGAATTAGCAAAGTTATTTTTTTTTACGACCTAACCTGGAAATGGTCATGTATTTGAAAGTGTAAAGCAATTTGTGATTAGGTAGAAATTGCAAATTCATGATATACAGGCAAAAACTATGAGGAGGAAAAAAAACCAAAGTCTTCAGTGACCCATTAACCTATAAAAAGGGCAGTATTTTGTTTAATTATGTGGCTATTAATCATTCAACAAGGGTAGGTATTTCTTCCCTCTGTCGGATTGTCTCATGGACATCTCATTATAAAATATAACACATTCAGAAACTGTTGCTCCCGCTTCGCATCATGACAGCAATATCATTTCATCTGCATCACCTGATGATATTTGTTGCAGCTTTGTACTCATTACAGCTCACCACAGTCCAGCATCCGTCAGTGTGCCGCTACCTTTCCATTGATTTAGTTGTCCGTTTGATGTGAGGAGACTCTATCTGAATGCTCCTCTGTACAGTGGGTGAAACGTTGCATCGCAACGTTGGTATTCTGGCCAAGTTTCCCTCTGCCATCCCAGGAGGAAGTTCATGCATAATGGATTAATTGTTGCACACATCCACACGTAAAAAGGCCCGCAGGTTAGTATTCCTGCACTCGCACGCGGCTCAATAGGTCAACCAAATGACGATACACAGGAATATTACTGCAAATCTAAGAAAATAGTTCAGTTAAATCCACAAGTGCTCTATGGCCTCGAGTGAGCTAAACAGCCGTAACAGGCACCTTTTGAGTATTCCCCGTTGCTGATCCGTTTAAAATTGACACAAGCATGTGGTGTCTTTCACACACACACACACACACTCACACACATACACACACGGCCCCAGTGGAGAAAGTCTTTGTGAATGTCAATGTGATTCAGTGGTGACAGCAAGCCTTGTCAGCAGTGAAATAGGCCTTACGTTGAGCGGAATGTAATGGCTCACAAGACAATTGGAGTCAAATATGGAACGGTTCCACTTTGCTGTGACACACTGAGGACGGTTGACAGGCGGAGTTGCAAGTAAGCAAGCGAGAGCTCTTCAAGGGCCTGTCCTCTCCTCTTAAGCCTTGCGAGTTCCTCTCGGAAAATGCATTTCCACTCCAGCGTTTTTATTTATGCCAGCTCCCCCCGCTGAATGCTCAGGGATATTGGTTCTGTCTGAACTTGAGTGAGAGGTCCAGCTCTACTTTTCTTGTTCTACCTGCATTTCGAGCATCTGGCATTTGTCTGCAGCAGACGCAGACTCCAAGACAAAGCACGCTGTTGTGTCTCAAAAGGATGATAGCTGCTTAAAAGCCACACACACACACAACAAAACTTTTTTCACATCCACACACAATTGTTGGAAACTTTTTGTCCTGCATGTTATATGGATTACAGATGTGTTGAAATGAATTGAAATAAAACATTAACATTGTCATGTTCTTTCCCTGACAATGAAATGTAATATTTGTCAGTGATATTGAACAAGCATCCTTCTCTTGCTTCTGTGCTTCAAGATGGAGACACCGAAGAAATCAGCTGCTTCTATGCATGTGTAACAGAGGAGCTAACCAGAGGAAAAAATATCATTTTAGGCTACTTGAGTGGAATCTCCAACATATGGTGCATTATTTTGCTGAGGAAATTGAGCACCACAAATACCCTGTCTGCATAATAGGCACACTACAAATGATGTTGATGTTACTCAGTGCATAAATATTTTTTTTGCCACACTACATCCCAGTCATGAATGAATAACAACAAAATGGAAGCCACCAGCAGCCGTAGCTCTCTCTAAGGAGCACAATTAGATGCTGGGAGATTTGAATCCATTGCAGAAAGCCTCCATTTCAAACATTTTCTTTGATCACCTTGCTGACAAGCACAACAATGCAGCACCGACACACACAGTAATATGAAAGATGTTTCTATCAGTAATATATGCTTGTAATGTGTCAAAGTCAAAGCACAGTAGCAGGATAATAAATATGGAAAACAAAAAAGTGGTATACTAGATAGAATCCACATGAGAGCAACTGCTCACTCGTCTTTAGACAATGACAAAAACAGTATCAGGAAATGGCTGTTAGACATTTTGTGCCCTAATGAACTAATGATAAGCATAGGCACAGGCACGGGCACAGGCAGGCCAGAGTGGCCAGATCATTTGCAGGAAGCGCTGGGAAAAAAGGAGTTTAAGGGTTATGGCCACGGAGCAGAGAGATGGATCACACCGTTGAGTGTTTGGAGAAACCCAGAACAAAAGAATTAACAAGCTACTTCCTGCAGTTCCACTGAGAGAACAGCGTCCGGAGATCAAAGATGGTCACTGTTGCTTCCAAGGACATCTTATCAGAGCTATCTGTGCTTTGGATCTTTTAATTGCACACATTTTCACAGTGTGCCGAAACAACAAATATCACACAATTAGAGCAAATTGCCAGGCTGTGTCCATTTTGTCACATTCCCTTATTTAATTTAATTTGAAACTATTTTAAATGACACTATTTTCCTAATGGTTTAATTGAATTAGTGAGATCCAGATTTGCGCTGCTTTTTGTTATATTATAAAAAAAGATTATTTGAGAATTGAACAATTTATTCTGCATGCTGTTATATCGCTAATTAACCGACCTCATGAAGAAGCCAATTGTCTGAGTTGTCATTTTAAATTCAAAACCAAATTTTCTGGGGGCATTTTGTGCCTCTATTTGGAGAATGAAGATTGACGGTAAATAAAGCGAATAGATCGACGTGCCATAAATACAGCTGATCACGAGTCAACCGAGGCAATCATTCAGCAATCAGGTCAGTTCCTTTGGTACAATTTGAATGTTGTGTATAAATACTTGAAAGTAAAAACCAAGATTTATGGAGCTGAATTATTGTCTGTAATTAGGCCAATAAGCAGAGCAGGAGCTTCCCTGTTTACTTCAAGGACATTGGGAAATAAATGTATATTTATAACATTAAAAATAGATTGAATAGTTCTAAAGTTGAAGCCTCTGAAATTGGAATCAGCGTACTATACAAAGACAAACCTGCCAGTAAAACTGAAGCGTTTTAGAACATCAACCGTTAACGCTATGTTTATCACACACACACAAACATGAAGGCAACCCACTGCTGCTAATTACCCCCCCACCCCCACCCCCATTACTTCTCTGGATGGTAATGTCTAAGTACTCAACCATAGTCAATTACTGTTGACTTACAGCGAAAAACAAATCAGTTCCTTTTGCTTTCGCTGGGTCGTTGACCCCTGCTGTGGCGACACAAACGGCTTTTTCGAGGAGCACAAACTAGTTTAAGCGCTCTTCTTTTCTTATTTTCAGCAAGGACAATTTGCCGCGGCAGAGCAGTCACAGAATATCAACAGACTGGGCCAAAACACTGGCTGCATGCATCATAAGCTCCAAACTCAAGGAGCAATCTGAAGCTGTATATGCCTCCCACAAATACATCGCTTCCTAGTGACACCGCGAATGGATTTAGCTTTTAGGCTGTCAGATGGTACCTCTGCTTAGGACAGATGTTATATTTTCTTGTCACTGTGGGTATTAGAGGAAGGAAGTCATCATACCACACTCGTGGAAAAAAGACATCTGCAAATTATACACTGTTTGCTGCTACTGACTGATTGTGTGATGGCTTTCTGTTTGACATATCATTTCATTCCATCTCCAAAACAGTTTATACTGTCACAGATTGCTTTATTTTGATCCAACACACACTACAGTGAAAAAAGAAAGAAAGTGAGAAATCTGTCTAAATGTTTGTCACATAATTCCTGCGACTCAAACTAAATCACCTTTGCTCAGAATAATAATTTCATGAATTAAGGCCATCAAAACCTCCTCCATTTTTTAAACGGTGAACGATCACATCAGCCTGTTCCTGGTGTGACCCATTTAGAGCGGCGGCGAGGGTCATCGACGACCTGAAAGTAAGTGCAGTCGCACGCTGCAGCTCACAGGTAGAGCCGCGTGGAGCAGCTCGTGTTGGTCGATCTCATTTGAACTCTCCCTTTGTCTCCCGGTCACCTGAATATTTCATCAGTCCAGAATAGAGTAGGTGGTGCTCTACTAAGGGCAGCTGACCTTTCAGGCTTATGCTCCCATGAAAAAGATTCATCTTTCTGACCCTCTCTACCATATCCATACCTGAGCTGAACTGAAAAAAAAAAATCATACTTCAAAATGCCATATGTACGCGTTACACTTGATTAAGTGTGTCTCTATGCGAATAGATCAATTAGTTGTTGCTGGATTATATTAGGCTGGTCTTGCAAGACAAAAAAAAAAAAGTAATCGCTTTATCTTCAGCAACTGAGTGCTTCTATTGTGCATCACAGTTGCTTTCATTCAGGGTTGTCAGGAGCCAGATATTAAGGATGGAAAGATGTAATAGTCCTTAACAGTCATCGCTGGTTATTGAATGAACTGCATTGATGGCCTTATCTTGATTTATCTTAACACACATGCAAAAAAAAGTGAATTAACTTCCACATTTGGTAAATAAATCTGATTATTTTTCTTGGATAAGTGTACTGATACCATTCTCATCTGTTTTGTATAAGCAGCTATTAGACAAACGAGAATCACCGTCGTTGCTTCTGAGTTTTAATGCGTCAATACCAAACACAAAATTAACATGAAATTATTTGTATTAACAAAGTCACTACAGGAGCCCCCAGTGCACACCATGTTTGGCATCACTCTCACAGGGCGATGTGAGTCATGCAAACCCATTTTCATAACTCACTTCACTTATTCGAGTTGAAATGTTTGAACTTGAGCGGAAAATGAACGCGCCGCTTGTAAATGGACACCTTCGCCCGGTCTCTTGTCCGGCGCACAACAGCATTACAGCAGCTACAAAAACGCTAAACACATTACCAGAAAACAGGGATGCTTCCAACTCCTACACAACACTCTCTTTAGAGACACAACCCCCATTCCTCCCTGCAGACTGAGAGGATGCTTCCACTGAATACACAGGAGAGGGAGGAGAGGAGAGTGGAGGAGCATCCATCCACAGTTGGAGTTTATGCCTTTGCTTTCTGGCAAGTGATGCAGCTCAGGTGTCCCAGAGCTGAATATTTAAAAGTAGCAACGCTTTAGCCTGGTGTTAAACAGGGGGTAGCAACAGCGCAATCTGTGACTGCGTTAACATATACAGTATATCAGTGTACTTAAACCTACCACACGCATTCTCATTATGATATAACCTTTGGACTATGAACTGTATGTTTCTCGCTGTGTGCTTACAATGATGTAAATAATAAAGTGAGTAGGATGCTCCTTTGCGTTTGAAGTATGCCATTAAGATTTTCAAATGCATCGAGGGATGCACCAATCCACTTTTTTTCATTTCCAATCTGATCCGATACCTGAATTTGGATATCTGCCGATACCGATACTATTCCTATATGGATGCTCTGTTTGCTTTAATTATTATCATCATTATTGTTGATTTTATATAAGGCTTTAATAAACTCCTTTATACAGGCAAGTTTGATATGTACAACTTCACAATGACTTTACAGACCCGTGGGCGATTTTTTAAATTGATTTTTAAAACAACTCTGCCGCACGAGCGACACCGACGGCTGGGATTACGTCAGCTGCAGCGGGGTGATTTTTTTGGTTAACTCCTGGTCAATAATGCTCGCCTGCTGGCTGGCTGTAAACTGTAAAATGGATTTCCTGCACGGAATCATGCATCATTACTCCGTTCAGGAAATCCATTCCACAATTTGCAGCCAGCTAGCAGCGCAGTCAGGGAATCACTTGTGGAGACATTTCAGCAGACAACATTAAAAGCACAGACGGATCGGACCAGACATCTCCACAGTTGTATCGGAAATTTCCGATCCGTCAATTACGTCTGTATCGGAACCCAATACAGATACTGGATCGGATCGGCCCCATCCCTAAATGCATCTCAGAAAAGCTATAGATTTAACCAACTTTTCCATTAGGACAATGGATTTCCCCCTTGAACTCCACCACGGTCAGATATTACAAAAAAACTACAAATGCTACAAGGATGCAGTCAAACACTGATTCTACTAATAAAAATATTTATCGACAGGATCAACCGGCTACTTAATTTTGGTGAACTTTTGTGCTATACTGATCCCATAGAGTATAATATGTTGGCTGCTCCTATAATGATGACACTTGCTGTGTACAACCATTCCAATGTTCTGATAAATGCCTCAGCAGTTCAAAGTTTACAAATGGTTGAGCATGAAAAAAAAACAATCTTACAAAATCTAATGAAATTAGCACAAACTAGTTTAATTGCATTAATGCGAGTCATTATTTACAAATATTTAACATTGAAAATAGTAATTATGCCCAAATAAGGAGCTCTACTAGAAAAAGCCTGTCTGCCTTTTTTACACAGATTATCCCATATGCATGTTATAATCGCATAGTACTGATGACACTTTTCACGACTGAGCATAAAAAGAGACGACACCAGCGAGGGCCATAGCTTATACCAGCGTGATTTGGATCTTTCTCTTTCCAATAAAAAGAGTTATAATTGATTCCGCAAAAAAGCTTGATCGGGGACACTGGGCCACAGATAGAGTGAAGGCTGGAAGGTTTGATCAGTCAGATAAATGGGGGAAAAACAGCTCTAATGTGTGAGAAGGAGCAGAGCTGCAAGGGGAGAAAAAAAAAGACCCTTGCAAAAATTGCAACAGTGCAGCCCTTATTTTCCTCTCGATTGATACTAATTGGCAGCAGAATGCCTTCCTGACAAGTCCCCTGCCCTAAGCGCCTCCCGCATGCAAGTGTGATGAACTGCCAACTCCGGAAATAATCCCAAGTTTAGCTGGAAGGATCATCAAGGCCTTTAAAAAGCTGCTGGGTCCAGAGAGATTTTTTTCTCCCCCCCACTTTCCTTCCCTTGCATTTTTAGGCATCTTGTCTGTTTCCTCTGTAGACCCACAAAGTGAAACCAGCTTATTAGTTATAAACTCAATTATAGCACTATGTAGACATACAGTATTATTCTTTGTAAAAAGAAAAAGTGTTTTAATTACAGTATAGTGGGGTTTATTTCCAATGATGAAATAACAGCAGCAGTCCAAGCTTGAAGGAAAACACCCACCCACTGCTCGCAGGTAACAGCCTTCAGTAATATTTATTACTGCTTGATCTCTGAGGCTGTTGTTTTTGTTTGCAGTTTCACAGGTATACCAAATATGCCAGGAAACAGAGACGGAGAAATAACACAAATTAATTTACCACTGCTCATGCTGGCAATTCATATTCTTTACATGCTTCAAAAAATGACTTCATAAAAAAAGATCATTCAGGTTTTTGCAGGGGTTTTTGGATATGTTTTTTTTCTGTTGGTGTGTAATTTGACACTTGACAAAGTGCAGTGGGTTTCGAAGATGAATGGAAGTATCTATCAGATCTGCCTGCAGGGCTTTCATATAACCATACAGTTCAGTGCGCTGTATTTCTCGAACAAAACCCCCCCTGTTCTTCATCAAATGAATATTCAGTGATAAAACTTTGAACTGAAATGCGCTAAACAAATCCAGATGATAAAGTATATTCTGAGTAGTAACAGACTGACAGTTTTGAAACTGTGGCAAACGAAATTAATTTGCAGTGATAAAATTTAAATTTAAAATCACTGAGAATATAGGAAGTGCTATTTTATTTCATGTGTGCGAGGAAAAGCACGCACAGGAAGAAAAAACATTTTTTTATGCTTTTGGATGCACTCAGGAAGGGTCATTAATCGAAAAGCCTGCTGTGGTTATTTTTTCTCCCCCTTCTCTTTTAGAAGAGGGCAGAATAATATGCTGATGATAAATTGAGTTTATGCTGAACTGCTAAATTGCATCTCTGGTGGTAAATCTCTCCCTTTTTCGTCCTAACTTCTCTCATCACAGAGGTTTGACGTCTGGGGGCTTTTGTGGCCCCGTTGACATTTGAAACAAATCAGCTTCGACAAGTCACTGTCCCTTTAGAATCACCGCCCCACAAATAGGTCAATCACCGGATGAATGATTTATCTCTGGGTGCATGAAGATTTCCCTCTCCAGTCGAAACAAGATGTATGCTAAAATGATCTGCGAGAAGGTGCTAGGTTTGTTGTAAGTTCAGATATGCTCCTCGCAGCCTGGCGTTGACAGCAATACTTACAGTGCCGTGAAATGCTGAAAGATGACTATAATGTAGGAGCCCCGGAGAGTGAAGGTCACATGTTCCTTTCCACTTGACTGACTTTGAATATAAATCTGCAACAATAAGTAAGTGGACGTCTATGTTGTCATAAGGATGCGATTCTCTACGCGGCTTTACAGCACTCAACACTGCCAAGCTCTCTTTATGTGGGAAATTGCACTCCGCCTTGAGGTGCACTGTGTCCAAAACCATAAAGCCTCATCCAGCTAATGATATAATTCCCTCTTAAGAGCAATGTGTGCAAACTTTATTTGTTCTTATCAGCTCCACGAGTCTGCCAAATCTCTCTGTGGCATACCTGTTGATGATTGTGGATGCCTATTTAGCATACAGCAATAATATGTTTTCTGTACTCCATTAACTTGTGTTTATTTCTCCATTGGCTGCAGAAACCTCTCCAGTGCTAGATTATCTCTTTTGCAGTCAGAACACCGTCAGCTTTCAACAGTTATTGAGGTCATGTCCTATTACCATCTGTCTTTGGCTGCACTGGGAGTAATCCTCCAGTTTGCTTCCTTAACCTTATTAAAGAGAGCAAGTGCAGCAAACAACTGCTGGAATTTACATTCGCTTTGGCTAATTTAACACGTGCAGTGGAGACGTAACTGCGAATCTTGCTTTCCATGTCTATCTGCCCCATTATGATGCTGTGCTTTCGTCGCTAAAGGAAATGACATCGATATCTCAGCTGGTTATGTGTGATGTTCAGAAAACAGGATGATTTATTAAGGGCGGTGGATTAAAAGTGCCTCGATATCTCGAAAAACCTTCAACACACCGGTGAATAATTACGCTGACATGACGGCAATGAAGTCTCGACAAGACTCAGCAAGGTCAGCTGCCACCTGTCAGTGGCTACAATAGGTCAGCTGCCTGTTAGCTCGTGAAGCTGAGCCATGGGCTATTCCAGGCCATTACAAAAGGGCAGCGGTTCAAGACACACACAGTTTTTTTTCTCTCTTATGTTAAATACAGTGCCACATATATCACAGCGCTTGTGTCAAGTGGTCCGAACACTGCAGACTCTCTGAGTCTCTGTATGTCAAAACAAACAAAGCCAGGCCACAGCTGAATGATTACTTTTTCCCCCCTCTGGCATAATAATACATTATACACATTTTTATGTTGAAAAGATTTCTTTTTTTATCCTGAAAGTATTTATCTGTCACCATGAAACACTGGTCTCCACCTGACAATTGTGACACATTTAAAGGTCCCATACTATATCCTAAGTTAACCTAGTTCCCTGGTGTCCTAATGAACATGTCTGTGACATGCTTTGGTCAAATACCATAAGGATGAAGCACCACAGCAGTTCAATCACCCTGCCAAAACAGCCCTGTTCAGAACGCTTGGTTTAGTAATATCTCTTTAGGTCCACCTTAAAAAAAAGTAAAACGAAACTTAAGGGACAGGAAATGACATCAGCCACAGAGGCTACTGGGAGCTAACAGCAGTTAGCATTTGGAAAAATTATCATTTGCAGGCTCTAGCAGGCACATTGCTGTCATATATAACATGTATCCACTGGACAGATAAATCCTCTGAGGCTGGAAGTTTGTGTAGGACTCTGTGCTGCACTGTGGACCCAAGAATAGAAGTTTTCGCCGACTTTGCGGACTTCCAGTTTTCGGATACCGTTGCCCTCGCCAGCACTCTTGTGTGTTTTATGGACAAAGAATTTTGTGCATTGTGACGTCCCAATGAGCGCTGAAGTCAAAATCACGTGTTTTATCTCCTGTACTTATACTGAGGAGGACCACAAAAACATGAGTGAGTCATCTTTTTTCACACTTTGCCGACTGATAGGACCTCCAGAGTCCCAAATATAAGGATTTAAATGATTAAAAAGTTGATTTTGCATAATATGGGACCTCTAAAGAATTCTTTCCTAGTTGGATCGCTGTATCGGGGGTATTAATCTACCTGTCTGTAGTCTGATACCAATTGTGATGGATGATGGTCGACCAATGCCAGAGTCAGCTCTCTCTGAGAAGCTATCTGGTTCAGACACAGTCAAGCACAAATCTGAATGTCACAGTCCTGCTCACATCAAAGGCCCCCTTTTGGATTCATTAATTCACAGAGATGGTCCTCCCTATCAATTATAGACATGATTAAAATGTTTTGGAGTTGTCTTGGAATATTTTCACTGACGGGGGAAAACTTCACAAGTATAGATCCTTTGTACAGAGAATTAAATGCTTAATGTATTCTTTTTGTTCTGGAGTTCAGAAAACAAAAGTACAAGACAGCCATTACACTGAGACTGAAACATTATTTGTAGTGATACAAAAAAAAGAAAAAACAAGGAGGGGGAAGAGAACTCATAAGAACATTGCTTTTCATTTCACATGCAAAAGCTGTCTTATACATGATATTCAACTTTAAAGAACAATGTGTGAGGTTTGTTGTTGTTCAAGTAACTTTGGGGAAGTGATATAAAAAGTGTAAAATCAGTGCTGCTTTAAACAAATTTAAATATTGGAGGACACTGTCCCCCAATCCCACAGAAACCTTAAGACCAACCTATGAGAAGCTATACATTCAATTTGTAATTGTGCAGAATTGGCTGGACAATCATTGTCAGTAAAGCCAGTAATTCAGTGTCACATTTGTCCTGGTCATTTTATGACTTAATAAAATCAGTACTTAATACTAATAATTAGACAGTTTAGTTTTAATATTGAAGTGATAAAAGTAAGAGTGTCCTTGATGAACACCAAGTTTCTTCTTCATTTGAGAACATGATCTATATATGAACTTATTTTTCCTAAGCTGTGAGCAGAAGCAGAAGCAGAAGTCAAGCACAGGAGAGAAAACATACAAGTCTGTTTTAGTGGCACTTGTTTAGCCTCAGCCCTCCCACTTCCTCACCCCTTCCTCCCCTTTCCTCCTCACTCAGAGACTAATTTTCCTCATCCATTCATTTGACTTGAAAGACCCTTTGAAGAATCTCCTTTGAGTCTGTTTGGGGCTGATGTTTGTGATGTTTATTTCTTCTGTGCACTATTGCCTAATAGATATATCACTGGGAGTGAAAATTAAATTGATTGATGCCAATTTAGGCTTTATTGATGATCGGAACAACAATGTTGTTGATTTTTTTATTTATTTCTTATTCATCGACAATTACTGCTCCCGTCATCTTTTTTCAGCTGGTATTAAGTATCATCACATTATGTTTCCTCGGTTCACAGTTGAAGCATCTCTTTCCCATAAGCACTGAGAACCAGGTGGGATTCTGTGTGCTCTGTTTCGCTGAGTCCCTGATTGGGTTTGTTGTTTGGCTTCCCTCCCAATTGCTGCAAAACGAAATCTAATGTCAGGTAGCACAATTAGTGACACACACACAACACAGCAATTTCAACCCTCACCATTGCCAGTTTGGTCTCCAGTTAGAATATTGACGGTTGGGAAGCCACACCAGGAAAAAAAATTGTGGTTGTACTGCTGCTATGTTTCTTCCGTTGCTTTTTTTTTTTTTTTTTTTTTTTTTATGACTACAGGCCAAAATCTCCAAGCACAAAATGAGAAACATAACACAACAGCTTTTGCCAGGCCAGACAGCACGCAACTGATTATAGTGCCGCACTGAATAGGCAGGCATCATTCCGACTGTGACACTTCAGACACACTGGGCCTGATTTCATCAAAACCCCTGCGTTCCAGTGTGAGACAAAACAACATTTGTTATGAAGTGCACAGCTTCATATTCAGGGCCACTGTGAAGTTGCATGAGCACGGACAGTGAGGATGCCATCTCTTATTCTGAGCTACAGAGAGGGATTCTTTTACACTTGAGCTTGCTGAATATCACACTGTAGCCAAACTGTCAAAATGCATAGATTGAGGTCAGAGCACAAGTCACTTTAAACCTTATATTCCTTATTGTTGGTCTAACCTTACAAAATCTAGCTGCGTATCAGTGTACAAAAAAGTTGAAATGTACGGGTATACTGTATATATTTCATTATGATGTTCATAGTTCTGACTATGGAATAAAAAAAAAAACTAGGATTCAAATTTCAAGTTGTCACACATTTTCATGCATTTGTACAACTGTCACATATCAGTGTAAAACCTTAGATCAAACTCTCTTCACGCCAAGATCAAAGATCCAAATCCCCTCCACTCCAATAACAGGAGACGACCCCCTCCCCCCGTACATGTCCTGACACCAGAAGTGTTCCTGAAGGCAAGAAATCAATATGGCTCTCACCCTGAAAGGTTGTAAACCTGAAATAACACCTGTGACAAGCTCTTGCAGCTAATAGGTCAGCTGTATTGATTGATCTGTTCATAAACACACATTTCAAGACAGCTCCGTGTGAAATGTTATGTCCATGTGTAAAGTAAACAGCTAAAAATGTATCCGATTTATCTATTTGCAGGTGAAGATTTAATTCTTTCCTCAAACTAATTTGACAGGAAATGTAGCTTTGAAAGGTTTGCTCGCTGAAAAGACATGCTATATAAATCATTTTCAGCAACTTCAAGTTTCTGAAATTATAAAGTGCTTTCTCAGCCAAACTACTGCACCAGAATAGTGATTCACTGTGCGTTGTACTATGCTCCACTGTCTCACCTTGGCTGTCACAGGTTTCTTCTTCTTCTTCTTCTTCGCAAGGTGCATCATTATAATGGCTGTGCTGTTAAAAAAACATTAAAGAAAAAAGTGCAAACTGACATTTACTGCTCACTAAGTTGTATGATTTTTAAATAAGCGCTTATCTACACATTTGGGAAAAGCAGACCTTTCTCAGTAAATACCATTATAACTCCTGTCCAAAACTGAGAGCATTTTAATAACTTCTGAAAGAAGAAAAAATTCTACTTTAATTTCCCCAAGGGACTGTGTGAAAATGATCGGAGTGGAGAGGCTAAACCCACCCCAGCGTTATTAGTATTCACTTTGGATCCATCAGTAGAATTAAAATTCTAGGACTATAACATTGAAATATTTTCATTAAAATTAATCTGCCGCTGATTTCGTCATTAATAATTTAGGCCACGAAATGTTCACAGAACAAACTTTAAACAGAAAATGTTTTGGATAATTTTTCACATCAACATTCAAAAACAAAGGTATAAAATCCTTCTACAGAAAATGGTTTAGTTTTTGAAAAAGGGCTAAAATTAATGACCTAATGTCAAGATAACTAATTTTCAATAATCTTTTTATTGTAGCTGTAAAAAGGACTGCAAAATATGACACCTAAATGGAGGCAGAGGAGGAGGTGAACAGTAAAGGCCCTGGTATACTCCCACGTCAGAGTCCTGTAGTATCTGACTTCACCATTGGGAGGTTGTACAAGTCTGGATGCAGGGAATAGGACGCATCTCTACCAAAGAAGAGAATTATGTCAGCCAGTTTGTGGGTCGCCAGGTCGAGGCTCAGATGACTATCCTTGGCGACTATTTCTTCTGTTGTCGAAATGGTTTTCTGCTCGGTGAGCAGGGCTTAATACTCGGAGATTCAGTTTGCGCATGCGCTGTCCGTGCACACCCAACGCGCTCTTTGCACGTGGTTCCAAAATCTGAGCTGCACTCGCAGCCTGCACAATTCACGTCATGCACACTGGGTCCGTGCAGATTTACATATGCAGACCATTTGAATAGCACCACGTGTTCACAGCACACCTTTGAAGTCTTAACCATGCCAACATGACAGTTTCCTGCCTATACTGAGAAAGCAACTGTCCTTCATCAAACTTAAGCTGAGACGATGCAATCTCCCGTTCCACTCTTCACCTCCTCCCCTTCTCTCCTACTTTCTCTATGTCTTCCCTCACTAATAAGCAGTGCTTGCTTCTTCATGCATGGGGGACTTGGATCTCTTCCCTTCCTCAGTTAGACAGATAGCAGGGGAGATAGATGTGTCAGTCAGTGCTGTCTCATCTCACTCAGGTGCTCTGTGTACTTCAGGTTATTTAGAGGCCTGCTGGCCAGTAAACCACACATAGCATTTTTTTTTATTTTGCCTTTTCCCAAAAGTCTCAAATTGTCTAGGGCAAGACGAGCTGGGCCAATTTAACTTTTTTTCCCCAGCAGTTCACAGGACCAGTTTTTCTACCTCTTAGAAATTGGCCTGCATGTGAATTTAGATCCCATTAAATAAGTCAATCAACAAACAAATAAATAAGACGTGGCCTCCCCCATACCCAACGAGAGTGGAACAGTCAGTTCAGTGCATCTCTCCATCTGCCTCTACAGTGTCATGTCAATGAATAACAATCACCCCCGCCACACAATCTCCCATTATGCAAATCAATGGCGAGATCTAGATATAGGGTGGTTTGTGGCTGATCTAAATGCAGATGCACTTATGGTTTAGAGTTCTATCACATTACAGCCGTGAATAAGGGACTGTCTGCGGAGATTGTCTTCTCAAGCACATCTGTAAGATGCCAAGTACGTATTGTACATTACAATAAAGAGTATAAAGGTCTGAGAAAGCAGTTTTTGTCATCTATCAGCAACGTTAATCCTACAGGTCATCAATGCATGACGACAGTGTGATACAAGACATGCCACAAACATGACGACATGCGATGAGTCTCTTCCACAGAGAACGTACACAAACATAGTCCAACACACCGTCTAAAGTGGTACAATTCACTTTTGTTACTATACTTTTACTACTTGCTACTAATACATTTTTGTTCATTCTTTTGGATGAAAGGAAGAAGACAAAGGTCATTTTGTAAGCAGACAACAACAACGTCTGCTTAAATATAAGCAGAGGCATATTGCACTTGCAAAATATGTTGTTTTGTCCACAGACAAACACATTATTGAGAAACATTTCTGTATTCGGCTATAGCCTGCTAGAAGATAATGGGCGAGATTTTGGTCCCAATCTGACCCTTCTGACGACTGTGGGTGCAGTTCTGAATTTAAGATGATTTGAACAGATTATCTGGCCAGATTATCCTGTAGTTAGAGGGGTTAACAGATGCATCAGAGTCTTCCTGATTTCAAGGGTTAGCAAGTATCAAACATGTTATGTGATATTCACAACTGAACAGAGACTGGTAACCAGTGACAGTTGACTGGGAAACAGATGTTGCATACTTTTCTTGAGAACCGTAACTTGCCAAGCCAAGCCAAGTCCACAGTTTTACGCGTTTCTCAGCACAAAACATTGCCCGCACACATCAGCTATTAACTGCCGACACTGACAGTCTGCCTCCATCTCTGTTTGTATTCGAAATCCCTGGAATCTCTTCCCTGAAATCGTTTAATTCATTGCCAAGTGTATGATCCTGCATCTCAACTGGATCATCTAGTCTGTGCTTTCTCAGGATTAAAATAAAGTTCATTTACAAAGTTTCTTGTGTCTGTGGTCTCCCACGTTTTTAAATTCAAGTCAGGTTTGAAAATCCTCCTGTGTGTGGGGCTTAATGTATTCCTTTTAGTCGCTGCTGTGGATGACTTTTGGTGATTTTTGTTGTTCATGTCATCCATTTAGTCTTCATGAACAGAAACAATGGATATTTTATGCAGTCCTGAAAAGTTTTTTTTGAGGTGTTTTACAGTTGTACTCCAAACTGTTTTGCAGCAGTGGTGCATTACAGTGTTTTGGCATAAAACAAGCAGTTAATAATAATAATAATAATAATAATAGTAACAGATAATAGTTTGAATGCTTAAGACATTTGCTTGTATTTAAAAGTTATGCACAACAGCTTCAAGGGCATAACTTCACAAAGTCATTGGATCTGACTTTTCCTTCAAAATGAATACAAACATTTCTTGAAGCACATCTACAGGAGGATGGAAAAACTGTTCATACTCCGTTACTTCCACATAACAAAAGGCCTCTCTCTTTGCACTCTCTATTCAGGTCAGATCTGTGCTGCAATCACTACCAGAGTGATGACCTGATCCCACTTAATACAGCCTTACTTAGAGTATACCGTGGATCTACAAAGGAGTGTGCTGGAGCTGGTGTGGGGTTGAGTCTAAATGCAGCAGTTCTTTCCTAAAGAGCACCGCAATAAAAAGCATTGTTAACTTTTTTCATCTCTTCGTTCTGTTTATTTGCCCTCGCATCTGGGTTGCAGTCTCTGCAGCAGCCCGCTTCCTTTGTAGTTGCTTTAATTGGCAAGTGTTGCATGTTGACGTCAGATTTTCATTATCACCCACTATAGAGTTGGCTTCACACAGGGGGGAGGCCCGAGCTTAAACACTTCAAATTAAAAGCTTGCCTGTGACAAACTATGAAGAGTTACCATGGATTTATTTAAATATACTTTGTAGTAAACCAAACTATTCACATTTTACGAAAAAAAATATATACAGCCTGCAAAATGTAGCATTCAAATAAATGTAAAATAGAAAACGTCGCTGTATTTAATGTGAGAATACATTTAATCACCCTCACTTGCTTTTCCCAAGCCACAATTTAAAAGACCTCAAATTTCTTCCCCAGAGAATCATCTCATTAAAATACACAAACCACTGGAAGGATAGACACAAACGCCTAATTGAAAACCCCCCTTTTCAGGTTTATGAATAAGAGAACAACCACGTGCCTCAGATGACAGAATATCTATAATGGCAGGGCATCATTTCAAATGCAAGGAATGTGGAGCAGCTCTCCAACTAGCCTGTTACATAACATACTACTGCAGGTGCAACTTGGCAGGCAGCTGCTCTTAAGTGGTCACCAGCTTTTGGGTGAAGGAACGGGGGTAGAGTGCTTCAGAAGCATGACAAGTGAGAGGTGTTGCACATTTCCAGGCACAGTGAAGCTGAAATCAGACATGATAATAATAGCCCTGCTATTTCTGCCAAGACAGTGGCAAATTTGTGAAAACACCATCACGTCAGGCAGGATATGAATATGAAATGTGAGAAAACTGCTCATGCAAGATAATCACAGCAAGATCATTGAATATTCCCATAGGACTGAATTTGGAGAGTGTTGGCATGAAAAAAAAAGGTTTTAATGCTCCATCTATGAATACTGCATTACAGTCATGAGGCTAAAATAATTCAGTTCTGTAAAAGTAAAATGCTGCATGAAAGCCCTCAAACAGACCTCAGTGCAGCTGGATTAAAAGCTGTAAAAGAGGGATGTGGTGGGGCAGTGAGGTGCTACACACCCTCAGAGTTGCGAGCAGCTGTTCGGGGTAGGGACTTGGCAGGTACAGATCGCGAGGGAGCTCGCTAGCAACTCTCTCCTCCTCTCCTCCTCCCTCAGCTCGCGATGGCCTCATTTATCTGTCACCACCCCTCCTACTTCCCAATTCCACTCCAGACATCTTTGTCTAACATGCCTTCACCGTCACCATCGAGCCGAAACGACTCCCGTCACTTTTGCTTTTATTTCATCAATTACTTTCCTGCTAAATGCTGTGATCGGCCGCTCTAAAAGCTGTCCGTTACCCCAACATCTTCATATCTCAGCTGTCACCAGATTCCTGTCGTTTAATAACTTACCAATTGGCTTGACATAAAGACTGCATTAGTCATTCATATGCCAAATTCTGTCCTGTAATATGGTAGCAAAATACCTATGGGCCCCCCAAGCACAAATGATTATTGTCATCTGAAATATGGCTTCAATCAGAAAGTCATAAAGCTCTGCCTGTCTCATCTTATGCCACTGCTATAAGCGATGAGAGAGTATCAGGCATTAGTTTCCCATCTGATGGATGCCTCCCTTCGCTTTTTCTCATTAGCCAAATGCACCTCTATTTAATTAAAGGCAATGCATTCATTTTTGACCATGCGTCCTGTTGATGGTGAGCTACACCCCTTGCATTTCGAGCCAAATGAATTACCATTGATAGTCGTCACATAAATATTTCATGAATACAGTTGCCAATATTTCATAGCATGCATTTGGGTCTACAGTCACCACACAATCAGGAACTGAAGAGATTGGCATTTAGTGGATTACAAGTAAAATTATGTATTGATATATGGAAGTGATTTACATCAATCCACTCGTCTCCTTGCACAAAAAAAATTGCTACATTTTGTAAAGACAGATTTGATCAAATCATCAAACTGACCACACAAAGCTGCCATTTTCTCAAAACCTTTTCAGACTGACCCATATTCCGCATGCCCATTACTACTTGCTGATGAAGGCAGAGTGCCTCATCAAGTGGACGACCCATGTCGATAGCAGAGCTTTCAGTCTGACAATCAAGCCAAGCAGGTGTTTGGCGCCGTGTCGGAGGAATAGAGCAGCTCAACAGCACACTGAAGGATCAGAGGAGGCTTCAGATGCACCTGGTCACGTGCCAAGGCCTCCCTCCCCACACAATCTGGCCTGTTCTGTTCCTACTCAGTAGCAGACGCACCTCCGCTGGCAGCTCTGATGGACGCTTAGCTCTGTTCTGGTGACAAATGCAGAGATCATTCACTCCTACCCACGCAAGCATTTAATCATGATGCACTGCAACTGCTGCTCACACCCCAGACATTACATTGCGTGAAGTCCTGTTACTCCAACTTTCTGAACGCTAAAGTGGTTTAATCACTGTAAAAGTCATCGTTTTGTTATATTATGGAGTTGCCTTGTCAAGTGTGATGTCAACCACAAGAACAATGCCAACGCCACATTAAATTTAAGGACATTTTTTTCTAAAGACACAGTTTGGTAAATATATAAATAATTCAGTTTTGATATTGTGTAGAATGTTAATGCATAGAATTGGAGGGACACATGGAATCTATTTTATTTATACAGTGGAAATGTATTTTATGCATGCTCTTCATTATATGCTGCTGGGTGAATGTCTGCATTTAATAACAGGTTCCTGCTTTCATACTTAGTGTAGATATAGTTGTTGAATCTCCGACTATATGCACATAGTAGAGATTTATCTTCGCACCTGTGTGCAGGGGAGGTATCAACAATATCAAAGGTAGCCTGGGCATTGGGAATGAGAGTCTCCCAAAGGGTTTGTGAGCTGAAATAAGAAAGATACAGCTGAGTGAGCCTTGATGGAAAAAAAGAATATATGAGAGAAACGGGTCAAAAAGATAGGTCTTGCACGCAGGGGATGCCTGAAGATGAGGGAGAACAGAAGGCCCTATTCACCAAAGCTGGGCCTTTAAAGAGTTACCTAGTGACAATATATAGCAGGTAAATACTTTTTAGGATATTTTGGGGGAGTCAAACATGTGCTGTGCAGCAACTGAATGACACTTTCTTGCCTTATTCAGACAGGGAAGTAACTCAGATGATCTGATCACAGGTGCACAGTAGGTACGGCAGTACAGGTGTGAATGCAAAATGCTGTGAGGGTGATGTGAAGATCCTCAAAGCATTTTGAGATCCAGCTGCCGGACAGGAGGGAACGAGGGAGACCACAGAGAAGGTTCATGGATGTTGTGAAGGAGGACATGAGGACAGTTGGTGTAACAGAAGAGCACACAAGGGACAAGGCAAGATAGAGGCAGATAATCCGTTGTGGTGATGACCCCTAAAGGGAGAAGCAGGTAGAATAAGAAGACGAAAAGGGAGAAGGCAAATGTGTCTTAGGGCAAACAGAGACATCTCACCTGACTTTCTCTGACCCACTACAGCTTTGTAATGGACCAAAAACAATCGTACACTTAAGTGTTTCCAATCCATTGGTTTATTTGAGGAGGCTCGCTGCAATATTAACTTTGACTGCCACATATTGATTTTCAATTTTTTTTTTAGCATTTCAAATGAGTAAACTCTTATCTAATTGTTGAGGTGTGTGCAGCTCATTGATTTGCTCAGCCCTGTTCCTTGCCCTGCTCTTTCGCTCTTCCATTGTTATACAAACACAAGCTCACTGACAATGGACTGGTTTATTATAGTCCGACTGGAGAAACACGTCATTGCAGTTGGTTTTTTGCAAGTGTCTCTCATACAGCATACTGAGAAAGGGTTTGACATCTCATCACAAGTGGCAGCAAGTGGAGACATCCGTGGAGACATGTTCTAATAACAGGTGTGAAATGATATTATCAGACGTGTCCACTTTTGATAAGAGCTAACACTCATGTTAATGACAGGTCCTATGAAAAGTCGTCTCCCTGTGGGAGGCTAATGGTTGTAGTTTGAATGCCACATGAATGCCATGGGATTGTTTCTCCTGATCTGGCTGCACTACACACTAGCATAGCAGTGAGCTCACTATGAGAGGAGTATCTTGATGTCTTTAATTACAACAATCAATCTTTAATCAAACTATTATTAAACTTTCAAAAAAAAAAGTCTTAATCTGTTCCATCTCCGTTCTCTTAATCATAATTCTCATTTCAAGCATCTTCTCCTGCCTACAAAAACCTGTCATCGATGAATGAACAGGGAATTTATCTCATGATTTTGCTGCAAACTTGTCACCGTTTTTGGCCGAGAAGAAATCAATGACAGTAACGATCTCGTGAGACGATGGTTTCATTCATTTCTCCGTGAATCACCCTGATTGCGTGCAGTTTTAAATGAGCACAGCAATTTGCTGAGGCAAAACAATGTTTTTTGCGTTTGCTCCACCAAACAAGCACATCGATATGGAGTGATCGCACCCTCAAACTGATCACCCCTATTCCATTTTGAGCTCTGTAACTGACACCGCCGAGATTAAAGTATCCATCCGCTGAAGTTTGTTCTTTGAAAAACATTAGTATTTTTCCTTACAGCTAAATCTTTGCCCCCCTTTACTGTATAATGACCTGAACTCAGTCCTTGATAAAGCTGTGGCACTTAAAGGACCATCAAGGTGATGTCTAGTTACCAGACCCTGGTATTCTCTATAGAGCCTATTTTTAACAGAGCCAAACTGACAGCAAAGATCATTTCCAGGTTACAGAAAAATGCCACAACCAAAAAAAAGGCAGTGGGGACATTCTAGATGGACCACAGTTTCACTGTTTTGTGGCAGCTATTCAAGACATTTTGCATCCAAATATTCCTAATCAGCTATTGATGGGGCTTACTTTTGTGTTGTGTTTCTCATATGAAAAGCGGAATGAATGGCAGCTTTGGTAAATGTCATCATTCAGCATCTTAGATAGCTCACATGCAAAGTGAAGAAACAACCTCCGCGTGAAGTTTAGTCAGTACAAGTACATACAGTGAGATATGTGGGCAGTGTGTCCATAAGGTGTTGCGTGACGCTTCAAAGCAGCCAGGCTGTTACTTTGCACAAGGCCATGACTGCACAGAAACATAGACAGCAGAATTATGGTCGAAGAATTCCTTTTCCCTTTTATAAATGTTAGCAATTGGTTTGCAATACAAGGATATTTAAATTTAAACACACAGGGAGACATAGATTTATATCGTAATATAATAATAGTCTTCAAAAGTCAACACACTCAGTGTTGAAAAGAACAATCTTCCAACTGTTCCACTCTCTGCCAGAATGGGTGACTCAGTGCCATTCAGTTGTTCTCTGGACATGTGGTCAAAACTCTGCAGATTTGATTGTCATTCTCACGATGATCTGAGCCACAGAGCAATTACTCGTAGGAAAATGTAATCACTCGGAGTCTATGCATGCATTTAATTATAGGAGTATTAACAAAAAATAATCACTCTTGAACACCAGTCACACAGAATGAGATTTGGCGAGGGGACCCTGGGATGATTACTGCCTGTAAATCTAGCCATAAAAACGGGGGCTATTATGTCTCATACTCGAATGGCTTGTTCAACAAAACTCTAATCGCAAGCATAATTTAACACAGTTCATTACAGTAGTTCATTATGATATGAGAGGTGCTTTTCAGAATGATGGCTGCTCAGACGTATAGTGTAAGGTATACAGTGTGCATAGTCACAGCATGTTGCCAGCTCTAGATTTCAAAACAATGTAAAACTGCTGTAGTGCGCTAGTTTTATTATAAATGACCGGTTCCATATCTTGCTTTTATAAAGGCACCCCGTTGCCATATGTTGCCATTACCCCTAACATAACCCGGAAAACATCAATTAAAACTGTTACATAATTTATGCAAAGCACAACGGTCTGCACATAACAGTTAATGGTCTGATATGCAGATTTTTGCCCACCATAGTGATGATAATGTTTGACGATACACAACACGGGAGGCCACACACCAGGTGGCCAACTGGGAACCCTGCCATCGCTCAAGTGACTGGGCTCTGTCAACTGCTGACCTCATAACATGCACACATACAATCATACATACAAACCACCTTCCTGTGTCAGCTATGGCAGTGTAGTAACCCAAGGAGCTTGTCCAACATGCTGAGTCGACAATGAGGGAAGCTCAAGCGGGAGAGTGGGTAGCAGAACTGGGGTTTGCTCCACATTGTGTCGACATCAATGCAAAAACTGCATGGTGTTGAATACAGAGGTGAGCATAAAAAAACATCATATAAGCTCATGAGTAAGTCTAACTGACAGGACATAGAGGAAATCAAAGAGTAAGTCTGTTCTACTCTTCATTTGCTATTTTCATTCATGCACGAACATCAGATGAGGAGAAACACAATGTTGTCATGATAAATGACGTGTTGCCCTCCTGCTACGTATTTTAATATATGAATAGGACATTCATCCACGGTTAGTACTGATGAAAAGGTGGGCGTGTCCTATTTGAAACCATTGCTTTCATACATACATGGTTGCACAGCCACCAGGGAACATTTGCCCATGAACATTTAATGACGTTGGCATTCAAATATTTCACATTAAATCTCTCGCTCAGCTTCTCGGAGGACTAAAATGAGACAGAAAGTGCCAAGACTATAAATACCAGTCTCGCAGAAGGAGGAAAAAACTAAAGCAAAGCTTCTTTGAGCTACTCGAATTGACAATGATAAGTCCACCAGCAGTCATTTGTCTACAGTCGGATGAAGACGCCTTCCTGTTCTTATCACTCTTGGCAGTTTGTGTTATGTTTATATGCAGTTATACAGTGCATGCCCTTCTCCCTGACAGGTGAGCAGCTCCTAAACAAGGAGCATATATTTCAAGAGAGGCTACCAACTCAGAGGCTTAATGTTATGGTGGTGTGTAGTGACGTGGCATTTCCCTCAGGATTTCCTGTAGTTGTTATCAGACACAAACGTGGCTTATTTTTGAGTTTTGACTGAAAAAAAATACATGTACAGTACCATTGACTAACTATTTACCAAATGAAGTTTCTCGGTACACGTCTTTCACTATTCTGTAAAATACAGGCATAATTAAAGCTGGTGACAACGTTTCTCAAAGTGAAATGAAAAGAAAACGTAATGTTACAACAAAGCCTTTGATTGTAAGTGGTCAATATCCCACAGAATGTCAAATATAACTTAAAATAGCAATAATTCAGTGCCTCCCTGTGAGATCCTCGAGCAAATACGACACAGTGAGCAGAATAATTGTGCATTATTTTCATAATTGCAGCAATCATTCAAAGAGACTTAAACCAAGCCATTATGGAAACATGCTTCTAAATGCTCTTTATAGACTCGAAATTGCGCTGATTTTATGTCGCTGTGACTGAAGACTTGCGATTACACAACACTACTGCCTTCAACTCGTGTGGAAATTACAGTGGAAAGAGCACATGCCACGTGTCTTTCCTGTTCTTAAAAAGCATTTGTTAGAAACCGCTGCACTGAGTGAGACTTGAACCTAATATAACTGTGGTCCTTCCCTGCACTATTTAAATAATAGCTAGAATAGAGTCAATCCTTAGCTTGAATTGTGTCTTGGTATTATTTGGAAATAAAACCCCTTTAAAGCAGGAGGGGGGGGGGGGCACACACATGCAGTCTCTCAGATGGTGTGCACTGCTACTGGACTCACCCCCATCACCAACTGTCCATATTTTGTGATATAATATGTCAAAAAAATAGTTTCACATACTGTAACCAACACGAAACGGAAATGGTGACAAGAAAAACTGTTGAGTATGAGTTGATGGCAAAACATTATTGTGTGACACATCGGCTCTAATTGGTTGGAACAAATGTGATCATGTTTCATTTGGCTTGTCTTGATTAATTCTTCAATCTTGACTTCATCATGTTTTAAATAATTGACACACTTTCACATTTTTTATATTTTGAGCATTCTTCCCTGTAAGACACCAGTCAGCAGAGTACAGAGAGCCAGACTCTGGCTTTTTAAATTTGCTTTTAGGGACCCGCACGGCTGTTTTCATCCATCTTCCTTGTGTTTTTTTGTCACACTCTGTGTTGTTAAATGATACAGTCTGCTCTTATGTGAAAATCACCGCCATAATGAGGCATCATTAGCTTGTTTATTTCCCTTGACAATTTTATTTCGCCCCTACAGACAAAATGGGGTGTTTGAAATTATAAGGTAAACAATCGAGAAGCCGAGCTCCAAAAAATACAAGAAGGTGCGCAGGAAATGCAGTCAGAGTACACCAATGTATAAACAAATTATGGGTATTTTATTTCAAATAATAATAAAATGTATGTGATAATTACGCCGAGTAATTGCAGCCTGCAATCAGAAGTGGGTAGTAACGCGCTACATTTACTCCCTTACAAATACTTGAGTAACTTTTTGGATAAATTGTAATTTTAGGAGTAGTTTTATTACAAAAGACTGGTACTTTTATGCTGTCCCATTTGGCTAAGTGATGGTCATTACTTTATTTTGTATATCTTCTTTTTTTTTTATTACATGCGCAATTTATTTCTCTCCCTGAGGGAAGTATTCAGTCAACATTTCTATAACCTGACTATTTTAACCATTAAAAACAAAATGTTGGCTATGGCTGACAAAATCTTGTTAATCAAATGGCCAGTGTCGTGCTGCGGCACCAGCTGTTAGCCGCTCAGCTGTTAGCCGCAGATTTTGGCCCCAAGTGGACTTAAAACTCACCAGCGGCTTGTTGTTTACCGTGTCCGACACCGAGGCTCTGGTCTCCGGGTTCCTGTCTCCGGTTTCACTTCACGGGGCTCTCAAGTCTCACGCATTGAGCGTGACATTCACGCTTTTTTGGTCTTTTGTCACGCACTTCCGCCACACATTGTATTTGTAAAAAATATATATATATATATATATATATATATATATATATAATATTCATTTCTTTGGCGCCAATACGCCAACGCGCCAGTGCTCACTTAAGTGGATACTCCACCTTGTGGCCAAAAGGAGAAACCACACCTCTCCGTATGTGCTACATCACAGAAACTGGAGCACAGACACTACAGAATACAACTTAACATTTGAAATGAAAATAACTCATATTTCCATCCTGTTTTTTTTTGTTGTTGTTTCTTTTGTTTTGAAATGACAGTTAGCAGTGCAGTTGCAGTCAACACAGTTTCATCGTTGCATTGTCCTTTTAGTTGTAATATTACATTTTTAGTTTTTATATCCTGGCCATGCGTACATTAATCGTTGCATTTGTCTGTTTCAAAGATGTCACAGCCCTCTACCCCCACCAATCAAAATCATAATCATCGTGTTGCTCTAAATATTTCAAAAATACAGTACTTTTACTTGAGTAAATTGTTTGGCTACTCTACCCACCTCTGCCTACAATACTGAAGAAATGAATGATTCTGCTTTGCATTTTAATAATATGTAATAATGTATTTTGGCAGTCATGATAACAGGGGCCTTTTTTTTTTCCAAATCCACCTATCAGTGCCACATGCAGAGAAATGCTACACTGGGTGAGAACAGCGATAATACCCAAGGTGTGATTATACCATGTTTCTGTCAAATAAATGTGACAGGAGGAGACAGTAATCCCTGCTCATCCTGCTGCAGTTTTTTTTTTTTTACTGTAATCTCAGATTAATGTCCAGGAAATGCCCTTTTGAGATGATTTCACACTAGGGCATATGTTTCGGTGTGTTAAAGTCATGTGTTTTGTAGTATCAAGCACGTAGGCAGATGAATGAGTGCTCAAGTTCCAGAGTTCGTATCGTATAATCTGCATACAAGACTGCCTCGATGAGATGAAATTGACGCAAATATTTTTTTTTTCTTCAAGCTCCAGTTCTTCCACTGTTACACATTTTTGCTTGAGTGATCACCGATCACATTTTCAGTTTTATTTAACTTTCCTTTATGAACTTTGTTTATCTCTTCGTGTTACATACTGTGCGATAGAAAGGCAAGGATTTGAATGACACTTATGAAGGACACATTTGTCAAAGGCCGATGTGAAATGGTTAAACCCATACAGTCGGACTGGACTGTAGTACAGCCATGAACAATGACTTAATGCACTCCACTGAGGCTGCTTCACATCCCTCTAATGGATCATTTTTCACCTGGCACCCTCAGCACTCTTAAGATCAACTGAGAGGGATCAGCTTTATCGATTCCTTTCCTCCACACCGATCTGGATCAATAAAGATTCCTGCATTATAAGCCACCAGGCCCGTATACAGTGCTGCTGCAACTCACCATGATCTCAGTCTTGTCATATGAAATTGCATAATGAATTATGTTCATGCAACTGATTTGCCTCACTAATAGCCCCAGGCCATGCGTGGAAGAGTATTTTAAGCAGTGACACACCTTAATTTGATTCCTTCCCATCTTCTTCTAATTAAAGGTAGAATTGCTGGGAAAAAAAGCTCATGATGTCCATCTTTAGCCTCAGCTGCAGCACTTTAAAAGACAATCACTCTCGCAAGTTGTCTTCATCAACGCCCAGATCTATTCCCTGGGTGCATATTCTGGCAGATGATTCATTGGCATGTTGAAAAAGCAGTTGGAAGTCTGTGAGATTGTTAAAACCTGCAGGGGGAAAAAAATGCATGCGCTCCATCAGTATGTAATACATCAAAGATGCAGAGATGCCACGATGACGTGCTCACTGGCATGATCAAAACAGCACGCTTAAAATGCAAAATCTTACTCTGCCATGGCTGGGATGGAAAAAGGAGCACCAACACAAACAACAACCATAGGAAAAAACAAAGGTAGAGACTAAAGGAGTGCAGCACCTTTTAATGAAATATGAAGATGCCGCACTGTCATTGTGATAATGACCCTTTAGCTTGGATTCAACCTTCATCTATCCACTTACAGGGAGGAAAAAGACAACCTATTTGCATTGTGGTCCGATATCAAAACTGCAAGAAGAAAAAATAGGAAGCAATTATTTTTTACTTTTCATTGACACTGGCATCAGATACTCGCGAAGGTGTCAGATCTCTGGGTAATGCGGTGGGGAGGGGTGGAGGGGAGAATACATTCAGTTTTCCCCAAGGCATTTCCAGTCCTTTATTATGTGAGGCTGCATGGGGTTAACGGCAAAGGGAGGCCTCTACGCCTGTAAGGATTATTGGCTATACGCTCCAGCAAAACAGCTGTGGAAAGCAAATAATTGTCTTAAGGTGAATAACAATACCACATTATCCTGGCAAACCAAATAGAGTTTATTTCTCCAACCTATGTTTCATTTATGAGATGCTCAAATGAAGCCTGTTACACCTGGTTTATATTCATGACTAACACACAAAAGCCAGAATAGCAGAATGTACATGGAAATGAACAGGGGTAGCAGGGCCATGCCAATATCTTTAGAACACAGTGGTACACAGACTCTCCCCAGAGTCAGTTTGGGATTTTGTGAATGAATCCCCTCCTTATCTATTCTGCTTGGGCTGCCGATCAGTAAATGCTGCCTGGGGCAAAGCCCTTTCCGCACTATGCAAAAATTCAAACACGCTTGAAAATTAGCCTGTTTCGCCAGTCTAAATGAGGCATGATATGTGAAGCCAGAGGTAAAGCATATTAGACTGGCCTGACTTGGTCATTACTTGGTGGATACATGCAGAATAGCCTTGGGTAAGGCAGTGCTGAGCAAGGCAGTGACACGAGACAAAGAGCTTGCTGTTTCTCACCACACCGGGTCATGCTAGACCTATATGTGACTCATGTTAGGTCAAACAGACGATGTGTACCAAGGTGAAAGAGCTGGATAGAAGGCTGACCTTCAGAATCAGCAGGGGACCCCTATGTCAGAAAATGTTTTTTCCTGAACATTTTAATGTGTCTGCTACATTCAAACCACTGTCAAACAAGTTGACACAGTGCTGATGAACTAGTCCACACAACTCTATACAGTAGCAATGTTTAGATCTTACATCCATCATTGTTGCTATGCTTTTATATAACAAGTTATTTATCGTTGGACAAGATAAATGCTTGCCCCCACCTGTCCCTGCACTGCCGGTGTGTACACATAAACACTCCCTCAGGAGTCAGGTCTGATAGTATTGCTTGACAGAGCCCACTTTCAGCTGATGGACACAACATAAAAGGCCAAACAGAGGCAGAATCACAACAACAATCACAGAGTTATGCACTTTAGTTACATTTTGTTTTTAAGTAGTAGAAATAAAATATCGCAGGACTGTGAAACCTGCCTTTTTAATACATTTTTTTCAGGTTACCAATGCATCCATTCAGGTTTTTTTTTCTCAGTTTGCAACTTTCGGTACGCTTCGTTTAATCTCCGAGCCTTATCAGCGATGTCTCTCCACACTTGTGCAAGTGCTATAATTAGCAACTAATAGAGATGATATGATAAGTAACTGCACAAATTAGTGGTGCCCGGAATCCTGCTTTGGATTATCTCTTTTTAATGAGTTTAAACATTATATTGTTAATCAGGAAGTTTCACATAGATTACAGTGAACATGGGCTTAGTGCAGGGCGGATCAGCAGTTCAGTCATGAGTCATGAGTTTACGTTGTCCAACATACTACAACTCCTAAAATCATTCAGCTTTGGAAGTTTTTACAACTTCTTATATACAAATCCATTTGTATTTATCTTTGAACGTGTTATTTCCCATCACTAATGAACATGTATTAACATGAGATTGATTGCAAGGATTTTCATTTCATTTGTCAACCTCACACCTGCAGTGCATCAAGGCCAAGTCTTGTTTACACATTATAAATCCCTGCTTAGCTGTATGATCTTGTTTCTGCCTATAATCACCCTATCTGGTTTTGTCACCCTCGTCTTACCACCATCTCTGTTTTGTGCAATAAAAACAGGGGGGAAAAAAAGGGTCAATTGAAGAAAATGAAGAAAATTGCAATTTAAATATTCATAAGGCTCTTTGTCTTCTCCCTCCCTTTGGTGTCAGGGGGAGATCATGCTATTCCACCGTGGATTTTGGCAATTACCTCTCATTGTAACCTCCCCGTGTCCAAAGTCACCTCTGTGCACTTGAGAGACACAAGCAACCTCAACATAATTGTGAGGTTAGAGGAGGATGCCAACAGATTGGATAGCACTGCAGCTGACATCATTTCACTGTTCTTGAATAGGAGAACACCCCTGCATTGTCTACTGCAAATTAATACTAATGCCACGGCTGTGGGGTCTGAAAAAGATCACATTGTATAATTGCATGTCTCGCTCTGGCAAAATAAGCCATTGTGAATGCCAAGCAAGTGTAGCAAAAAGTGTGTTGTTACTCCGTTGTAATACTTACTTTTATAAAATACGGATGTGTCAAACAATTTTGAGTTTTTTTGTTTGTTTTTTTTACATGGTGTGTGGTGACAATTGTGTCACTGAAGTCTACAAAGCTCAGAGAGATTCTTGGCAACAGATCCAGTTAAAGGCCAACAATGCTTCCAACTCTGTCACACGTTAGGCTCAGTACGGAATGGAAGAAATATGCTCCTCAGTGTCTCTCTTCTCTGAGTGCCAATTATGCCATTCCAGTTGAATAATGCCCCTGAGTGGTATTATTAGCAGTTGTATTTGTATTCACCAAGGCTTGTTCACAGGATTGATTGACCAGCCCAATCTAATTAACATGTTAGTAAAGGCAGTGTGTGATGAATTTAAACTTTTTTTCCCTCTCTTTTAGCTCCACACTTGGCAAAACATGCAGATTTTGTATTCTTGTCCATAAAAGTAAAGTTATCTTGGCCTCAGTGCCAATGAGTGCTGCTCTGCAAATTGTGCACTCAGAATAGCAGTCCCACAACATATCTCTAGTGGCAGCCAAATCTTGGTTTGATGTTGTTCCATGAGTTTAATGAAGCTGCGGATCAAAAAGCCACTGGCTCATTCTGACTAACTTTTTTTTTGTTTATAGCGAATGTATTCCTCGGCATTTTCCAATTCAACATGCTTTTGACCTGAAGAGGTTTCAAGGCACAACCAACATACTTGCTGTGAATATATGTGGCAACAGATTGCAGTCATGAAGCACATTTTATGAAATTATGCTCAGTCAGGTTTATTCAGTCAAACAAATCTTATTGACAACAGATGGGAAACAGAATTACTTCACTGGTTCAAATGTTGATGCTGTGAAGTGAAACTGACAAACAAGTCTACGTTCATAGGGCAAAGATAGCTGAACCTAAAAAGAGTATGTTACCATGCCTACCATGAGTCTTTTCTTTCCCTGTCCCTTTATCATGGCCTTCTTCATCCCTACCACCTTTCTTTCTTCAGCTCTCCTACAAGATTGTGCCACAAAGGTCTCTCAGTGGGAGTGAGCAGCCAGTTGGCAGTGAAATGCCCTCGGTTCCTGCATGCTCTGGTAGTTCGCTCCTTTCATCACAGACCCTCACTGACACAGTCACTTCCAGTGTACACCTCTATTGTTGGTGGGTCAGACCTACTACTACAACTATGTGGGTGAGAGCCATAATAGCAGCATGCTTCTTCTGAAGTGTAAAGTTAACACAGCCAGGAAGTATTGTTTTTTACCTTTCTTGTCATTTTCCCCTCTGGCAATATCTGGGCTCAGTGTTAAACCACCAGAGGTTGCAAAGTGAGTGCCTTCTTGTTTCTACCTAGAATTAAAGGCAGTTGTTCATCAAAAGTACTTTTAATTATTAAAAATGGGTCTAATTTTACCCTGTAGAACACTGCAGCAATACAGCAAGGATCAAGATTTGTATTTTAAAAAAGAGGTTATTGTTGTCGTCTACATGATCTGATGTAAAAAAAACAAAAAAACATCAGTGTCATATAAGATCACTGTATATAATTTTATTGTATTGCATTGTACTTTGTCAGACTCCAAAAAGGAAGATGACATCTATCAGGAGCTTCTCTTTTACAGTCTCGCATTCCGCGCAAAAGAGTTGCTATTTTATCCACATTTAATCCTTTGCTTTACTCCTCCAACACAGTTCCCCTATGTGCACACACATAATAGGATAGTGTCTTATAAGTCAAAAAATGCTTTAGCAGGGCTGTAAAGTTTAATAGCTGCACAGACTGAAAAGACAGTCTAAAGAGCATTTTTATTCAATTCTTTCTCCATAACTTTATTTGTGTCCTGATAAAAAAAAAAAAAACAGCACCTAGTGGATTAGACCCAGAATTGTCTCCCTGAAAGGCTTCAGCAGAATAGCCAAGTTGGTAACTTTGCCTGGATCCAAGTTTGCTTTGGTTCCTTGGTTCCAAATTCAATTTAGACAATTAAATGTAATCCAGTGTTGGGAACGGTGGTAGCACACAGAGGTTTGATTAACAACTTCACAAAAGCATGTCAGAAAAATCGAATTAAGAACATGGCTGCCTCAGTCAATCAAGTGCCAGGCTGTGGAAACTTATCAGTGTCTCACTAAGGGAATGTGTGTCAATGTGCTCGGGCGTGCACGCTTGTACACGACTTTGCCATCTCAGTACACTAGATAATCCACATCCTGGACAGGCGCAACCTGCAGTCTTCCAGAACACTGCAGAAGGTAATTACAAATTAGGCCAGCCCTTGGATCATAAGGCAGGCAGCATTCTTTCACCCCCCAATGCTCGCTGGCCAAAACAGGCTTAGACCAATTGAACAAGGACTCAGACCTCCCCACTGTGACAAAAACGCAAGCAGGCGTCCTGCACTAAGCCCGCTAGGGACTGCTGTCCTTGGTGAATGGCTTACTGGTGAATTAGCACCAGAGGTCACTGGTTGAGCTATGTGCTGAGGACAAATCTGTGAAGGTATACGTTTAAGTGACAAGAGCATGTGACGATAAATAAAACTTTAAGTCAATCATATTCTCTTGACGTTTTGATGCGAAGCTTTGACAGGTGACTGATAAGTATTCCTCTCAGCATTCCAAGGTGTGGGAATACACGTCTATCTTCATCCAACGATTTTTTCCGATACAGGCAGTGGCAGCTTACCTCCCTTAACACATAGGTTGCTACCTCTGACTGTTCCGATGATCATCACCAAGCTTTTAACTTACACCTAGTCCCCTGACAGGGTGTACAGTACATGCATGTGTGAGTGAGAAAGAACGTGTCTCTACTTGTGTGATTGCCCTTTTGTGAGGCACAAAGTGTGACCAACCAAGACGAGCATGTGATCATTATTTTGAGCCTGCTGGTGTATGATCGCATGCATATGCCTCCTGTCTTCATGGTCATCTGGGCTGATGGTGCGTTCAAGGTGGCACAACAGTTCAGGGATGGTGCACGGGGTGAAACGCTTCGGGGAATACCAACCATAGAGACGTTCCAGTTCATGAAGTGTACAAATCAGAGGACAGGGGATGGGGAGGGACAGAGATTATAAGGGAATGGAATAGCCAGGCCAGGGCCAGACCACCTCATCTGGGAGGAGAGGGGATTAGAAAGATAGAGAGGACGGAGAGGCAGTGAAGGGGAGCAAAATGGAGAGAGTAATAAAAGTGGGAATACAAAGACAGAGAGAAACTCAAGAGATAATTGATGAGTGAAAGAATGCGGGATAGGGTGAAGTGCATAGAAACGGTAAGCTAATCGCAGCAAGTACCTCCTTATAACAGGCAGTATCTTCAATAAAGCAGGCTCCAAACAAACAGCTTACTCAGAGAGGATTTTTTGGGGGTTACAGCAGGAATTAACAAGCACACAGAACAAGATATTAGACATTCTGTCTTGCCTCGGAAATGATAAGCGAGTCTGCATCAAATAAGAAGAAACCATAAGAAACTAGTGTCTAATGGTAGTGACTTTCCCAGCATCATGGTTTTAAATAAGGTCTTTGTTGACCCCCCCCCCCCCCTCCGGTTGTCATAGCGACAGAAGTTGAGGAGTTGGGTTAAAAAAAAGAGAAAAGAAAAGCTTTCTAAGATTTGCCAAATGAAAATTCTTGGATCTCCTACACCTTAGTTTCATTTTGCAAAGTAAGTGTATTTCTCCTTTCAGTATTCCTCCATTTTCTCAGCAGCTTGCTGGTGATTTTAAAAATAACCAGATTAGTGTGAAAAGCACTATCGAAGAGGCGAGGCGAGGGCAGGAGATGTGCCAACAATAGTACCTGGCAATTTCACTTCTCTGAAACCATGGCAGGCAGATTTTAATCTGCTTGTTTCATTTAACTTTGACTCTACACAGAGACCTGCAGGTAATACCCTGTAATGTGTTTTTTTTATTCTTTTTGCACACATACTCACTGCAGATGTGCTGCACAATGTCTTGATTGAAAAGTCACAACTCTAGATTTTAAGATTTTTCTCCCTACCTTTTCCACATTATTTTTTTTAAAGCACTTGTTTTTTTTATTGCATCTGCACACGTGTTGTGTCCTAGAATTTGATTTTGGCTCTGAGTGTGGCAGTTAAATATTGTTTTTGCAGTTACTGAACATGTATTATTATTCTTTGTTATATATCATCACATGCCATCTGTCTGTTAGTAGTTGTATTTGAGTAATGATCACGAGTGACTCTTCCCTGTTTTGTTCATAAGAAGTAAATGGGGAGATTGGTTGAGCGATTTCATCAGGGCTAGGGAATACTGTGTGTGTGTGCTTGTGCGTGTGTGAATGAGCGTGTATGTGTGTGTTTTACGACAGTCTCGTGTAATGGTTTATCTCTATATTAGATCCCGTGATGTAATCCATCTTCTGGATAATTAGCAATGAGGGGATAGAGGGAGGAGGTGGGGGATCTGGTGCACACACTGATACAGATTAAGGCTCTCTGCCTTTATGCAGATGGAGGATGTGTTTAATAGACGTGTGGCATGCTAATCTCTCAAGACAACATTTTTATGCAGTTTTTACGAAGGTTTTAAAATTGTATTTTAAAAATGAAACAGAAATGCAAAACTGTGCAAGCAGATACACAAAACAGTATTAGTATTAAAGTATTTTTTAAGGTTAAGAGGAGACAAAAACTTTCAGATTCCCTGTAAACTTGGGGGACAGGATGAAGACTGGAAGTGCACTGAACATCAATGCAACGGCTGCAGTGCAATTACCGCTTTTCCGTTCCATCATGGGTCCCTTGATTGAGCCAAAGAGTGCTCTCTGACTTTCTGATTCACATATTCCTTGTGCTCACTGGCGCCCGAAGCATCAGAGTGAAAGAATCAGATTTATTACTGGAGCCTGGGATTAAATAACAGCACAAATTAATGGTGCTGACCAATGACAAAATATGGCTGCACGGGGAACAAGCAGCTCAGTGCTCCACTTTCCCACAAATGCCTAATAAGTGCACTTGGGGTCATTTATATTTCATTTGAGTGGCCATAGCAAGGAGATGAATGTAAACTCAGAAGCATGTGTGTTTGCACGCAGGCTGTCAGCAAAGGCCAATGATGTTTCCTTCCTTTCTGATTCAATTACAGCTATTGCAACACCTCTTCTTCTGGAAGCTACTCATTAAAATCAGCTACATGACTGTGTATAAGATACAAGCATTCACCTTAGTGTGTGTCTGCATGCTCTTCTGAGTTTCGGCACTTTTGTGTTTGTGCTTGCACCTGCTCGAGCAAGGTGCCTGTCAGGACTCATGGGAGGGGTCAAAGGAAGAGGCTGTTAATCAAGACAGACAGGAGCAACACCTCAGTGTTCCCTGGGTGACAGTGCTGCTGGGAGCTGCGGGTCCCACAGCCCAGATCCCTCTCTGATCAGAGCACCAATTAAGAAATGTGCTGCACTTCTCCTCAGCAGAAGCAGGGAAGACAACCTTTTGTTCCCTGGTGTTACATCACACTCTATGAGAAAAGAGCCCAGGAGCATTGTGTCCAGTTCAGTTTTGGAACCGCCGAAAAAAACAAAGCAGAGTCGGTGCACTCTATAAATGCAGTGTTTGTGTTTTTTTTTTTTGAATTGCATCACCATACTAATTCAGGCTGCAACAAAACAAGAAATATGCAGGGCAGCATGCAAGATAAATCTATCTACAGTTCACATAATTAAGCAAAGGCGTTTATGTGGCGATTTCTGACAATAAAGTGCAAGAAAAAATATGAAGAAGTCACTCAAAAACTAGCCAGATGTCATCAATGACAACAGAAAGCGTCTCTCAAGGATGTTTCCAAGCTTCGAAATCACTCGTCAAATTGCGAGGCCTCCATCGTCCTTGTTTTTATTTTCCTCCTCCAAACAGCACTAATGATCATTTCCAGCCCTCTGCATATTTATTCATGAGTGTATTACACCTGGCATCTCTTTGTTGCCGATGCATTTCTTCAAGTATTATATATTATACCTTGCTTCCCACGCTTCTGGCTCAGATGGCAATTCTATCTTCTCCTGCTCACTGCCAGGCTTTGCTGAACCTCACGCTCGCGCATGTCTTCATGTGCTCTCGCAGTGAGGCATGCATACACACACTGGGTGTTTCTCGCTGGATTTTTTTTTTTTTTTTTTAGCTACTTTATTGAGTTTTCTGTTTTGCCACAGCCGAGGAATGACTTCATTTTTCCTCTCGTTTCAGCTCAGTTTTTGTGCAAGGGCAACATTTCATGTATCTTTGTCTTTATGTGAACATTATATGGATTATGTGGATGGACTACTTTTACTTTTGTGAAATTTGCGTCAGTCCAAATGTGATGACTCCAACTTAGTTTCCATGTAAATGGAAATTGTCTTTTATTTATGGTGCTCTCTATACATGGAATTATTTTGCATCCTCTATGATGCATAAGATTGCGTTTGATCCTTAATTAGCGTTGTGTCATGCATGTACCGTGTATTGTCTTGAATCTATTTTCCGTTGGATTTTGTTGCATTATATGCAGTAAGTTGTACGGAACAGGTCACTCCTGAAAATGAATCACTTTCATAAAATAACACGGAACAGCTCACTCAAGTTCAAAAGTCAACGCCATATTTATATTCAAACATATTCACTCACTCTCACAGTAATAGCCTCAAAGTGGTTACTAGAAAAACGCTGCAGACTCATTTATGATCATTTGCTTGTGTTATCAGTGTCATACTGCTGGACTGTGTAGGCAGTCGCGTCCGTGACTGTATGTTTCTTGTTTGCTCAACTATGTGTGTGTGCAGCCGCCGCCGCCATGTTGCTCTGCCTGATTCATTGATTCACTGATTCTTCAGCGAGATTTTCTTGCCTCTCCATCTCTTCCGCTCCCTATTTCTGGTTCACGCTCTCTGTAATTTTTTTTCTTTTCCAACGCCTCCTTGTTATGCTGACAGGATGCACCATTTTTGGGAAAGCTCAGTGGTTACGGTTTCCTCCCACTGATATGATTAGGTGCCATTAGTGGGTTCAAGCCTGCCGGACTAACCTGACAGTCAGCAAGTGAGGGAGGTTCATGGTATTGATTGCTGCTACTTAAGAGCCTTCACCCCCAATTTGGTCTTGCTTTATTTCAAGAATTGTACATTTCTACTATGGCATCCTTGAATGAAATAAGCCTGAACTTTTGAATATTTACCATTCAATACATCTCTATGTATCTATCTCTCTGTCTATCTATCTATCTATCTATCTATCTATCTATCTATCTATCTATCTATCTATCTATCTATCTATCTATCTATCTATCTATCTATCTATCTATCTATCTATCTATCTATCTATCTATCTATCTATCTATCTATCTATCTATCCATCCATCCATCCCCTTGACTCTTTTCTTTAATGTCCTGCAGTCATCTCTTCCCCCAGCTGCATGGTCACTGGAGAATATGAAGTTTTTGTTGTGGCTGTCTCGCTGGGGAAATATACGTTTCTCATCTATTGCATTACTGTTTCTAAGCCTCACATCAGGAGGTGATGAGATTCCCTGAGGTAGAGGGAACATGAGAAATTGAGAAAGGAATGATGGAATGTGTGTGTGTGTGTGTGCCGGTTTGTCCCTCAAAGCTTATGTTTAACATGTTTATATCTTAGCGGGTGCACATTAAGGCTATTACTTTTCACTTAATCACTTTTAAACAGACTCTTGTATTTGCATATGTGTCTGCATGGGGTAAGGGAACATTTTGTACTTTGCATACCCTGTAACCATTTTTATTTATTATTATTATATCTGTATGTTATGTTATGACAAACAAGAAGCTCATTCAGCGGATTGTGTCACTTTCTCTCCAGACACGATCGAGACATGCAACCTGACGACTTTTTTTTGTGATATGGCTTTTTGTGCCATACTAAGGAGCAGAGAGAGTTGGGGTTATACAAAGGATGACAAAAAGTGTGTTAGGCGCATGTTTGGTGTAATGGTTATGGTTATTGTTGTGTAGGGTTAGGGTTAAGTGTAATTGTTATTGTCATTTTTTAAACACATTTCTCATACTTGGGATTTCACTGCTCTTTTTTTTTTATTTTGCTTGGATACAAAATAAAAAAAAAATAGCAGCTATTTCACTCTGGGAAACTTTATGCCATTTTACGAGTTGGTTCTTACTTTTTTACAATGATGACAAACTCGCCAAGCACTGCCTTTTATCTAACTGCTACTCGAGGTTGATGTGCTTACTACTCTGATTGAATTTAACCCCGGCAATCACAAATGAGAGCTATTTAGTTTTACTAAATCAGAGTAAGCACTTTATCCGGTGGACAATAAAAGCAAGGACCAGCAATAGTGCAAGTGCCCAGAGCACAGCTTTGACATAGAGTAGCAGCTTAACAGGCTTATAACGGAGCAGGGAGCGAGTCAATCACCCACTATTGAGTGACTCTGTAATGGCCAGCCTGACCATCGCACTCCCCAGAGAGCCCGTTTTGTTTTCCATTAAGACTGTCATTACATGGGAAGAAACGACAACCCCCAAGTCAGTGTGTCTTATGTGTATGTGTGAAAGACTGAGAAAATAGAGTTTTTAGATTAACTTAGAATTAAGCCTGTGGCCTAGATGATAATGTCTTATAGAATTTAAGATAATACCCTGTTTCTAAAAACAATTTGCCATCAACCCCATATTGCTGCATAGTTTCCATGTCATGATTTCATATAAATAATGGTCTTTGCAGGAAACAAAAAAACACTTTTCTTTTATGTTCACCCAGTGTCACAGTGGGGAACTTGATGCTGTCAGTCGGTTCACTGGCCCAGGAGGGAGAGCCATTAGTTTTAATCAAGCGCCACTCTAATTGAGAGGCCTCCCATCTTCATAAAGATAATTACTACAAATGTCAGACTCTACATATGCCCCCTCCTTTTCTCCCTTAGACCCAACCCATGAATAGTGATTATCTACAAAGCTGGACATGTGTCTTTATAAGAGGGCAAATCTAGCACATTTACTTGACTGGAACAATTAGTCAACATTAGCCTCCATTTCAGAATTAAATGACTGTTATTTTCTGTAAGTCATTCCAATTGAACCTTACAGGCAAATCATTTGAGTTATTAAGTAACAGAAATTCTCTTCCTTAAAGAAGTTATACTGATTGTATCAGTTTGCAAGGAGAGCTCATGGAGCTCAGCCAGGCTGATGAAACCTAGGGTAGTCTGGATGACATGTCTTTAGGTATTAGTGAAAATATATCCAAGAATTGGTAATGGAATTGCCGCTGTTTCTGCCAATACTCAGGTTTGGTTAAGCACTGATTTTATTAAGCGTATCAATTTAGTTTGTTATATTTTAAATATTTAATGTGCTACTGTTGCAGAAGAGATTACTGTATTACCATTACCTTTGTTAGTGCTGTTTGTCGTCGGTCAATGTGGAACTCTTTATATTGCATTCATCCTGCAACAATACATTATATAACTGATGGTGTATCGTGAATGTTTAGTCTGTTGTCAAATAGATGGAGTTTATTAAGATTAACCCTTCTTAATGTAAAGAAGTAGAGCTACATGATAAGCATTGATTAGAAACTTAAGCAGCTTACACAAGTGTGAATAACAACACTGCACAGATAACAACTCCAAATCCACTGTAAAGCAGCTACAGCCTTGCTGTTCCTCTCTGGATCTTAGACATTACAAACACCATGGGTTATAAATGAGGCAGAATACAATTGTTAACACTGTCTCACTATTCCAAAGACTCATTAGCTTTTTCATGTTGCATTCCTGTCTCCTGAACTTTGACTGATGGCTCGCTCTCTCGCTCTCTGAGTGCCAACAGAGTGTCAAGGGAATGGATGAGGTGGCAGAGAGTGACTGACAGCAAGCAGGCAGCAGCCGATTCCCCTCAGCAACCATTCTGCAGCGGGCCTATCTATAAAAGATGTTTGTAATTGAATAATAAGGACATTTAGGATGCAGGCAATGTTATGCAAGTGTCTTCATCAGTTTGACACGTAAATGCTCCGTGCAACATTCGGCTAAAGCATATTGCCGTGCATATGGTTTTTAGTTAGTAAAATACTTGCCTTTTCTCTATGTATTAGTAGGTCCATTACATCACACATATGGTAAGAAACACAAGTGAATTGTTATGGATCTGTCATATTCCCCAGGACAAGTGTTAATTTGGTCCAACCCACGCAGATGATATCAAGAAATCAATATTGCTTTCCCATGTCTGTGCCTGCGCTAGGTGGGTCTAATTGAAATGTATGAGGAAGTCTGTTAAATGATCTGTGCAGGCAAGGGAGCCAGTGATTGCAGACATATGGAATGGTTCCTTAGACAAGAGAAACATTTGTACAATGCCAAGAGACAAACAAACAGAGGGGGGAAATAACATGAATGAAGGAAAGAGGCAGAGAGGAAGAAAATAAATAAGAGAGAGAGAGAGCAGAGGGAGCAGAATCAGTCCCTTCACACCATCGTACGTGATATTTCTTAATGTTTATGCAACTGGACTCAGGTTGATATTTCATGATACGTTGACAGCTTTTCAGCTGAATGCCCAAGTTAGTTAGAAAGAAAAAGAGGGGGAGATGAAGAAAGGAAATGCTCAGAAAGCTGTCGGTGTTGGCACAATATCACCCTATTAAAAACAAATGACAGCACACACACAGAAGGGAGTATCTGCTGTTTTCCCACGTAACGCGTAAACTCTTGACCCTGCTTGAAAGTTTGTTCTGTCATATTTGAGTGACAGACCATACTCTGGTTTCGACTTTCTTTCCCCCCATTTCCCAGCTCTTCCCTTCTTGCTCCCTCCTTCCTCCATCCGTCTCTCTTAACATGTCTCCCTCTCTTTAATAAGCTATTGACATTTTGCTTAGTAATGACTGCAAGAATAATGGGTCTTGTATTGTCCGGAATGAGCAATGAGTAGAAGTGGCATTCTCTAACCTCCACAACAAGTAGACAATCAGGCTCATTCAATTCCAAACGGTCAGTTTAATTGGCCTTATCACTTCTGGGTAAAGGGTACTGTCCCCTGTGCGCCAAATTGGCAGTCCGCTGCTCCATGATGCAGTGATTAGTCAGAACCATCTTTGCAAAATGTGTCTAACACAAGGGAGTTGTGTCCAATACAATCATGACTAGGAGTTAAACAGTGTAGCATTGCAAATGGTTGAAGACGGATGAAACTAGAAAAGCACTCGGAGAGCGCAGACCTCCGCCAAGGCAGCTCAGTGCCTACAAAGGACACCCTACCGGGGCGCCTGGGTCAGACAGCGAGTGTTGCAACCAGTGAAAGCGTCTACGGATCACGCCCAAAATTGAATCACTTGCTCCTGGTCCCATTCCTGAACATTTCATCCAAATCTGTCTGTGACATTTCGAGTTATGTTGCTAACTAATAGACAGACAGACAAACAAACTCCGGCGAAAACATATACATCCTTGGCGGAGGTCAATAATGAATTTCATAATCGGCAGGTCCACCATGATAGTCTGATAATAACAAATACGTTGTAATATGTAATTTTACATTGAATTCAGTTATCAAACAGCAGCTCACACATCAACGTATTAGCTTTGTTTAAAACACCAGGTTGTTGAGTTTTTACAAAAAAAATTTTTTACTAGCAGAGAATAGATTTTTTTATGATAGCCAACTGGCAATAATGGGGTCTTCACAAACATTGCTGAAGGCTACAAACAAAGATGAAGAAACATGCCTACGGCCTAAGCATGGAGTCAAGAGATGATTTAAGTCTTGAGTCCTCTACATGTTTTACAATGTAGAAAAAAATGGAGATAACTCTGGATTTTCGAGAGGTACAAGGCATGCTTTCACTGCCTGCATCAGTTCTCACATAGAAAATAGTAGAAACGGTCCAACGGAACGGAATTTTGCCCACTAAGTGATGAGTTAGTGACACGTAAAAGTGTTGTGGTGAAACTTCTGTCAGCTTTTACTGCCTGAGAACATTTTCCTGATAATACTCGCATGTCAGAGTCTCAAGCTGAGAAAAGGGCTCTGCAAAGAACTGCACAAAAGAGCATCTATTATTCACCTTGTCAATGTATTGACATGGACAGTGCTTGCGAGCACACAGCTAAAGTCGGGACAAAAAGGTTCTGCGAAATTGAATCTTTGAACAACACAGTTAAAGATAGAAATAAATGGTTTCAAGATGAATAGCTCAGTTAGCTGACAAGTACAGTGTAACATCTGTTTAAAGGTATAGATCAGACTATCTGAAGTGTGCTTGTACGAGGGACTGACCCACTGTCAGTTTATTACCTGACATAGATTTTGGGTGATTTGCTCTCGGTTTGTAGAAACAAGCAAAAGTATGAACTCTGACATGGATCAATGTAGTGCTGTTGACAAGGACGGCAGCAGCGAGAAGAAGTTATCCCTGGACTACATTTTGAATGCTGTTCAGGCTGATTGTGTTTGGCATCCCAACTCAACTGCAGATACAATATATGGATAAGTTCCAAACTATCACTTTAACCAGGTCATGGAAGTGTATGCTTGATCTCCTTCTGACCTTTGATTTGGATGCAAATGTATGGCATTTTAAATGTGCACCCTCTTAAAAGCAATAAATTATATATTGGACGACACATACAGTAGATACAAGAGCAATAGATTTGAGTTGACAGGCAGAATTGATTTGGTTAGCAAAGGTCTGATTTCCTTTTTGTGCAGTAATGCAGGACAATTATATTTCCGACTGACATTTTCAGCAATTGTGCACATCTTCAGTACTTTCTCATTCACCCTGCTTCTACGCGCTGGAAAGTGTTTGGGGGCAACCACTATCCAACCGACAGATGTGGCAATTCATTTGTTTAAATACATCTGACATGTTCATTAAGCAGCTTAGCCACACACTGTCACGTTTTCCCCCCTCTTCTCTCACAGTCCTTTGACCAAAATCTGCCTTTTCTTACCGCATTGAGGCAGTAATTACCATGCAGTCAAATGAGAGGATGGCAAGCAGGAATGCCGTGCTTGTCTGTGGCTGCCTGCCAGCCAAGCTACTTACACTGTGGCGCACACAGCGTCCAGACACCACAGGCCTCAGTTTGTCTGCATATAACTCTTGCTTCCTGAGGTAATAAAGATCATCTCTCTGGCTAAGGATTTTCAAGTGAACATACGGCAGCCCTGAGATTTCAGCTCTCTGCATCTTAAGAAAGGGTATTCAAACTGAATAAACGCAAAGAAATTGAGAAAACATCATCAATTTTTACAACCATAAAACAGCGTTGTGTGCAATATTTCATCATTTTTTTTGGTAATAATAATAAATAATGCTGGATGAAGACTGACCCATGACATAAAAAAACACACTGAGCTCACAACACAAAGCACCATCACTCCTGACACTGTCAAGTCAAAGAAATCAGACAGACCGTGCACCAGACTGTGCTATTTTCAAAAATTCTGAGGATAAAATGAAAGGTTCACCGCCATCTTTTCACTGTAAGAGCATTAAAGACTCTCAGCCTGTTTGCCCGCCTGTTTTTTAGCCATATTGCTGCCAACTTGGCATATTACCGAGGCGCTACACTGGTGTCAGCGATGAGCCATCGCCGTCAGCTTCATGATTGTCGTGATCTAGGTCGGCAAGAGCATTACATGGCCACCTGGAAAGAATCGAACACCTGGACGCAGCTTAGAACCTAGCTCAGCCATAATACAGCACTTTTCTATGCCAGTATACGCAAAAAAAACCTCCTCCTCTTTCTCAAATGGTGCACACAAGTGATTAGGTATTGTGTAGGCCCACTGTTGGTCTACAGTAGGTATTATTTTGCAAAATCAAACAGCATTCAGTGTTCAACCCAGCAGAAAGTAATAGCAGCAGCCAAATTATCTATTGTGTGATCCACAGTAGGCAATACCCTACTTTTAGAAAGTTTCCAGCGTAATATGTTCAAATCAGTTGTAATTTGCCCTGTTGGGTTCCTTTATATCGTATTGATGGACTTTTTGACTATTTAGGTGTTTATTTAGTTTGGTGTTATCTTGCAACAGGGGATCAGGTGGTTCATTCAGTATCACAGCTTGGAAGTGCAACACAGTGGGTACATGGTGTGGGAAAAAATAAGATTTTCTTAGGCATGGACAATGGCCAAAGATTTTCATTTTTTATTTTATGAAGTATTGTGTCTTTTATTCAACATGTTTGAACCAAACTAATGTATTTCCTGTGGTCTTTGGAAAAAATAATACTTAAATGTGACCTCAAAGAGTGTCAGCCACTTCTTATTCCTCATCTGTCTTCTCCATTCAGTTTTCTTAAACTATTTCTCCTTGTATAATAAATCACCGTGCTATTTTATTCTGCACTCAGAGCACTATAAGAAAAAAAAAAACAGTTGTGTCTTCAACAATGAATTTTCATGACAGCACTGTCATCCCACATTGTACCAAAACAATCCTCCTGACCCCGTCACAAAATTTCATTGTCTGTGATCAAATTCACAATTTCTGTGCCCTCCTTTTTATTATGAGTTTTTGCACAGTTTTAACCTTTGTTTCTGTAGCATTAACATGCACACTGTGTATATCCTCTTGCTGCATCATATAAAGTAATCTGCTCTCCTGTACATAAAACTAAAAAACACATAAAACTAGCATTATCCCGCAAGACAGGTGGTGTCCTCCATCGGAGTACTAAATTTATATCAAATAATTCCCTTCAAAGATGCCCATTCATCTTTTGTGAGAACCAGTATACATTTAGAGTTGTTTGCCTTTTTTAAGTTCAAAAGTCACAACTCACAAACAGTGGGACATAAAATCATGCCTCAGGGAGCCAGAGAAGGTAAAATGTCTGACATTGGCGATCTTGATAATTGATCTTCTGAAGACCATGAAATCCAGACAGCTCTCGTTGAATAGTGCTAAACCCAGTAACGCAGCAAGTCCTTCGAAATCATCTCAATCATTGTGCAATATTGAAAAAAAAGGACAGCGTTTTAAATGCTGAATCATACCAGCATGGAGTCACGGGAGAGTGACAGTGGTCATATAATCACCGACAAAATAAATGTGTGTGGGAGAAACTGAAACCAAGTTAAGTGTACCTTAAAATGTGGGCTAATTACTAGTCCTGTGGGTGGTTGTTAGTGGGGAATGTCCACAGCTTATGTGTGCTTAGATAAGCAATCAATAACTTTAATTAAGACTATTATTAGAGGGAATTGGGACCCAGCAGACTACTTCCAATCCTTAAGTAACGCCTTGTTGTTTACCTTCCTGACTGGTGAAAGTGTAGCGTGCATGAAGGTTCAGTATAGTGAGTATTGATCCCAAAGTTTACTGTTCTGACTCACTAACTCAGTGTTTGATTACTAGTGGTTATATACACACACACACACACATATACAGTATATAGTGTTGTCAGCTTTATGTTTGCGAGTGCTGTTCCTCTGTCTTTTGTCTTAGTTGACACATAATATTTGGTTTCATTTCCCCACCAATATATTTTGAGGTGTATAAGCTGATGCTGGCTGTTTTTGTGAACCACTATTGCAGACACTGAATATCTAATAACACTGTGTTAACTGAGCAAATGCTGGAAACTACTACAGCACATCCGCATATTCATATTCAATATTCCACATCACACAGATTCACTGACCCCCTCAGAACTGAAATTCGGTGAAATATGAAACTCTAATGCTGGTATTATTTTCATTCGTCTTTTATCTTGAAGACTGGGATTTTTATATGAGCAACCAGGGTGAAATTAAGAGGGGTTTTCAAAGCCAGCTTTTATTCAGGAGGCAGAAACAGAGGTGTATAAAGAAAGAGGCACATTAGTAAAGCAGGACAGGTAATGACAGGGAAAAGAGGAATAAGGAGGAGGCAGACATGGTTGGGGGGGGGGGGGGCACTGTAATAACTTCATGCATGTTTAAGTAGGCAAGTAACATGAGTTAAATACCCAGAGGATGTAGATACCAGCACCGAGCCAGAGGGCTGACACCAGGTGCACTTCATCCAGAGAGAGACGAGGGATGTAAATAAATGGTCTGTATTCCATACCCATTACGGTGACTACACGACTGTCAGATGCAACATGGGGTTAATGGTTAATTTTTTTAAGTGTTTTGCCCAAGGACACATCGGCATCTAGACTCACAGAGTGGAGAATAAGACCTTCCAGGTGAAAAATGACTCACTCGCCACTCTTAGAAATAAGGGTTCCAAAAGGGTCCTTCTACAAGGGCAATTTGCTTCTGAAAACCCTTTCCCGAAGAAGGGGTTTTTCAAACGTTCTTGGCAACACTATTGGTTCCAGTGAGAACCATTTAGATCCAGAGAACCCTTTAAAACCCCTTTTCTGAATAAAGGGTTTTAAAAGGGTACTTGGTGGAACCCTCCAAAAGAGTTCCAGGTGGAACCTTTTTAAAAAGGTTCTATCTGGAGCCAAAAAGGGTTCTTCTATGAGGACAAGCCAAAGAACCATGGTTCTACTTAGCACTTTCATTTCTATGAGTGTACCACTGATCCCCATAGCCCAGATGTTGAAGCAGCACACCACTTACTTACTATCAAGACATACCAATTATATTTTGACTTCTAAGACTAAGTCTGTCCACGGCCTATAATATTTCAACAACAATTTGATAATATCCATTTTTCCCAAAGGAGAAATTCCAATTACCTTGGTGACCATAGTATTGTTGCAGTAGATTCTTTATCTTGAACTATTACTTGGGGAGTGTGAATGTGTGTGTGTATAATAATAATAATATTTAATAATATTATTATTAAAATATTAGGAGAAACACTAAGAAATACAATCAAACAATGAATCAGTTTCAGCCTTGAGATACAATCAATCAATCGACAACCTAGAAACAATGTCTCTATACAATGAAAGGGAAACATTTTGTTGGAAACACAATCACTTATTTAGAGGATTGTTTTCCCCATGAATAAAAGGTTAAAGTTATTAACAGCAGTCGAACCATAGTTCATGGTGGGAGTGGATGGTGCACTAATATCACACCAGACATGGGTTAGCACCTAGTCCGTAATTAGGTTTAGGCAAACAAGTGATTTGGTTAAGGTTAGCTTGAGATTGTGCTTGGTTGAATATCAATAAAAGTTAACGTGAGTTGTTTTCTGTATTGAACCAGGTCACCATTTTCCACAACCAATGTTGTAGTTTCCCAAACAGGGATACTGATATGCTTATTGTCATAATTGTCCTCTGGGGGAATAAAAAACAATGATACCATTGTTGTGATGTTTCCTACAAAATGTATTTTGTGTGTCGAGTTTAGAGAAATGCAATCTCTGGAGACAGTGTTGTAATCAGAGAAACGGGTTATATACTTCAGATAGAAAGTAGAGAATATTTGTGACAGGTACAAAATGTATTGCAATTGGTGCACATACTCTTCTTCTTTATTATTTCTCATTGTAGCAGTGTGTGTGTGTGTGTGCGTCCTCTCATCTCACCAGGGAAAATATCCACTGTCAATGCAAAAAAAAATGGAGTGGAACAGATGGCATCAGAATGATTGAAACCACCTACAATGGTTCACACAACTTCCCCATCTTTCTCCCTCTCTCTCCTTCAATTTCAAAATATTTCTCTCTTCACCTTCGTGTTCCTGCCCAACTACACCTATTGTCTGGATGCATCATCCCAGCCCACTCAATGCCATCCAGGCACATGGTTCTTGCCAAAGAGGTTCAGGCTCACTGGAAGCCCCACGGCAATACACAGAGTCAGCCAGGAGGAGAAAGAGAGGCGGGAAAGTTTACAAGGAGGAGAATAAAGGTGGAAGAAAGAGTAGGCAATGTCTCTGGTGCTTTCCCCCCACCTACTTGTAATCTCGCTCTCAGTTTAGTTGTTATTTTTAGCCCATCACACATTTTCATAAAAATATTACCATTTTCTGCCAAAAGACTTTAGATCACTGCTGAAATGTGAAATCCTGAAACGGCTCAAGCATGTATTCCTGAGTGCATGATCCTTTGTTCCACAAGCAGCCATTTTCTATTTTCGGAACTACCCCCCCCCCCCCCCACACCTCCCTCCCTCCCTTTCTTCCTTCTCAGCTCCATCAGCCACTCCTCAATGCCCCACCTTACCCTGTCACACTTCCCAAGCACCAGGCCTGGTTGCTGAGTGCCAGTCATGTAAATTAGATAGTTAGCAGATCAAAAGGCATGGAGCGGAATTTTTAATAGCAGAAGAGGTGTTGATTAGTGTCAGAGAAGGCAAAGACAAGGCAAAGTGCAGACAGCCTCTATTACACCCCAATGGTTTGAGGCATATGTTCAAATGTGTGTGTTATTGTGCGTGTGGGGGTTTGATAAAAAGTATGGTCACGTGTTCATATTTGTGCATATACAGTATACCTTAAGATGTGTGTGTGTGTGTGCATGCATGAGTGCGTTTCTTGGCATCAAAGTCTGTGTGCCTTCCCTTTGGGAGATCATCGTTAATGCATAATACATAGCTCCATATTTCCGACTATAACAGCAATAATGTCGGTTCGCAGAGTTTATGAAGAGGAGATCAGGTGTAGGGGAAAGTGATTACGGGGCATAAACACCGCAACAGATATTGCTTTACTGCGAGAGGTAACTGGCATGAAGATGACAGTACATGAAGATCGCCTGAGAAGGAGTGACAGCAACAATGCTAATCAAGTGCCCTACCGCAGTGATTTTCAGTGGTTATGGGGGAGTAGCACAGATTAAGAGGTATCTTAATGAATTAAATTGATGCTGAAATTGGGCTAAGTGTTGGACATGGAGGCATAAATGTTCAAAATTTGTATTAGGCCATTAAAATCCAGTATAGGATGAGGATTTGCCTCAGCCATTTGCTTGCATGTGTAATCCACATTAGCAAAGATAATTTATTAGTATAATTGGGTGGCTCTCCTCTCTGGTAATATACTCTATGTAATTAGATTTTAGCTTGACACTCAGCAATGTGTTGAGCATTTTTTTAATTAGCCCTCATAGGGATTTTTTTTTTTTCAATGATTTTATTGGCATCATGGCAACGTTACAATTGTTTTATCCAGAGCAAGATGTTATCTCAGCTCAGTCTTTATCTCTAAATCAAAACTGAATGCAACCCACGAATCGGGTAAGGAAATAAATAAAAATCATTTCAAAGCTGGCATATCAGTTGATCTTTATTCTGTGTCTAGGGGCTCACCCGTGTGCTTTTGCGCATGTCACAATTTTCATCTTCCTGCTCTCCCAAGCTGCTTTCCTCGCACGCTTCTCTCACACAGATGGCAGAGGGGTCGAAGTACTTTAATGAATTTTCAAAGTAGTTGCATTGGCAATATTAAAAGGAGCTCCCAAACTCCAACACACATGACACTGGAGTCAAAGGCGTGCACGACTTCTTTCTCTAATGCACATGAATAAATGCATGCACGTAAAGTAATACTGTGTGCAAGCGTTTAAAAAAACGGCTAAAAAACAAATTCCGCAAACGGAGGGACAACACCACATCCTCACCACTGGTGGACATTCTTAATTAACACCCATTAGAATGACAGGCACCCTCTGCAAGGTCAAAGGTCAATTTTAATGATGAGCCTACATATGCCAGCCACTGTGTTGCCTTGCATGTAAAAACGAGCGCCGCTTCTGCTGATCCATCTGTCCCGTGGTAATGACTGCACCTGGCCTTGCACGGGCCAACGCACACAGGTACCTGAGCTCTTAGAACTAGCCCCAGTGTGCAGAGGGAAACAATTAAAAAGCAATAAGCACGCGTGCGTCTCGCAGCCACATTGTTTACTCATTATGTCTAATTATCTGTTTGAGTCAGAGATTTAAAAGACTCCTCTGTATAAACATTTTAGACAGTGTGAGTGTTTACAAAGCAATTAGACCTAAATGACTGTCATCTTGGATCTGACGAATTTTCATTGAATTTTCGATCGTTGTCATGTGATTCTTTGTGACATTTGTTTTTGGTTTTCTTTTTTGAAGATGCCAATATATAAGTTGATAGTGAAATGTCAAACATTATTAAAGCTCTTTATTTGCTCCTCTTACTCTTACCTGAGCCTGAAGCTATGACTACAAGCCAGGCTTCTTTTAGCTGGCCTTGATCGTGTCAGTCAACATACGACTGCCTGTAGGGTTTCCACTAGACTTCACAAGTGGCTGATATGAAGAGCCAGGCCAGTGCTGTGCCACTAGAGGCATCAAGGCTATTGCCTCTACCTCTTTTTATTACTTCCCTTCTATTCTGTCCTTCCGTCTACTTCTCCTCAGGCAAGAGAGTCTTTATCCCACCTCTACGAAACTGAACTCAGGGTCAGAACTCAGCACACAGCCCACGGGTCTCTGATCTCCCCAACTTCTGATCACTCATCAAGGTCTGCCAGACAGAATTCCTTTAAAAAAAACTGCATTTGAAAAAGTTCAGTTTAAAAGCCCTCAGTGCTTTTCAAAAAAATAATAAAATAAATAAAGAGGGTGGGCCTCAAGGAGAAACATCACACCACAGTTTTCTTTGATTCAGCTCTGGTCTTTGATTTGTCTATCTTTTCTATTTGTACTCTCAGCATAGAAGATTGTGGTCGAAAATGAAATAGCACCATTACTTCCTTTCAATAACATGCAGAAAGGCCTAAACTCTACATCTAAAGCATCATGACAAAAATGCAATTTAGAATGATTTTATAATGAAAGGCATTTATTTATTAACATATCTGTCATCAACTAATCTGACTCTCGACTGACCGAAGAGGGAAAAATAAATGAAATCATGATCTGAGGATTGAGATATACAGTATAGAGCAATGGCATAGTGCCTCTGTTTTCAAACCGGAGACAGCTGCAACAAGGACAGAACATCTGCTGCAGTGGTAACATAAGCGTACCTCCTTCCCTTACTGTCATGCCTGAGCGGCATTGAGACCGGACATCAACGGGTCTGACAACCAGCGGATGTAGTTTCTGTAAGTGTGATCATCATGCTGTCACTCACAAAGTACTTATTCACACCTCGAGTTGAGAAGAGATTAAAAACAAGTGAGCAAATCTGTATTTATTTTATTTTTTTCCTCAAAGAACAGCCTCAGTCTTGGAACCAATCTGGCTTCTTGTCTGACTTCAGTAAACTTCGAGACGCTTCTGTAGTCTGTGTGAGCCCAGGCCATCTGTGGTCTCTGTCAGTGCCTCTCTTATTCTTTGTTGTAACAAAAAAGACGTAATGATTATATCAGCTCAGATGGAAGGGTGCAAACACTCCTAGTATCAGTGAAAGCATGGCAGTACTTTTTCCTCTTCTGCTGTGTCTGTTTCACCCTTTCCTATTCTCTCTGCACTGAGGCCTCTTTGCTGCAAGCTGGAGCTTGGCCAGCAAGATCCATTTTGTCCCATTATGTGGTACTGTAAAAAACAGCTGCTCACATTCCACACTGGTGAATAGGTTAAATGGTGACACAATGAACAGGTTCTTTTTTGTCATGGACTAAATTGAGCAACAACGGGCGCTGGAAGTTCACCTGTTCCTTTGCGGCTGCCTTCCAGCTCCATTGCTTTTGATTTCCAATTAGTGTCCACTCAGTCCTGCAGCCATGTTCAAGACAGAACTCTTTATCCTACTCTTCTCTGTGTGTATGCACACATTTCTTATGTGTCACTGAGTTAAAAAAAAAAGAGCTCACAATTCAGAAAATGGCTGATTCACTTAAAAACTGAAATCAATCTGTAATGCAGCGTGAGAAGAAAGAGAACGGCTAGAAAGAAGCAGCGTAGATGTGCTGTTTCATCATGTAAACCAATACCAGTATATATGGGATATAAGTGCAGTTTTTGAAAATAATATATGCATGCTTTGAATAATGATAATTGAGATACTTACATTCAAGAAAAAGTTTTCTCGTTTCTCTTGGATGAACTCAAATTTGTGACAACATTGATTTCTGCTAGTTCTCTGAAAAGCCGCAACTTAGGTGGGTGAGTAAGAGTAATCCAAGTGGTTGATGAAGAACAAGAGCACTCAGAGAGCTCAGACCGCTGCCAAGTCTGTTGCCACTTGCGTTTTACATATCGACAGCTGAAATGTTCACATATTCAAGCACTGGATCCAGAAGACTTTCTGGAACTGTAGAGAACTTTATCTGCTTATAGCTATTATGATCTTACAATGGCCTAACAAAAATGTATAATTCTGAAAAATGTTACAATATTAATGTTGCATCGGAACTTGTCAAATGGGATTTCCCCTGTAAAATTAGAAGTGTCGCCAAATTTGTAATCTGCATAAGATCCTGATGAAATCTAGTCAGATAGAGTGAACCGCATACTCATTCGGTTTCACTCTCGAGTTTTTTTGTTTTTTTAATCATTATAAGAGACTAGTGCAGTGCCCGTAGGAAGTATGTATTCCTATAGTGGGAGCTGAAGAAGAAGTTATGGTAATGCATGGTAAGGAACCCTAACCCTAACCCCCACTGGCGTGGCTGACAGTCACAACAGCTAGCTACGCTAATACTAATGAGGTTGCACAGTGTTTGTATTATGTTGTCCCTACGCTAATGCTAATCGTAGCCTCGCTAGATTACCTTTGGAAACAGGTTTGCCAAGTTAGCGGTGAGTCTAGTAGTAGTAGTAGTAGCATGTTAATGCAAAAATAAATATATGCTTGCGTATTGGTGAATGGTGATAGATAGGGATTTCTTGAAAATATGAAAAAGGTTTGTGGTGTCAGCAGTGGGTAGGTTCTTACCAAAAATGTATTATTTATTAATGGTAACATGCTTGAGTGATCGCCAACCCATCACAAAAAAATCTGGAGAGTAGAGTTGCGACTACAAGGACAGTACGATAATAAACCCACGCCATTGAAAACATAACCTCCTCTGCGGAGGTAAATATTGAGCCTCTGGTAATGATTATCCATCCAGATTTGCTTTAAATAATGCAAAACTTTTTGGATCACTGCAAATGTGCAAAGAGATTCCAGCCCCACTGTTTTACGACATCAGTCGTTGTGGTTGGCTGTCAGAGACCAAACAAAACCAGGTCCTCTGTGTGTGTTTTAAAATGCAGTGACGCACCCGTGGTGAAATGATTGTTATGTGATGAATGAGGCCAGCTGTGTCAAAAAGAATCTCCCTCAAGAAAACTGATGTCCTTGTCCAATAGCTGTGAAGTCTCAGAGGACATGAAGTCCCACAAATATCTCACCAAGGACAGATGATATCTTTTTAATCTCTTTAATCCAAATTTCTGGACAAAGTGTAGTCTCAACATTTTTATATTATAAAAAAAGACGTTATGAATGTATTGTGAAATACCAAATGTGTTACAAAAAATGTGCTGGGTCGCTTGAAAGCTTCAAAGGAAACCTGTTAAATTTGGCAAACAAAGAATTCATAGTGTGGCTGCCCGTTCAGAAGCATTTTGTCATGCTCCCATTACTGACCATACCGAACATCCCCAAATCCTTCTTATCAATAGGAAAAAGACAACATGTAGAGCAGACATCTTTGCTTTTCTTTGCCTCGTTAAAAGTTTCCATTTCGTGTTGTGGGTTCTACACGGCATAACTAAGACCCTGGAAGCAGCTTATCTGCTTAAAACAGAAGGGTGAGAGCGGGTGGAAAAAGTGTCTATGTCTTCCATCTTTTTCCTGGTTCACAGAGTGGGCTTATTGAAGTCACCAGAGCTTTGGTTTCTCCCCCCGACACACACTCTCTCACACACACACACACACACACACACACACACTTCCCTGCTAGTCTAATCCACTTAGGCCCACGTTACCTCCACTGGTTTTGATTGGCTAGGTGTACAAATTTGCACCACAGGACTCAGGAAAAATCAATAATCTTCACTGCACTGCAAAAAATCTATTAAATCACAAAATGTGATAAAACGGAGAAGGATATCGAATTATTGAGAGCATTGAACTTGTGTTATTCGACTTTGAGATTTGGCTTAAGTGCATGCTTGTAAAAGTAGAATTTTGAAGATTAGTAGTTTTGGTGGAATGTTTTCATTGTTGTTGTTCAACACCATCAGTTCAGGTGTCTTGGTCTTTCACGCTCTTTCTCTGAAACAACACTGATGCTAATGTCATTGAAACCCCAGGTGTTTCTAGTGCCTCTTGAAATCTGACATCAGTCCCTACCACCCTCTCTCCTGGGTCCAATTTTCCTGCCGTGGAGTTTCAAGGTCCTCAGCTGAGGTCTCTGTTTAGCTACAACAGTAGCAGCGAGTGCAAATTTGTGTCAGGCAGAATAGTAATGAGCGTCCCAGAGACTGAACCCCAGTCTTTCCTCCTCTCCCAGAAAATAGATTTGTTCTCACACACACAAAACAGATATTATAATCACATTCCCCCATCGTTGATCCCCCTGGGGTTTTGTTGCATGCACACCAAAAATGTAAATGAATGCAGTGGGGTAGACATCATCAGTGATAAATCATATTATGAGCAAATTCTGCTTAGCAACACAGCTAGACTGCACTGTAAGCAATGGCAACTCAAAATTAGTCCTGAGTCTACTATTCCCCTCACCCTACACGCTGTTATTGTCAGCGCCCTCCATTTCCAAGTTTTATTGCACATTTACAAGAAAGCAAAACTAGTAGTTTAGAAGAGTACATCCGTAGAGGGACCACTTTCAAAGCATGCTGTAATGAAGATCCGGTCCATATTTCTCATGCTGCCATAGAGTTAGTACGGAAAAGTGGATGGAAGCACAGAGAACCTTAACTCTTTAATACATCTCTCTATAAATCTTTGGTGATGTGAATGTCAAGCAGTTGTGACACAGTGAAGCTTTTGTGGCAGTGGTTGTTTGTGCAGGGGGGGGGGGGGAGGGGGGGCACCCTAATGTCTTTGTTGGGAGTGTGGGGCACCCTAATGTCTTTGTTGGGAGTGTGGGACTGCCATTGTATTATGCTGTTGGAACCTTGGACGTTAGCTGTCAAACTAACAAGCTTGGGGAAATGTTGCAAAGGTCCAGGCACAGAGGGCGAGAGGTATCTGAGGGCTACTAAATTACCTTTGAGACACATGGAGAAATGAGAGCACCACAGTTTACAGTATGTTTGTGTGAGCACAATTGTGGATTCGGTGGTTATGTTACACCAGTGCAACAGAGGGAGAAAACGTGTCACTAATAGATAAGGTTTCGGCTCACATTCTCTCTGCATCCAACCTCAAATTCTTGAAACACTGACAAATATTAATGCAAGTTGTGCAAACTCTGGATCCTCAGGGAACACTATACTAGACTTTTCATGTCTCTCGATTAATAAATGATGTCCCCCTCTTGACAGGGACTATTCTTAACCCCCCAGTCTGTACAATGCTGGGACACCATCATTTTTCAGGGAAACCAGTGACAGCCTCAGCTTGCATCGAAGTTTAGCTTGCTGTACATTGTAATTTGCTGACGTCTTGTTTCTCTCTTTCTCTCCACTTATTTCCCCCTGCTTACAGATGTGACCAAGTAATCCTCACTAGGTAAGACTCATTTTATTATTGACGTATAGCACTCTTCTCAAGAATGAGAGTCATGTTTGATTTGTCATGTGACTGTGGGATTGATGGCAATGCGTAAATGTGGAGGAGGAGGGTTTGAATGCTCTGCAATCCTCATACATGTGTGCATGAAAATACACAAGTTGGAGAGTTGATTGTGCTTTAAGAATTCTATATAAGATTAATTCAAATGAGAATCAAATTGGCCAGACTGTTCAATAAAAAAATGCTCACAGTGTTGACTTACACACACTGAGCGGTGCACCCTCCTATGGTTCCCACCTCCATGTGCCAACACTATGGTCACTGACAGCATCCATATGGTGACACTGTCACCTAACATTGGATGTTGTGTACTCGAAGGAAAACTTAACAAGAGCCTCTCGGGGACCTTTTTATAATTTGTCCTTGTACTCGTGACCATCTATTGAAATATAACAAGGATCATAGGTCCTGCATTAAAAATGAAGAGGCAATTATTTCAAAACATTTAGTAATATGAACACCATCTTTGGTGACTCATACTCAGGCGTACTCTAGAAACAATCAAAACTAATGTAAAAGAGAAAAAGAAAACACAACTTTTTTTGTCAGAATGATTCTACAGATGCGCAGCGGGATTGCACAAAATGGAATAGGTCAACTGCATGATTGAATCCAGCATAGCAGGGTCCCAGACCAGGGCAGCAGGCCCTTTCAACACTGCCCATGACAGAGCATCTGTTCATAAAAGGAAAATCAATCATCTCATCACCACTTGATGTTACTCTGACTTGGCGAGTGTTATGTCTCGGTTACATAGTTCTTCTCACTGTACTTGACTTTTAAGAGAGAGCCACCTCATTGTGTAATTGAAAACCCAGCGCCGTGCCACTACACTAGCACAGTTTGGCTATCCGGCAGAGCATCTGCAAGCAACTCTGGTCTGGCTTTCAACTCTTTGAGGCAGACACTGGCTGACTGCTCGGAAACAGAAAACCCCTGGCTAGCTGAGAATAATAAGTACCCATGGGAAGCTGCCAGATGGACATTTACTGTGAGCCTAGCTGGAAAGGGAGAAATCTGTCAAACATCACACCAGGCATCTGTGGGGGAGCAGTGCAGGTTCACGTCCATTATGTCGGATAAGAGCAGTGCTCTTTGTTGAGACTAAAAGCTGCTCAATTTTTTTTACAAATCACATCTCGTTGATACGTTTAGCCTCTTCAAGGTCATTCACATTACATTCAACCTGTTACAGTGAAAACTTGAAATAATGTTCTTGGTAATGAAGCTTTTAACGATCTTCATAATAACATCATAGTCATGGCCAATGCACACGCAATCACTAAGTGCTATGGAATAGCCTTCTTCATTCAACTCAAATTATGATTTCCAGGTATTTAGTTGCGATGAATTTACACTAGACTTGACTTGCTGCTGGGCTCTGCTGTGCTACTGATGTGAGGAAGGAGATAACATTTTTGAATTCCTGTTTTATGGTTGAGTGGAACTGTTCAGTGATTTCTCACTGCAATGTATTTCCTTTGTTTCCCTCAAGTTTTGGCACAGGCGGTTGTTCCTGTAAAATAATAACTGAGAAAAGTGTTCCTGCCTGAGATAAACCTTCAAGCTTGATCTTTTGACTTGGAGAAGAAATGTCCACCGTCCACAGTACACACACTCTCACACACACACACACACACACACACACACACACACACACGTTTCATATTCTCCAATTTAAAGCAAGGAATCACAATTGGCTCATTATGCTCGCAGAAGCTCAAGGGCTTCAGACTTCAGAGCTGGTGAAGTGAGGGAGAATGAGAGAGAAAAAACACAAAGAATTCATCCCAGTATCATCAGCAGTGAAATAGGACCTTGGTTTCTTTTAGACAAGCTGTGCACCAGTTATTATTGCATTACGTCTGGCAGCCCTTCTCTCCGACAGGAACTGAGCCACACTTGATCAGTGATATGACACTGGCAGAGAAGAGAGTGATTGCTGGCTGCTCAGTTAAGCAAATACCATTATGCTGTTGAAGTCTAAAAGTAGATATGTGCTTGGTAAAAACTATGAAAGGGCAGCCCGGACAGTACCCGAAGCATACTTTGTAATACACAAGCGAATTCTTCTGACATTTTTTGCTCCATTGTCTCTATACCGATAATACAATACTTTCAATAAGTCTATATCTGGGTTTCTGTTGTTGCATACCATTCAAAATTAAACATATAAATGCTTAATTTTTCTCATGATTACTACATTTATCATTAAATCTTTTGTATTATGCTGTTTAGTCCGTATAGATTGTCTTGTTTTTATAACTATTTCAAGTTGGTATTATTTATCAAACACCAACCATAGCTTGGTGTTTACTCTTCAGTGCTTACTTCCTTTTAGCTGTTTCTCTTGGGTAGTGAGCCATTAAGCTAATGGAGACATTGTCAGCCATGTGTCAAAGAGCTGCTGGTATTATCAGAATTGCTTAAACATTACAATAATTAGGCTTGAGTGACGGTTTAACCAAGCCTTCTATGAGAATACCTGAGCAATCTACATACAGGCAACGCTATGTCTGCAGGGATTGCCACCTCCTCTGATCTATTTTTTCGAAGTTAATATTTTCACATAAATTGCTCATCATGGCAGATGATGACACATACCGCGCACAAGTTCATTACACATATAATGATGAGCTGCTTCGAAGCCCTCTGAGAGGAAGGCAGTGTTCATCAGCAGCTAACAACATATGCAGAAGTGACGTTAAGGTGTCCTTTCTTTTTCCCCCACCTTCCTCTACGATCAACGGTTCTGTAGCAAAGTATCAGGTGTTCACTTTACAGTGCGTGTTTGAGTGTGTGTACGTTTAATTTAAGACCTGGAGCATGACGCTTAATGCTTTTTTGGTCCATCATTATCATGCTTCACAAGTTCATATTAGCTCAAATCCCTTCCTACCCACACCTTTTATTCATTTTTGTTTATTTGCATCTTAAGGCTATAAATCAGTGTCCTCAACCATGTCTATGTCAAGAAGGTTTAATTTTCCACCTCTTCTCCACAAATAATAACCTCCATTACCACACCAACCTTCGCCATCTGGGTAAAGCACTCAAATCCAAAATTGAAAGTAAACCTTGTTAACCAGATCCTCCATGTGTTGCAGTCCTACATTAAGCTGAATGCCTGTCGCTGTTGAGTTTGCTCAAGCCAGTGGGTCAGTCTTCCATGGAACGATATGATGGTATGGTCTAAGACACAAATCAGGCACAGCATCACATTTATATTCACCAGAATTGGAATTATACAGCAGCAGAACAATTGCTCATGATTAAAAGCTTCACTCCAGAGGGACAAATTGTTACATATTGTTGTGTCATTAATGCTCTAAATTAAATGTGTTTGAACATCAATGTTTTCAATAAAAAGTATTTAGGTCTAATCACACCTTGGCTTAAGGCCAGTGCCATTCCCTTACACTGACATTTATTCTTACTTCAGAGTAATTGGTTTTTTTCAGCAGGAAATTAAATTGTACAATAATAAACTTCAGCGCTTTTGAAATTCACTCTCTTCCCCCCTCAGCTTTTAGTTTTGACATCCCTTTTATGCTCCAAGTGGCAACTCATGTACGAAACCTCTGATCTGTCACAACATGTATCCCACCCAAACCCCTCTAGCTTTCCTTTTTTTTCTTTTTTTTTCTCGTTGTTATTCCCACATTGACGTCTCTCTAATAAGCAGCGTTAATTAGCCTTCTCTTCAAAAAATATAATTTTCCATTTTGTCTTCAGGGTTTGGTCATTAAATGAACAAAGGCAGTCAAACAACTGACACAATAGACTCCAGTAATTAAGGGCGCAGCAATAACAAAAGCGGGATGAGGAACAATCAGGGAATCGACATCATCTTGCTATCTTACATTAAGTTGACAATTATCAGAAATGCGTAGTTAATGCAGATGCTTGGAAGCTGCTCATGAACAATGTGTGCATTTACAGGGAAAAAAATAAATAAACCACTAATATGCTGCTGTTTTTAAGGCCTATGACTGCTTTCAGAATGGAGTCTAACATTTCTTATATAACCAACATAAACTTTTGGGATATCAGCTGAAGTCATATGGTCTCCTTTGACACAGCATCTGGCTCAAGTTGGCTCAAGGATCCTGCCTCCATTTTGGCAGAACATTTGAGTATGATGAAGACCACTGGATAGAATCCATGGCCTTGCTTCTCTCCGAAAGGTTGAATGTCAGAGTTCATCAGGTGGCCAACCCATCTGCCAGTCTGGCACTACCACATACAGTGCAGCATGGATGCTAGTAACAGAGTGGCATGTTTCGTGGGCGTTTCAGTGGGTGTCTAAGTAGAGACAGGCTGTGTTCATAGTCTGTTTAGACAAATATGCTGAATCTACATTTCATCCAAAGGATTACAGCACTGTTCAAAAATATCAGAGCACCACCAGCTTTGTAGTTTGTATGTCTGTTCAATTCTGTGGTCATTGGCATTTGGATTGGAATGATGTGACTGAAAGTCTTATATATTAGCAAACTGTCAATCAGTCTGAGTCTGAATAAAGCTGGGCTAATAGACTGTTTTCACAGCAGATATTTGTTGACATAAATTAGTAGGGCAAACATGCCCTGGTCTGGTGTAGATCAAGTGTAAGTGTAGATCACATTAAATACTTGACACTTTGATCTGTAGAAACTGTTATTTTAAAACTGCATTCATGGTTTTTTTTGGGGTGTGTTCCAACAAAGTGATGGAGAAATAATTATACTGTATGGTCAAAGAATTGCTAAAACAACTGATATCATGGTGGCCTAAAACCTTTGCACAGTACCGTATGTCATTATCATTGGTCGATGTTTGACAAAGACAAATTGATTCGGATTTGTATTCGTATCTGATGCAAAGGCCAATTGTTTTCAAGAATACGACATCAAAAATCTTATCAACAGCAATATTTCATGTATCCCTTTTTTGCACGTTGAGGATGAAGCCTTGAGCAAAGCAACATTTATTTTTGTAAAGCCAATCTACAACCAGTTGTAAACCTTCCTCTCTCACTCCCATACACAGCAGTCTGTAGATAGCAGGTTCAGCCTTAGAACCAATGGACTCTAAACTTAATTTATAACACCTCATACAGTATGAATGTAATGTCTAATTTCATGGCATCACATGATCTGCATTACTTTTGCAAAGGAGTGTTGGGGTAAAAAGGTTAATGAGTGCATCAGCTTGTGTAATATTTACAGGGTTGAAAACATTTAGAATGGTTATTTGTGTGCCACATTTGTGAGCACAGCTCGACTCTACATGGGTTGGTTGGTTTTCCATAACAATATAGTACCTCCTCAACATGGGCGGAGTCATCACTGCACGGCTGCATGAAACTGCTGTGACACACACACACACACGCAAACTAGTGACTCGTAAAGCAGATGTTTTCGTTGTACTGAATCATTAGAATCACTCAATCAAAAAGATTTGTTCCCAGAATCGTTCAGTACTTCCTGCACGACCAGAGCACAGACTCCGGCTGACACGGTCCCTGAACTGAAATCCAATGGCAGGGTTTGTGAGGCCACTTGTGTTCAGCAGTGCTGTGGCTAAATACACCAGAATCCTCTGTTCAATATTGAGATTTTAGACATTCCCATGCTAAATGTTGGAGATTATTGTAAGTTTTAAGGATTTTTAATTGATTCTTGTGTTGGACGTCTTGCTCATGCCTCTTCCTGTGGCAAAACTGACCAATCAGTGGCCGGCAGCCTGACCACGTCACGCATAGTATTGGCTCAGCTCGCTTGGAACATCGCCACAGCAGGTACTAAAAAAAGTGCCAGGTACCAGGAACTATCCCGAATGGAAAAGCAAAAAAAATGTACTACGCTGCAACCATGTAGCGGAAAAGCGGCATAAGTGTGTCTCATATAGTAACAAATAATGAGTTGGGAGCTGCCTCAATAAGTAGCTTGATATATGAAAATTTATTCTCTATTTACTATCAAACAGCACCACAGTTGGAGCGGCTAAGCATGGATCTGTAGAGGATGCACCATATTTACCCTGCAGAGCTCTATGTACACAGAGAGCTGTTCTTCCATGTCCCAGTACAATACTTCTTCCACTTTCTTGACCAACACCAAAAGAGAAACTTGTGTTAATTAGTCCTTTGTGACCTGCCATACTGTGAATCCAGGTTTGTAAATACAGCCTAGGATGCGTCCTCAACTGTCCCTTGTTGGCAGGATTAAGGCCTGAGGCCAGATGAGAAATTTGAGCCAGACGTTTCTTTCTCTTTCTTTTTTTTTTTTTTGTGTGCACTGACATTCCTGCAGCTAGAAAAGTGACATTACAGCAGGATTTTGAGTTGGCTCTGGGCCTTTAGTGACCACGGGCACTACTACAGGGTTATCCTTTAGGGTAAGCACAGAACAGTGGCCCCCGGGACAGCAGGAATTCAAGCTTGAAACATGTGATTAGGATAATAACCTGGTCTAGATTAACATAGATCAACATGAAATAAAGCTGCATTAAGTAATACCTAAAATGTGATCAATGCCACAGCTACCAGTAGTTTACTTTATTAGTGTCTCATCTGTTTGCAGTATGCAAATATAATTTACACTGTGTTTGATGGGATAGCAGTATGCAGCATGTGAAAGTGACTACCATGTCTATTGGTAGTGTTTAATTTCTGAACTTGAAACCTTGCTAGAGGAGTGATAGTGAGCAAAAGTAGTAGCATCCACTTAGTAATCATGCAACTGATTGTATGAATGAAAAAGTAACATTCCTCATAATGATTCTAAAACTGCATTTTGATGGTGATACGGGCAATTTCACAAGAAATAAGTTATTTCATGTCATGCGCAGTGCTGTCTGTGTTCGGCAAAACTAGTCGTTCATCACCAGGCTGCGTTCATTTGGTGTTTTGTTTTTTTTAAAGATGTGAAGAGGCTGTTACATGTGTCACTGCAGCATTACACTCCATCATTAATTTGTTATCGTGTAACAGTACATCCTCTTCTCGGTTCTTTTATCCTCTCACTCGCAAACGTTCCTCTTTCGACTGGCATGATCATCACCTCCCTTGAAAGATGGCAGGCAAATAAAATAAATCAAGATGCTGTAGGCAAGAATAACAAGCTGACACTGCACAGTCAACAGCATCGAATAATCCCACCTATGTTTTTTTATTCCCCCCTCCAGGTTACGACCATAAACGCTACCTTTTATCTGTTTTTATCCTAATTCCTCCAAATTGTGTGTAGTAATAATAAAGTTTGTGAGTCTTTACGTTGCCCATTTCACTATTGGTCTTTGTCATGTCAATTATAACACATTACTCAAAGGTTTGCTCATCATTCATTAAATTCATCAAAGCCATCAGTCATATGCACTAAGGCAAACGACAAGCTTTTAACCACCTAAGCTCAAACATTTGCACAGACCTGTGTAATCCAATCACCGTGCACTCTTATACTATTGCACTGCAGACGATTAATTTTCTTGTACAAAAGATGTCAGTGTCCCTGATGGCAGAATCATGTCATCGCTGTTTGAACCATGTTAATTACTGAGCAAGAACAGGTAATTTATAAGCAGACTTCAGTGAGTATAAGTTGTGTTGGCTGCAGTATGATTATGTTAACATAATCCAGTCTTGTGTTAAATTGAATCAGCAATAATTTTAAAGCAGGCATAGCTTTCACTTTGCTAATTTTTCTAATAAATCCTAACGAGCAGTTAAAAAACATTAACGAGGAAGTGTACCGACTGAACGACAAGTAGAGATCCTCACTCAGTTCCCTGCATGCTCGCTCTGTGTCAGACACACAATTACATTTAAAGGGGACATGTTATACCTTATTTCTCCAAGTTAAACTAGTTCCCTAATGTCCTAATGAACATGTCCTTGACATGCTTTGGTCAAAATACCATAAGGACCACAGCAGTTAAATCACCCTGCCAAAACAGCCATGTTCAGAACACTCTGTTTAGTAGTATCTCTTTAGGTCCACCTTCAAAAAGAAGCAGAAGCTACTGGGAGCTAACAGCAGTCAGCATTTGGAAAAGTGATCATTTGCAGGCTCTAGCAGGTTTGTGTAGGACTCTGTGCTGCACTGTGGAGCCAAAAATAGAACTTTTCACGGACTTTGCGGTTTTTCGGATACCGTTGCCCTCGCCAGCACTCACGCGTGCTCTATGGACAAAGCATGTTTTATCTCCTGTACTTAGACTGAGGAGGACCACAAAAACATAAGTGAGTCATCTTTTTTCACACTTTGCCGACTGATAGGGCCCAAACGATTTAAATGATTAAAAAGTTGATTTCGCATTATATGTCCCCTTTAATGTGGTGTACATGCACGCAGACACACACAAGAGAACATACTACACATTTTCACTTGTAGTCTCAGTGTCTTTACCTACATCACTCAAGTGAATAGCGCTTTATAATAAATCCAGATGGATATTTAAATACATATGAGTGTGTGAAACTCTATTGAATATAGATCTACTGATACTCTGTGATTTGCTCTCAAATGAACTAAAATCTCATAAAAATGATGAGCCAGCAAAAGCCTAAAAATGAACTTGTTATGATGTGTGCACAACAATTACAAAGCAGATCTATCCCCTTCAGTTCTACTTTTTTGTTTGCACTTAATGCCTATATTTTGACACAGATCAATAATAATTAATGACAATGACAATTATCTCCTGTTTGGAAAAGAACACCTTGAGCAGCTCTGACATTTGAATTGTGAGCTAACATGCAGAGTCACGGAGAGCAGTTGAAGGTGAACCATTTGCCGTCTTATCTATCTGAGACACACTTCAAACTCAGGTGTGAACAGTGGTCCCATTTCCATTTTGTAATCTGCCCATGCATTAGAAAATATTGAGCCCGTCCATCCCGTTGCTTCCCATTAGACTCGCCGAGAAAAAGTTAATATCCAGATTAAATTGTGAATGAAATGAGTTAAAAAGGATTATTCATTATGTGCACATATAATATGACAGTCAATATTCTATCGATCACTGTGAAACTTTAATTTACCCATAATGGCACAACATTAAGTGAGCCCGATTGGTAGTTTTTACACATGGGAGGACACAATTATGTTCCACACAGACTATGTCGGCATGTGCCAGTGCGTGCACACACACACACACACACACACACGTACACATAACCAGCTTGCAGAAGTCAGCCACAGATTCACACACTCCCATTCTACAATGTTATTATCTCATTCTCCATGGTCTCATTTTTCACAAAGCCCCAGGGTGTGTGAGGGACAGTCAGGGTTGAACTCACACAAGCCCAGGCCGCACACCCCCCCCCGACTGCCAGTGAAGGTCTGTGTTAGTACCAGTGCAACACTGCTAGAAGAAAGAGAAGTGGTAAAAATGGAAAAACACAACGTGGTGCAGGACCACTTTCACACTGCCACTGGTAACAGCTGCTTGACTTTGTCGGAGATTGGAGAGTATTGTTTATTTTGGAAATAGTGTTGATTAGACATATTATTATATTATTATTTTCATCAAGGGTGATCCAGTTTTGTAAGAATGAAAAACATCCCTATATCATTTGAATTGAATTCTCCTTTTTTTCTCTTGTATTTTCAAAAGTGTCGAAAATTGCAGCGATTATGGTTTTTAATATTACATTACGATATGTTATCTTCCCACAATGCATTTTTGTTGTATTGCAGGTCCAAAGTCCTATCTTAATTTGTTTTATGATAAAAATATGTTTGTTTTTTTGGTTGTACTAGATAGACATGAAGGTGTGTATCTGCCTGACACTCTGTTTATCAAACTCAAGGATGATCCATGACATATTTCCAGTTTTCATACCACATTGGTGTGTTTTTTTGTGAGGGGTTGATTTCAGAGCAGAGACAGTCCATTTCTCCAGCACATGGCTTTGTGCTGTACACTGTAGCCCTGCTGAGGCGTCAACATCACAACACATTTTGGGACTGCCTGTTGATTCTCACCAGTGAATCCCAATCCCACTTCCTTCATCTAACTTCTGAAAACTAAAAACTCTTTCCAAGTTTTTGTCATTTGCTTTCACACTAAGGCAGGAGAGTAGACAACTTTCAAGGCCTCACGTGTATGGTGCAAGTTTTATTTCGCCATACTGCTTTTATATCATCTGACAACAAGGTTATATTTTCACTCCAGTTTGTTTGAATTTTGCAGATTTCAGGGGGAAAAAAATGCAGAAAGTGAGGTCAGTAGCCAAGGCAGGAAATTATTAATTTTCAGCTCCACTTGGCTTTAACTCCTGAATAGTGAGCAGTGAAAGATAAAGTGTGTATTCATTAGTTCAAAAATAAATATTCCACCTACACAGAGATTGCCCTCTTAAAAAAATATATCTTCATGCAAATTGATTTCACAACTCCCTGTTAATGTTATCCTGTCGCCCTTAAATGCAAATGCCTTACATGCAATATTTGGACGTTAGAGGACAATTCACATATCAATTCCGAGCTAAGCTGCCAAAATGTAGACTGTTGCGTCGTGATATCAAAACTGACGTGTCTTACTTGAATGAGCTTCAACATTTGTCTGGAGAAGTTGCAACTTCCAATGGCTATATTAGCAATTGCTAAGAAAGAAACTAGTGTGATAGCTGAATGGATGGGTTTACAAAATGCAAGACTTTAATACGGTAGAATGCACTAAATTCAGTGAAAAAAAAAAAAATGCAAATGATTTCCTCAACCATGGCCATACATCTGTGACTGTAACCATGACAACAGTCCTGCTTTCATTTTGAAGCTTTTTTCACACTTAAACTTTATATAGATATCTGTTGTGTTAAGGGGATCCGACTTTTGATGACTGTTTTCTCTTTGCATCATTTGCAAATTAAATAAACCGCCCAAAATATATAAACCGTATAGAGTATACTGATGACTCAAGTGACATTTACTTTTGCACTGACGACATTGTCTGATGAGACTGCTAGAATGCAGAAGTTTTAACCCACAATTTTGATGCAACTGAGCACATCCTTACAGAACAGCTTTATTACTCTCAGTTATTTTTATTTTTATTTTCAAAAAAGAAAAAAAACTTTAAAAAAAAAACTATTATCACAGTCTGGAGGTGTTGAACAATGTGTTGTCGATGACAGCTGGATTCAATACTGGACTACCAACACGTGTGTTTGTGTCACCATGATATGCAACACTTCAGACATGGGTCAGCTGTTGTTACATTGACTTGTAACTATGAGTGAATGGAAAGAATTGTGTCTCTGTCCCAAGTGGTGACATCTCAGACCACTAAATCCCAGATGTAGGGATTAACTATAGGGGCACAAGCAGCAACCAACGCACTAACCAAGAAGTCTCGTGGTTGAACTTAAAGTTTGCCTCGAAGGTGCTATAAAATTAATGTTCTCTACATTTTACACGTTCTGCATTAACACCCTCAACGAGGTTACAGCACTTGTGTGGCATTAGCATCGCACTTTGAGGTTGTTAAGAGGTTTCTTTGAGCTACACTTCAACTCTGGTTATGTGAAATACTGTCATACATACATTTAATGCTGCCCTATTTGTCTCACATCCAGTCTGTTTCAAAGAGCAGCGATTAGAGGAAGAGCAGACATTACAGCTGTCAACAACATAGTAGGCGTTAACTCTACCATAGGGAGATCCTACACGCATGGTGCCAGTTGTATGCTGAATAATTTATTACACACTGCAGAACGGAACATATAAAAAAATAAAATAAACGTGACACAACATCCTGAAGGAACTTTTTCTTCTCTCACTTTTGTTTGATTTATTTTTTCTAACACATCAACAAGAATAGCAATGGCAACATCTTTAAATTTAGAACGGCAAATGACGCCCCCTGAATGTGTGATGAACACTAATTAACAACCTTTCAGCTTGAGAAAACGCTAGCCTCCTCTCTCTTTGCACGTTGCATCCCCCTGTTGCTGCTGAAATAGTGGGGAGAGAGAAGTGAAAAGATGTTTTTTTCTTAACGTCTCCTGTAAGATGTTGATTCCTTCAACGGAAAGTTTAAACCTGTGATTTGTTTTTCTTCTTCAAAGTTTCTTACAAACTTTGCATAATGCACACGCCATCCGGTTTGCTTCATTCCTGATGTAAGTAGTGATTCTGTGCAGCTGTGTTTACTGCAGGGTGAGTGGCCAACTAGTTTTTTTTTTTTAGCATTTTCTAGAAAAATGAAATTTACCACTACCTATGCTACATGTGGTGTTGATAGTGTATACAGGGTGGATGAGTGTATAATTTATTGAATAATTCGCTTGTTTTACGTTTTAATGACGTTAACAGAGGGATAAATGGGAAAATTGTGGAACACTGTGTTTTTCTGGACCTATTTACATGATACAAGGAACAATAATTTGTGTCTTTGCTGCTTTGACTTGACTTGATGTTTAATAACTAGAAAATGTATAAACCCCATTGGGAAACCAAAATATTGAAACAAATAATTTGTGTAATTCAGCAACAAATTACGAAGAGCTGTTTAGAATATATAAACACACATTTGGCGATATATTTCTGATATCTAACTATAGCTGACCATGTTGCAGTCAATAACAGTGAAAAAGGAAGTGAACCTCTCTGAGTGCTGGGCATCATTCCCAGACCTGTCTGATGTGTGTGATATATCCACATAGGCTGGCTCAGAACAAGGCCTTGAACTCAGTCGATACAATTTTCTGTTATTTTTCACACCAAGCTGCTGTGGCCCTTGACATAAATAAAGTTCGACAGGAACATGGAGACTTGGTGTCTGGATAGGGTGCTTGTGACAATTGTCAAGTGACCAATTGATCAGTAACAAGCCAATCAATTTAGATTTTTTTGTAATCTGGAATCATTTTATCCTTTTGTTGAGGCCATGTAAGTGTCAATTCATAGTGATGCCATCTAATTCCAAAGATCCAAATTCAAAAAGTCCAAATCCAAAAATCCACATCCAAAGATTGATCAATCCATTCGCTTCACCCTGAGTTAAGTATTTTGGCCGACTCCATGTTGATTGTTTTTTGCAACCGGTCATCTGATATACAACACTAGAGGTCAATCACTTGTTGTCAATCCCCCAGTGCATGCTGTACTTATGCTGAATTGAAAAATACCTGAAACTAATGATGAATGTGGTTTCAGAAACTTCCACTTTGGCTTCAACCTCAAAACCAGGAGACTTTGTCCATTTTTGAATGCTGTCTATACCATTATTAGTAGAAACTACACTATGTGCATAATTCTTATGCAGTGTCAATGTTCATATGTTAAAAGTTTAATCAATAGTATCAGCAAAGTTTTCTACAGTACAGTCTGTTAGCAACACATGTCTCTAATGTCAAATTAGAGCAATATACTGTATTGTTTATGGCTTTGGGCAAGCATCTTTAACTGAATAACTCTCACTGGATATAATATAACACTTTGTGAAATTTGACAAAACCATTACACTGAGCAAGGTGCCAATGAGTTTTAATGAAAGCCATTATCTCCATAATAACTGTGTTAACACAGAGGGCTAAAGCAAACAACGAGTAGACTTTTAAGCACACATTCAGCTTAACGGCTGCTTGATACTCTGTCCCTTTGCTTTATTCTCAAGGCTTAGGATCTAAGTGTACATTCTTAAAGGTGCATTATTCACATTCTACTACAGCCCTCATTCAACAATCATTTAAAAGGCATGTGCTCCAGTGTTTTCTCTTGTTCCTAGTGTTTGCCCTCATACTCAAACCCTCTTGGCCTTAGAGTGTATTTTTCCTTCACTTTTTATCTCTTATGTCCTGCTCACTGGTTGCTATTATTTTTGTACTACTTGTATTATAATTCTCAGACAAGGCTCCTCCATAACAAAATGCCACCCTTTATGGCACCATTATTATTCCTTGATTAAACCCCTAGTCAGAAAAAAACACAGTCAAGTCACTCAAGCTCTATTAATAAGATTGAGTGTGCATTTTTAGCACAACCTAATGGATGTGTGAAATAAGCCCCAGCTATTAATGTTTAATGTATAATTGAATGTTCTACTTGGCTAAACTTGTTTACTGGAATAATGGATGATTCCGATTTACAATTTGCTTGCAATACCAGAAGTGATGCAAACAGTAAAGGCCACATTATACTTCTGCGACTGCGTAATGCGTTATCCGTCTGCGTCACCACGGAGACGCCTCGAGCCTTTATACTTCTGCGTCGTGGTGACGGATACTCGCTGCAATTTCCCGCCCGATCAGTAGGGGTCGCTGCGCAAGGTTGTTGTGCTTCTGGCTACAGTGAGCAATGGTGTCGAGAGAGAAAGAGAGAGAAAGACTGTTGTTGTTGAAACAGTGGCCATTTCTCACTTTTCTGTGTCACGGAACGCAGTTTTAAGATCATTTGAGGCGAGAAATTGGCCATTTAGAGTCTTAACATGTGCTGTGTGTGTTAAGATATTACGTATTTATAGTTTGGCAGCTGTGAGCAGCTTCGCTCGGCCTGTCCTGAGGACCAATCGCAGCTATTGTCGTCTCCGTTGTCCCTTGACGGAGTGACGGACACTTAAAAAATATTTCGTGCAGTCGGAGACTACGCAGAGGCTCTTCGACAGGCTCTGCGTCGAAGTAGAGTCTCTGCGTAACCTACGCAGAGCACTTTACGCAGAAGTATAAATTGGGCTTAAGACGAAGAGTCACAGACAATGAGATCCACTTCACTCACCCTCTGCAGTTGGCAGTGAGGTCAAGCCACAGAAATCAGAGGCAATTATCACACTTGAAAAAGACTTGAAACAGGGCATGTTTGATGAGCTCTTCAAAAGCTACCAGCAGCACTTCTTTGACCACAGGCTGCTGTATCTCTGCAAGAACCTCTAGACAAAAATGTGTGTTATACAACTTATAAATTCCTCAACAGTAGAAAAGGGAAAACAAATGTTCCTTCCTGATATTTCACCCCCCACAGCTGCCAAAGGCCTCCAAGGTTCCAAACTCCTGCCTGAAAGGTGCTGGGTTCATATTTTAGTTTGTGTGGGGCTGTGTGTGCGCACATTTTCTCATGTCATCCATTGAGTTTAGTTTGCCGAGTTTACCTTAGAAGAACAGCAGGGTGTGACTAAGGTGGAGAGTGCAGTCTCACGGTCTGCTACACATTAGACATAGCACAGTCTCCAGCCTCATGCTCTCACTCTTTCATTCTTGTCTTTGCTCAATGCAGTCACGATTTATTGAAGGAAATAATATATCATTATAATATATTATTATTATTCACCGATCGATACTGTGATTTAAATTGTCAGTATTTCAAAGTGATTAGGCCTGTATTCTCATCCGCTATTGAGTGATTTAAAACTATGACATTCACATATAGTATACGGATATGTCGATATGGACTTTTCCCTGTTGTATGTGTAGGTGTTTTAGCTGCACATGGCACATATTATGCAAAATCAAGTTTTTAATCTTTTAAATCCTTATATTTGGAGGTCCTATCAGTCGGCAAAGTGTGAAAAAAGAGGACTCACTCATGTCTTTGTGGTCCTCCTCAGTCTAAGTACAGGAGATAAAACACGCAATGTTGACTTCCGCAGTCATTGGGACGTCACAATACACTAAAATCCTGGAATTGTTGTCTCACGGAGCTCCGCTTTGTCCGTAAAACACGTTAGAGTGCTGGCGAGGGCAACGGTATCTGAAAACCGGAAGTCCACGAAAAGTTCTATTCTTGGCTCCACAGTGCAGCACAGAGTCCTACAGAAACTTCCAGCCTCAGAGGATTTATCTGTTCAGTGGATACATGTTATATATGATGGCAATGTGCCTGCGCGAGCCTGCAAATGATCACTTTTCCAAATGCTAACTGCTCTTAGCTCCCAGTAGCCTCTATGGCTGATGTCATTTCCTGTCCCTTAAGTTTTGTATTACTTTTTTTTTAATGTGGATTTGGCAGGGTGATTGAACTGCTGTGGTGCTTCATCCTTATGGTATTTTGACCAAAGCATGTCACAGACATGTTCATTAGGACACCAGGCAACACGTTTAACTTGGAGAAATAGGGTATACTATGACCCCTTTAAAACATTTTAACCTAGTTCAAAGCGTTGGTAAGTTAAGCATCACTGTGTGTTGTTCTTAGGCTCACACCAAGGGCTACTGCTCACAGCTCTGCAAACACCACCAGCTTCTCACACTGACAAGACAGAATCCCAACTGATCTCAATATTTTAAGGTTATAAAATTGAAAGTATATATGAAGCCCTTAAAAGTTTAACAGGGTGGCTGCAAAAACTCTGAAACCTAGCTGTCTGTCAGTTGCAAAGCTACCTGCTGGTAGCCTGACCCAGCAAAAGTTTTGAAGAGCATCTTATTCAAGAGAGTAAAGATGTAAGATAACAATATGTTAAACCAGTATTAGTTGCAAATTCTTTACAGCGGAAATGCATTCAGCTTGGTAAACCTCCTTTTTGGGCTCATAATAGCCAGTAAAATTACATGTGATAGGAGTCAAACCTGATACAAAATCAAGGGCTGTCAACTCTTGTCAAAGTAAGTTACAACTAAAGCCACAGCTTGTATTGGGCCTGGGTCTCTCTGTCGAGCATCTAATATATCGTCTCACTGAACTCCTCTATGTATTTTTACCCCCTCTCCTCCTCCTTCTGTCCGTTCCTTTCTCACACTTCCACTCACATCACTCTGCACAATCAATAATCAATGTGCCAGGCCTGCCAAAGACAACTCACCTGTAACACTGTGTACAGAGACTGGACAATGGCCAAGCCTTGATCAACACAAACAGACATGCTCACAGATGCTCTCCTGCTGGCTTTGCGGCCATTCACAGTTCAGGTGATGTAGGAGAGAGCTTGCATATGTGTGGCCTTTTTTTGTTGTTGTGCCATTCTTTTTGAATTTCTCTCACACAGCTTCCACCCTAGCAGTGTAACCACACAGACATGGAGTCATTTAGATTTTCTCCCAGGTGGTTAAAATTTAGTTTGAACTTACAGAGAGGTTCAAGCTGATGAACAACTTTTATTGAACATGAATACATTTAAAGGGACACTGTGTAGTATTTATGGGTTTATATGACCCAAAATCCACTTTTTTATACATATTATGTGCTCCTGCATTGTCTAGTCGCTGTATAATATTCTTTGTTTCATTTTGGTAGTGTTTCAAAAAGTCATGTAAAATAACAAGGTCGCGGGCCGCTACTGCATTGCCACGACACCATGTTTCTACCGGAGCCTGTATAGACAAACGCGAGAGAACAAATCAAGCGTCGCTTTACTTGTAGCGGAAGTCCCGCCTCCACTCTCTCCGCTTCGTCTGCTACGGCCGCGGTAGCTCGCCCTCTCCCTCGCTTCACAAACCTCATCTGCTGACACGGAGAAAGACAACAAGGACGACATTTGACCGGCTGAGGGTACCGTAGCGCTCAGGGAGGGGGTGAGCAGAGGAGCAGTTCTTTGTTGTAAATTTCAGCCTCTCCTCTAGATGGCACTTTAAACTACTTACTTCACCTTTAAGGAATGAGACTAGTCAGCTCCTTCTCGCTGATGATCTGAGTCCGTTGGAGGATGTGCTCAGCATTAAAAAAAAATGTAGAGAGCTTTAATTGAATAAGAGAAAAGTAGGGTCCATGCTGTGTGAGCTGGTAGCTGTGTGACTGGGACTGCATAATACATGTTGCATTGAGACAGTCATGATAAAATCATGAGTGGGATGACTCAGGTATCCCTAAGAATCTAGTTATTGTCTTGTTGCAGAGCTTAAAAATTGTCCTTCGGTTGGCAGTTACCCATCCACCCCTTAATCTCTTGTGCTATCGCTGGTGTCGATCTACTGCATTCTTGTCTATAAAGTATCCCTATTATTTAGTCTCTTTAAAATTAAAGCCCCTGACACCAGATCTCCCCCAGCATGAGTAACATCACAACGATTGACCTTCCCATCCCTCAAGCAGGCACCGGTTGGTGCATTGATCGATCCCGCTGATGGCCTTGGTGCTAATCTTCCAAAGGGCCGACATGAGGTGACGGTATTTCACTGTTCAATCTTGTGCAATTACCCTCAAAATAAACACACTTTGGATGGCAGCTGACCTTCCAATGAAGCCGTGTATTTTGGGTGATGTTTGTGCACTGGTGCATACCTGCATGAATCCTGTTATTTCTCATTCAAACATCCCAAATAAAACATGTCCTAGACAAAGTGGCAGAAATAGAAGTCAATTCTTCATAATGAAGCTCTTCATCTTGTAAAGCCTAATATTTCTTGCAAGGTTAAACATTCTCAGTGTAGTTTCACCTGCTACATCACCATTTTTATAATTTTATATCTGACTCAAGCTAAAGCCCCTTGGTCATTTTCTCAATAGCATGAAGTTATGTGATCACATGTGCTAAAAATCGAAGAATGAAATGAGCTGTAATCCCTCTGGATTCATGCTGTGGTAAATAGAAAAGATGTGTTTCTTTACCTACATTAAACATCAACACTGTTTAACTGAGACCTTGTCTTTGCCACAGGCCAAAGTGTAAACACTGCCCTTTGAAAAATGAACCAACTGAGCATTGCCAGACTGACACATCACTTCCCTTTTAAGTATTCCACAACAGGCTTTCTACAGAGATATCCCTCTGAGCGACTTTCTTATACGCACCCCTAAAAACAACAGCAAAACAGCAACAAGAAAAATCAATAATCAGCAATAAAGGAGGAGAAGTGCATTTTCGGTGTGCAATTTTGTGTTCTCAAGGGGCAAAAACGAAAGCAAATTACCCAATTTGGGTAATTTGTCAGGTATTTAAATGTGGCAACAGAATGTCTGTTATGAAGGATTACATTTGAAATAGTAAAGGGACAAATTTAGTATTGCTCTTTCATGTGGTTAAGGTATCTCGAGACAAATTACAAAAGCAGAACGATTCAGAGCTGTTCAGGCAGACATAATCCTGACTTGTGGTCACGTGTATGGATCAATGTCCAAAAATAATGGGCCCTACATTTTCTGTAAGGGAACCAGACCGCATCTTTAATTAGACCTCCACTGTTGCCTACACATGCATATTTTACAAATCAGATACCATCAGTTCTTAAGCGGAATACATCACAATCAAATCTTAAAGTTACTTACCATTGTTTTACAAGCTCATGCTGAACAAACAGAACTTCACCTGTACAAGTTGTAGAATAAACCAATATGAAACCTTAAAACTTGGCCAGATTGCTTTGACACAATATCATGTTCAGAGTCTATACAGTAGTGTTTTGTGTGAGGACACTACAGTAGAGTGGAGGCTCACAGGTTGACAGACAGTCTCTCTAACCACTAACCACCATCCTGCCACTTCCAGGAGATGCATATTTCGTACATGTACCAGCTAAAGCACAAATCACTTGCAAACTTTACAACCACTTTCATCAACCCTGCTTTCCAACTACACATTTAGGAACCTCTTTGCACAACTTCTTGTCGTGAGATGGGCATCTGCCTGTCCAGATGCACTATGGCGGCCTGCTGTTGGAAACCTGAAAGGACAGCGACAAGCACTTAGCTGGTCCCTCAGCAACCAGCCCCGTTTCCTTACTCTTATCTAAAGTGACAAGAGGAGTCTTCCAGCCTCCTATGCCCGAAGCTCATCCTGCCTTATCTTCCAGTGTACCAGCACCACTAGCTATCGTGTGTCCCTGATTCCCTCCATCTAAAAATATGCTAAAAAGGGTGATGGCATTGCTAGAAATTCAGACGTGTGAAAAAGCTGTGTTGCTCCGATGTTTTTAACCGATTTTATCACGGGATGATAGATTCGGAGCAAGTGTGTGGAGAACATGTAGGGATCAGTGCACGGTCGTTTTTCCTGTATCTTGTGCCATGTACCGCATTGCCCTTCCTAGCAAATGGGTGTAGTTAGTGATCCGATAAAGCGTGTGTGGAGAATGCAAAGCGACAAAACAGACACCCTAATGAGATATTGATTGTCCTCACTGATGTTTACACTTTTGCTTGTCTGATACTAACCATATCTTCTATTCACAATCGGCCATGGTTTCAGGTTGCTGTGCAATTAATTAACTAAAAGAGTTGATACATACACCAAGCTAGTATAACTCGCACACAAAATATATTTCCACATACTTTTCATAATTTCACATATTCCCAGTGGACCAAAACAACCTAAAATAACAAAATGAATATGCATCATTTGTAAAGAGTTTCATTCCGCCACAGATGACTCACCCAGCTAAATTGGAGACTTCATGTACACAGCACAAATTGCAAAACAAAACACACAAAAAAATTACGGTTTTAGCCGTTTTGACAATTCTGAAGATTCATAGGCCACAAGGAGGAAAACGGTGTCTCTTTGAGAGAAAAACCTCAGCAATTGCATCTTCGCCCCAGCCTCCTTGTTTTGAAAATGTTAAGCACCAAATGATCCCACTTTTCAGGCTCAAATGTTCCTCTTCTTCTGTCTTCTCCCTTGAGGGATCACCACATCATCATCTGCCAGATCATCTGCCTCCATCTCACTCTATCCCTCGTGTCATCTGTTATACCAACTGTCCCCATGTCCTCCTTCACAACATCCATGAACCTCCTTCTGTGGTTTTATGTGTATTAATGTGAACAAAAAATCCACAGGGATTGGAGTACTATACTGATAGCATTCAATAGCCTATATTCTATACTGTATATAAAGTGTATGCAAAACTGTTATCAACAACAAAGTAGCTCTCACCCCAAGCTCCCAGTTGTTTCTGCAATGGCATCACTGCCTAAAGGAAGCACTGAGAGCTCCCATATTATGAACCTGGGAAGCTACTCTTGGTGTAAAATCAATAGTGACGAGCTCCTTTAAAACTCTCAACTTTGAGCCTTTGATGCCCAAGAATATATTACTGCTGTTAACAAGGGTTCCCGTCCAGGCAATAAGCATGCAGCTCACTCTGCAGGCTCCATTTGCCCTTGTCCCTACATAGATTTACACTATTACAGTTCGAGTGTACACTGAAGCTGTACTCTTCAAGACTCTTTATTTATTATCCTGGTCAGCAAATTTACACATTCAGAACATTTAGTCGAAGAAATACTACTCCTCTGAATAATCTTGGCACTGTCCAGAAAAAGCGTCATAGCATGAATTCAATACATCCTGCTATAGGCTCCCTTTAGTGGCTGTGTCATTTTCACAGTTCTACTGCATCACTTTAGCTGTCAAGCATGCTTTCAAGTGTTTGAACATACTGTGTGTATGGGTGTTATGGGATGTACAAGCAGTGTCGGCTATGTTATACCCATCACTGTCACATGCTGCGACATAATTATATATGCGCCTGACTTGTGAAGCATTTTCCCACTTTCCCTCTAGGCTTGAATTGCAAATGTGAGGAATTAAATGTGAGGGAAATGGGTTGTTTCCCGACTCACTGTCTGCCATTAACTAATTTGAAGCATTGTGGAATGGGGTAAAAAAAGGAAAGAAGTAAAGGAATTAGTCATCTTCAGAGCATGAGAGTGGAACAAACTCTGAGAAAGAAGTCTAATTCCCATGGGTTTTCTCTCCCTTTTTCATTTTAATATAGTGATGCAACGCTTTCAATTGTGTAATTAATTAATTTTCGAAACAAAAAGGTATGCTAATTTTTCGCAAAAACTAGCATTTGTATATGTATTATTCTGTAAAAGGTAAATAAACTAAAACATAGTAAAAGGTTTCTGCAGCTAAAGGAATAGTTTATCATTTATAAGGATAAAGGCAACATATTATATGTACATAGTATGTTGCCTTTATATGTATTGGACTGCTGACTCATATTTAATACGCAAAGAAGCAGAACTGCTAATCTTACAAATGGAAAAAAGTAAGTAATTTACCAAAATGCTACTTTATTCCTCATAAGAGGCTTTGACGTTATATTAAAGCTCCCATAGAGTGGTCCTAACACACATAATGTGAGTTATGGAACTTGTTTTTATGGTCAAAAACCTTGAAACAGCTGATCGGAATCTCTCCTCACTGAAGCTCTCGTCAGTCGTGCTATTTCAGACCAAAATCTCACCCCCAGATGACAGACTGTGTTGTGATTGGCCAGCCAACGAGAGCTTTCCCAAATGTCTTGTGATTGGTCAATACTTGGAAGGGATGTAATTAGCACGCCAGCTCTCAGAAGCGCAGCGCCCCCCTATGGAACGGTGGATGCACTGCTACTCATTATCAAAACATTGTTTTAACAATGTTTAAAAATGGCTTCGTCACAACTCCCCGCCGCAGTCCCTTTTATGCCTTTGTCCCGGAGTTGGACCCCAGAGTCAGAAGACACTGTCGCAAGTGAAACACCTCCACAACGGACGTTGTTCTTCTTCTGCGGTTCAATGTACACAACCGGATGTGCCCGGACTAGTGCCCGGAGCAGGAGGATTTGCTGTTCAGGAGACAGGATCCTCACGTCACGATTTCAGGCTTTTTCAAACCGCTTGCAGAGCCCGGGAATACAATAAAACCCAGCGTTGAAACTTTAGGGCTTCATAAACGAGGCAATGGCGAAGATACACACCAAAAAAACAGCGATAATTGGAACTTCCGGTCTATGGGAGCTTATATTAACATGCAGCCATTTCAGAACACTCGTCTCTTTGCTCAACAACAAATGCTTCTTTTCCTGAGAATGAGGAGACGGCATGTTCTCCACCATTAAATGCACTCTTAGTTAGAGTTAGGTTATGTTTGGCTTGTTGGAGAACACTTGCCTCCAGGAAGGAAATGCAATGTGTGATACGACTGTCAGTTCTTGCTCTTCTCCCCCCTTAACCCCCGTTCTCCTATTGCTCTTTGTGAAATAAATGCATCATGCGTTCGAAAGTAAACTTGAAGTACACTATCGATGACTTAGGTTTTTTCTGGCTAGCGCCAATGTGAAATATAATGTAAAAACCTTTGTGGGGCAAAGCTTCAGTTCAACCCCCTGCAGTAAAATGTTCTGTGTAACGATAACTATGATACCACTTGCTGGACCACAACACCATTGCTGCCCTAAAAGTGCCTGGAAAGAACTTGACCAAACATTATACTCATATTCAAACACACATGCCTCTTGACTAAAATAAAAACAGCAACAGCACTATCAGCACAGCAATTTTTAATGAGCCTCTTCCTCTTTCCATCTATCAGAATAGAATTAGGACAGCAAGACTGAGGGGAGGGAAGCTGGGAGAATGGGGGCACATGGCAGAAGGAGAAACTCTTCATTAAGGACAGTGAAGTGGAGGTAGGAGGAGGAGAGGAGTAAGAAAGTAGTAATAGGAAGAGTGACCGAAGTCATCCAGAAATGCTTACTGCCCGACTGTCTGCCACCTAATCAGCGAGACAAAGTTATGCCGGTCACAGGGTTTGTTATTCCAGCTAATCCCTCATCACAGTATTTCATCAGGTTTGGCATTTGGCTATCTGCATTAATTAGATGTTCAAATGGACACCGTGTTAATAACTGATGCAAGGCAGATAATGAGAAAGCGTCTGCACGGCTGTGTCCTTTCACCAGCTTGCTCCCTTTGTCAGCGCCGATACCTCTTAAAACACTGCATCATGTTTACCTGCGCCGGGTTTCATTTATTGATGATCCAGGATTTTTTATTTATTTTTTTCCAGTGCCAGTGGCGATAATGTACTGTCTGCACTTTGGGAGATAAGTATGTTCCGGCGCGATAGTTTGGACTTGTTGGAAATGTCTCTCCTCCTGTCTCCTTCTCTATTTTTATCTCTGCTCTCCTCCCCCCCAAAAATTCTGCTACTCTCCCTTTCTTTTATCCCACATTTCTCCTCATTCCTCTCACCATTCTCTCCCATTGCCTTCTCTCTCTCTCCATCGCTCTGTCTTCCCAGAGGAGAGTAAGAACCCCTATCTCTCCTTTGCACACTCTGCTCACTTTTAGACCTGTCTCCTCCTCCCCCCCTTCCTCCTTCCCACCTCCACCCATATCGACACCAGGTGACTATACGCTTTACCTCATATCCATTCACATAGTTTCCCCCTTCTCCTTTGCTGCCTCTCATTCCCTGACAGTGTCTCTGTCTTGCTGGAGCACTTTCACGTTACGCACCACACTTTAATATTCTGCCATCCATCCACATTCTGCCTCTCAACATGTTGTCTTCCCCCCCCCCCCACTTGCAGTGATGCAACTTTCTCTGAAGTATTCTGTCACCACCAAGTGCATGGTGCTGCACCACACTTTATCACGTTCACTCTCAGATCGGCTGCAAACATTTGGAAGGCATAATATCCTTGACCTCAACTGGTTTGTATTTGTGCAGCACTTTTCTAGTCTTGATGACCACTCAAAGCTGCTTTATACCCATTCACCACCGTTCACTCAATCTTTCAGACCCATTCACACACTGCCGGCACAGCCGCCAGGAGCAACGTGGGGTTAAGTGTCTTGCCCAAGGACACATCGACATGTAGACTGAGCCAGAAATCAGTCTTTAAGCATATGGTGCCACTTAGCTACAGTCTTCACTGATGTAAATGATTGTAGCTCACCCGATTGTAAAACTAAAACAATCTCACATAATTTGTTGTTTTCTTCATTTCCTCATCCATTAACTGATGCCGTTTCTTTTCTCCACTTGACTCTCATTTCCTTTTTGCTTCTTCTGTTGACTAAAAAACACACTCTTATTTACAGCAGTTATCTTGGAGGGTAACTGCAGAGAGCGAGAGGGTCATACTCTTTCACACCTTTACACCTGGGAGCTGCCCAGCAAATGTACTGGTTACCACTCAGCAGCTCCACTGGAGCCGTGAGAGTGCCTTGCTAAAGGGCTCTCGAATAAACTTGAAAGAATTGTCAGCACGGGTGGATTCTGTCCTATTTCAGTAACATTTCCGCATATATCCTTTCCTCAAACATCCTTCCTTACTTTTATTTTGCCTTTTACACATATTCCGTCTCCTGCCATGCTTTTGCCTTCTGTCCCTCACTGTCACACATCAGGAGTGTGTCAGCAAGTATTCAGAATAGTCAACCTGCCATCTGGTCACCCTGAGTTTTCTTCCGTTCCTTCCTATAGTACTGTGTGTACTGTGCAGCTTTGATGTTTTCATGTCTGTCAAATTCTGTAATTATTTGGCATTTGGATTGGAATTATGTGACTGAAATTTGGTCTTATATAACCCTTTTTTTTCATAGCAGATACTTGTCGACATAAAATAGAAGGAGGGTAGGTCAGACTGAAATACTTGACACTTAAATCCATAGAAGCAGTTGTGTTAAAACTGCATACATATTCCAATAAAGTGATTGGAAAATAATCATACTGTATGTTCATAATAGCACTGCTATAACAACAAATTCAACAGTGACGAAAGACTTTGTGAAGGTTTCTCTCCGTCTCCAGCCTGTTTTCTTTTCCACCCTCCCAGCTCACCCTCAGTAAACAATACAGATTAAGCCTTTAAGTAATTCCATTTGCTTTTTTTTCTCCCTCGCCTCATAATTCTTGTCATGGCACAGACCTGAAAAATTGAGACACTCACAGATCCCCCTGTGTAACAGGGTCTTTATCTTCCAGCTTTCAAATACCACAAGCTCTTCAAGTCCTCTCTATGGAGAGTCAGCACCGAAATGCAAATCTTTTACCAGGTGGCCAAGTAATCATTATTTCATATACAGGCAGGAATTTACGACGGTTAAAATTCACCCTCCACATAACCACATAAGAAGTTTCCCTCTGAGATGGACAGAATACATACACAACCATACTAAGGAGCAGCTCAAAGGGTATTATATATTTAGATGATTTCATAAATGTCTTTGCTGTTCTCTCTACAGTTTGAAAGTCGCAATTCAAAAGGAATGAATGCTCAATAAGCGCAAGCTGTGTGTGAAATATTCAAATGGTGCCCTATTTACAAAAGGATGGAGAGTTTCTCTTCTACTGCTGTCACGTGTTTGTTATGTGATATAAAAAGAGAGGACGTGGCAACTCCACAGATCTCATCCGCAAGTGGAACCTTTTGATTCCAAGTGTAAACACATTGCCATTCATCTGCATTAAAATCCACTTAATTTATGTATATATAGGATATGTCTTAATTTACAAAAAGTGGAGGATACCTTTGTGTGTGTTTTGGGCTAAGAAAATGTTTGCAGAGTATGGGAGAAGAGGGGTTTGTGTGTACTTATGCAAAGTCTGGAATACTCGCACACCTGTGTGCAAAGGAGCATATCTTTTCAGCCGAGCTGCCAGGCGGCTGCTATCTTTGCAGGAAGCTCATTTGAAGTGCGATACACTCGTGGAAGTTTGATCTGCTCAGAGGAAATTTGTCATCTTGTTCCACCTTTCTGATTCCTGCCTGGTAGGGGTGAGAGGAAGGGTATTTGTTCTAATTTGCTGTCGACTTTTCAGTGCACTCACACCTGTGTGAAACACACTGGCAAAGGTAACAGACATTTCTTTAGCCTTGCTGTGACATCCTTTAATGTGTTCTCTCGCTCCCTGGTTGTGGACAGATATGGGCCAAGCAGTTGCTCTTGTTCTTGTCTTGTCAGCACATGCTTCAACTGTTGACCTACCCATGGCGAGCCACATGATTTGTTCTGATTTTTCTCTCATTCTTTCTGTCAAACTAGATCTACCTTCTGTTCATTCTTCCTCTCACCACCAGATTCTCATTCCGCACTTGTGAAACATTTTATCTCTTTGCATCTCATCATTGTATCCATGTAATACCCCCCACCTGAGCTTTCCCACAGCCATTCCTCCACCATCAATATCCACCCAAGGATTATAGCATAGCTACTGGTGGAAGCGCTTGCCATTCCATTTGAAATTGAATACCGTTTCTTTCTATGGTTAATTAAAGCCACTCTCTCACACACATTATTAACATGACTCCTCTGAGATCCATCAAATCTCTTGGCCAGTAAGTGAAAATTAAGCCAAAGGGAGGATAAGAGGAGATTGAAAGAGAGACATAGGTGAGAAAGATGAAGAAAGTGAGATAGATCATATTGTATATAGCGATGGGGAGCCTCAAGAGGGATTCAGCTATCGTTACTCATCCCCTCCTTTTTGCAAGAGGGCTCATGTCATAAGTATTTTAAGTGCTCTCTATTCCATTGTTCTCCTTTAATACTGTTAGATAACTCTCCTTTCTCTCCATCCTCCCTCAACATCCTTCTTTCTATATTTCTCTTCTTTACTCCTCCACTCGCCACTGCCCACTCAGCAAACAGTGAGTCTTATGCTATCCGCCACAAGAAAGGCTCGATTGTGCCTAAACAAGGCAGAAAAGGGGAAGAAAAAAGGAGAAACAGAGGAGAGCGACAAGATGACAAAGATGAAAGAAAAGCGGCCACAGTGGTAGGTGTTGGAGAGCTCTGCTCGCCGGAGCAGGCTCATTTGTTATGAGAACTGTGGATGATAGCCAAGGCACTGGCAATTGAAATGTGAAGTGGAGCCTGGACGCAGCTAGCCTGGCAGACATAAAAAAAAGGAACAAGATGGGTTAGGGTTTGGGTTTTGGGTTTTGGGTTTGGGTTTGGGTTTAATTTAAGAGCATGCCACACAGGCAGTATTGTAAATCCAAAAGCTGCCTAACAGAGCAACACGTGAATGTGTGTTGATTCTTTATATTTTGGTGTGTATTCTGTCAGTTGTCCAATAGTGTGCAGAGTGGTGACTTATAACAATATTCCCTGCTTGTATAGCATCAGATCAAAGGTTCATTCACACTGTATTCAAACATGAATGCCAAACAATAATGTGATGCAACATTTCAAACCGGCCTTGTAACAAAGCAAAGCCAGCAATCCCTATCAACTTCACTGGACCCCATCATATTTCACAAGAAATACATTTCCCACAAGCCCCTAATCCCCAGCCAATCATTTACATGAGGACAACAACAAATGAGGAGTTGTAGAGCACGATCCTGGCACTGTAGTCCCTTTGCCAAACCACTTAGCTCAGGAGAGGTGGGGCAGCCACATTCCTGCAGCTCCTTTCATGAAAAAGTGGGTCACAAGACCGGATGAAGAATTTGTTAGACCAATAGCACAGACTAGTGGTAAAGGCACTCAACTGCATGATAAGCAATCATGTTTCGTTTGTGTTGAGAGTTTGTTTTGGGGAACAGTCAACTCCAACAACCATTATTCCACATTGATACACGGTCAGTGCATTTTACAGCGCGGCGTCATGATCTCAAACCTAGACCAAGCATAGCCTTCTCATTCACATTCACACTCTAACCACCTGATTTACCCACAGATTCCACTCTGCCTTTTGCTGCCAGAGAAATAATTCAAACACAAAGAGGAGGTAGGGAAGGGCAGGCACTTGTGCCGAGAAAAATTTGCATGACCCAAAAATGCCCCGACTCTCTTCCGACTCCATAAATCAAAGGGATAGGGAGAATCCCTCGACGCCTCTATTCTTTGTCCTCAAAGGTGATAAATTGATCTCTGGTTGGCTAATAAGCAGAGGCAGAGGGCAGCCCAAACTTCCTTAAGATTTATGCAGAGAAAACTGGATTTATAGAAGAGGTAATTTGAGCGATCTGGGGGACAAAATCTATTTACTTTTTTTTTCCTGCCAGTACTCATGAGATTTGAGATGGGAACTCTGTAGGGAAACGTGGGGGTGTGAGCATCAAAGAAGTAATGAATCAGGACAATAGAAATGGAATATCTGTCATGGAGGCAATGAATGTGATGGAATTACCTGGTTTTGATTGATGATCATGTGTTTGCAATTACAAAGAATCTCAATCTATGTGGAAAAAGCCACTGACTTTGGACAGGCCACAATCCATTGCAGTTTGGAGGGCATTTTGTTGCAGACTTTACCCCCTTTCAAAACAATCGATGATTAAAAACACGGCCGATCGCCGAAAATCAATACGACGAAACAATTAAGCAGTCTTCGGTGTGTCAGCAGTCTCACCAAAACCGTGGGGAGGCAAGACTGCGGAAGGCCATCAGCATGCAGTCTTTGCCAGACATAAGAGAAGCCTTTTAAGGCAATTCAACCTGTCAGCTTAATGACGTGAGGTGATACAGTGACAGGAAAGCAGTCTTTTAAGAAGATGATCAATGCTATCATATTTTCACAAGCTGACTGGAAAAAAGGGACAGAATGTGGTGGCATTGAGTTTCCAAAGAGTGCTAAAGTAAGACGAAGCTATGCTCCTTACCTTTCCTCCCTCCCTCCCTCCCTCCCCCCACCTTTATCCAATTCTCCCATGCTTTTGCCTTAACGCTCTTTCCCTCTCTCTGTCCTTTCTCGTTCTTTTTTTATCCCCCTGTTCAATATGCAGTTTCATTATCACATCTGATCTATCAGCCTTTACCCTCTTCATCCTTCATGTTCTCACCCTTTCCCTTTTTTTCTGCTCTGCATCTTCTCACATTCCGTCTGCCACGCACACCCCCCTTCTCTTCTCTGTTCTGCTTATCCTGTTGTGTTGATGAGATATTTGAACGATTGATATAAAGCACGCTGAGGAGATTATGATAGTTTTTTTGGGTGGAAAGGGGGGGTTTCATCAGGATGGAAGTTTTTTTAAACATGGTACTGTATAAGGATCTACTAAAGGCTTTCTTGGCTGAAAAGAGAAAGGAAACTTACAGAGATGAAGTCTGTACTCAGCTGTTCCTCCACACCACCATGGTAGCACAGCCTTCCCGTTTTCATCCTAGGAGAAAAAAAAAATCAGTCTGCTTTAAAGCCGTCAGTGCACGGAGGATAAAATTGAAATAAGGGGAAGGATATTAATGGTCAGTTTGAGCAATGAAGCGCGAACAAATGTATATCTGTCATGAGAAATATGCATATAAATATAAAAGCTGCTGGTAAAGTGATTTTTATATATCTCCTTCTTTCAGATTTATATATGTTTGTATATTTAAGTTTTGAAGAGAACTTTTACACTGACGCAGCTCACACGACATGTGTGCTGCCCTAATGACTGCAAACGTATGCAAAATGCATGAGATATCAAACACTCCCACCCAAAGTGGGTCTTTTTTTGGGGTTGAATGACGCCAGTTCTAAATAGATATACAGTATATAGAGCTAATTTAATCTACATCCGACAGTGACGTTAGCCTGTGCCACTGAGGCAGCAGCGGGTGCAGAGATAGAGAGGGGAAGCAAAAGGCAGATCACTTCCCAAATGCTCATTTTTAGCTGGCTTGTTTTGGGCACAGCACACCAGCACTGACGAGCTGAGCACAGAGTTTTTGACACAATGGTGTCAGAGTCGAGACTGTGATGTTCGGCGCACACAAGTGAATAGCATTGCACCTGCTGGCAACACGGAGGCACAGTCACAAACACAGTGTTATCAAGACTCTTTGTGCAATTAGTGATTGGGAGTGCTGGGAATTTTAATGACACATTTGCCTTACGTGGTTTCATTAAAGAGGCTTTCAGGGAGGCGGCATATGGACTCTTTTGCAACTGTCAAATCAATCTGGGAATGGCAGTGCTTCTGAGTTTTAGTGTTGAAAACTTATAATACACAAGTCATACTTGAGTCAAGCAGCAGATGAAGTCAGTCTGCCGATCCACATGTAACACCTGCTTAATTTGTGACCTGCTGTGTTGGGAGGTTTGTTCCACCTCTTTGTCGTAATTCATATCAATGATCAAAAAGATGGGGGGCCAGATTGAGTTATTGTCATTTTCTCATTTTTAATGTTTCGACCTGTTAATCTGTGGTGTAAAACAGTGTAGATTCACTCAGTTCTGCCGAGTGTCTTAGTATGGGTCAGTGCCTAGTGTTGTCACTGCAAGATTATCAACACAGTGGAGCTTTTAGCAAATAAACCAAAACAGAACTAAAACAACAATAATTTTTAAGTTGCATTCAATGGGTGGGCACGAACTTGCCGACGGATGATACTTTGTATCAATTATTTGCAAATGATAACGGTTGCATATTGATTCTACTGTTCCCTCATTCAAGATAATGTATGTAATCAGGCAACATTTCCACTGACTGATACTAAAGTTAAGTATTGCTGTGTCACAGTATCACAGCAAAAGGGAATATGCAAATGAAGAGATATGCTGGTCATTCAGTTATCTCTGAAATGTCCATCCGCACTACAGTCAAAATATATAATGTGTATATATACTGTATATAATATGTAAAATAAACAAATATAAGCATTGTTGTTTTTTAACTGTTCCCATTCTACAAGTCAAATAATGATAACTTAGAAATCTTAACCTCCACTTCAACATTCTGGTGTTTTTCTTGAGTTGACCCAGTGTCTCAGTTGGTTACTGTACAGTAGGAGGTCATAAACTGGTTGATTTATGACTTGAGCACAGCCACGAATGCTGTTGCTACTACCAGAGAGCAAACTCTACAGTTTTCAGCAGACGGTGAAGTCCAGTGTCCAACACAGAACACTTTATGTTATGTGCTCACGCAGAATTTAAGTTAACATCTGACTGAAGCCATATAAATATGACACCAAAAGATTGTTGGAAAATAAAGTGACTCCTTGTGACACTAAATCCAGGTTTCGCTTTCACCGCCGCACATCACATCTCAAGTCTAATTTGAGGGCTGCAGTGAGCATCCGCCCAGCGTTAAAGTTCATCATGTTTCGAAAGTGAGAAATGAGAACACTTCATTAGCACTCATTCTGCCAGTGATGTCTGCACTCCTGTAAAACACGACTCAACACAAACACATCATGCCTTGCAAACACAGTCTCACAATGTGCTAAATCCAACAATATTTTCTCGGCACACTACACACAAACATGATGCTACGTGGATTACTGCACCATCTACTTTTTTTTTCACAGTAGTCATCTGGACGTCCAAGCAACCTTTGTTAAGTTATGGGCATTTTAATTGCTGAAGACAGGGCCCATTAGCATAGCTTCTTGGGTGGCCGTGGCCATGTTTTCTCGAAATCATTAGGCTAATTATACAAGCTAATTAATCAGTATGCTTGGAATGGGCTATATGAGCAGACGCTGCCCTTTGTTGGCTTGCATAATGAAAGGAGTCCGTTTTTAGACGGAGAAACTGAAGAAGGGGGTGGGAGAACGAAACTTTGATCTTGAAAGTAAACATATGATGTTTGCATATCAAGAGCTTTTTGTGAACTAGAAAAAAAAAACTGATGCGAAGCAGGGATCGAAATGCAAAAAGTCGAGCTGGATTCACATTTGCCGTGCTTTTAAGATGCAGAGTATCGAATGGGGTGTCACAGCGCATTGTTATGCGGGGCAAACTGGCAGGAATAATGTCAGTCACCACTTCCCATGTGAGAAGACACACCCTACTTCCACGTCTAAGATCTGCTAGGTCTTTGTAAATCTACCATGGGAGCCTCTTAATACTGATATGTGTTGAATAAACAGCCTCCCACTGCATGTAAAAGAATATGGAGAGTCCATGTGTTCCCCGGATATCATTTAGTGTCTCCTGTGCCACCCTATTATTTATTTTCCAGTCATGAAAGTGAACACACCGAGTGACTGACTAAATCAATTAGGGTTCCATATGTGCACAATATGGTTGTCATTTATCAGTGTGTGTGCACACACATCAGGTGCAAATTCATGCTTTCTTGCGCAAGAGAAAGGACGGAGAAGCGAGAGAGAGAGTAACTGTCAGGAATTATTACTTACAAGCAGACATAACCAAACATCCTGCTATCCTGTCTTCGGCACGCGTCGGAAGATACTCTCAGTGTTCACGTGGGAGTCTATTTTTAGCTGTTCTCATTATGCAAAATCACCTCCTTGGAGTACATCAAGCATGTTGTGCAGTGTGAGTCTAATGGTGCTGCTGCACGTTCAGAAGACAATACATCGAGGCTACATTACAAATTCATACTTTATGCATCATTTAGGGATTATGAGTGTCGGGGAGTTTATGCATTAATTATATAGTCAAATACTTTACATTAAAAAAAATCATAAAGACATTACCAGATATAGATAAATCCATATTATTCTGAAATTTGTGTAGCTTGGTCAAACTGCTAGCAGACTTGGAGATGTGAAAACATTGTCAGCACAGTTGCCAATTTGCTATTTTTATCCCAGAACTTTATATCTGATGCTGTGGGAAAACAGAAGGTAAAACCCTGTGCTAATCTTTATGAGGATTATTTGAAAAGTGGGTCATTATCTTTTTTTGGTATTGACCAAACACCATTCAATCACCATTCAGAGGGATTCCAAAAAATGGGCTTTCTTGCTTGTGTGAATGTCTCATTAAGCCACTGTGTAACATGTAATAACAATGACACAAAATGCATTTTAAAAAGTCCAACTATTCGAATGCTGTTGAATATGTATACAGCATACTGTAAATTGTGAATGGACAATAAAATGCTACCATACACTGTTGTACGACACTTCCATGACCTGTCTATCTTTTTTCCTCCAGGGAGATTCTGAGGAGTTCCCTTCTTTCATCACTCTGGTCCGGGGCAGCAATCGCAATTGGTTATTCCAAACGGGTAAGATCCACATTTTATTATTGAGGGGAAAAAAAAAAATGTCCATGAAATTCTATTATTTAATAAAAAACAATCCCTCTACAACAATCATCTGTGACCGAAGTTCTGATTTTGGTGTTCAAATGTCAAAGCCCCGAGTAATATCAGCAAGATAATAATGTCAGCCCGTAGAAATCAAATCAGGGGCTCAGACAACTAAATGTTATTAGTATAGATGAATTCATGGAAAGAATACATGTCTGGGCATGATATATAGTTGAGTCACAGAAAATGGACTTCTTCACTGCTTGACTTTGATATGAACTCATACTTTATCTTAAACAAGTTAAGTTTAAACAAGTTAGGTATGATTTCCTCTTTTCTTTCCATACGTTGCAGAACAGTAAATGCCTCGTTCTTGATATATCGTCACAGTACAATAACCTGATGTAATGACATTAAAAAAAAAGAAAAAAGAAAACACAGATATTTATTGGTCAGTATATGTGATGCTGCGGTTTGGCCACTATTGTGGCTTAATTGCTTTAAAACCACCTGGTGTTGCTGTGTGTAGAATAATGTCAAACATAAAGCATGGTAATGGTGCCCTCTAGAGTACAGGAACCTTTACTGCTGCTGCTGCATCTGCTCCATTTCCACAATAAGACTATGTTGATGATGCACTAACCCAGAGCTGCGCACACTGTTAAGATAACAACTGACGTGTGCTTTTATCACATTGTGGAGGCTGTGCAAACATAATGCACAAAAAAAAATGCTTTGTGAACTAAATTAGCATCGAGATAATTGCATTATGTGACCCAAATATCAACAAATATACCAGAGTCAGATACTGGAAATGCAATCGCTCACATCAACACGTACTACATCGAAAGAAGCCAACATGATATTATTTGAATAGATTACTTTGAGCTCTCACTAACCGCTGTGCTCTAGTTGGGATGATGGAAAGCACAGTTCATGTTCTTTGGAGCCCACAGTGTAGTTTCTCCTCTATCGCTGTGCTGTTTTTCACATCAGTGAGTTGTGCTGCGGTTTCCCCTGGAGGACTTACGGGTACAGCTGTAATTGGGAGTGTGTTGTTTTGCTGCGAGTTACACTGTTCCCTGGGCAGAGGCCAGCCAACACGAACATTTCTCTGCATGTCCGTAGGATTTCCAATGAGCTTATCAAATGCACCTGCGAGGAGAAGTTTTGCTGTGTGCCATTTTTTGGTTAAAATAAGAGCGGGGCTATACTCGCCTGCAGACTTTTTAATGGGACATCTCTCCCTTTCTTATAGAATAACTTTGCCATCTCACTCACTCTCCTGAAAAAACACAGATGACTTAAATTCCGTGCAGACTAATAGGTCTAATAGGGACTGGTTGCTTGCAGGACGAGGATGCTTTCATTGTCAAATGTATTAGACTCAAATATACATTTATTTCTGGAGGATACTTTTACAGTGTCGACTGCTGCTGCCACATCATTTTAGTGCATCTTTCACCACCCAGGTTTCTTAAGTAAATTTCCCATGGCATCATTATGAGCAGATGTAAGTCTCTGAAAGCTCGATTTTCTGTAGATTGACCTCATGCGCGCTGCATAGAACATTATGCAAGTATACGCTCTGTACATGCACTGCGGTGTTTGCCCGTGCAGACATCACGCCTTTAATCAAGATTAATTCAGATAAATATCAGGCAATTTTAAGTCAGTACTAAGTGGGACTGCGTTTGAAATCATGTTCCACACCACACCACCACATAGTAACTAAAAGCAGCTGAAGGTGACTTGCACTGTTTAAGCACTAAAGACCACAAGCTTGTACATAATGTGCGCCTACATAATATTTTAGTGATTCAAGCTGTCAATTACTTGGACAGATAATAAATATAAAGATTAAAAGCATAATAGATACATTTCCAAACACGTTAAATGAAGGCCCTGATGTGTTACAATCTGAGCATGTCTATAATTCGCTCTGTCCCTTGTGGCAATTATTGTGAAAATCTGCAGCAGCCTCATGCGGTAAAGTGATTTAAATAAAGACGACATCAATAAAACAAGTCTAGCTAAGTCGTACTAAGTTAGACTCACTTTGCATCTAAATAATTGCACATGTGTCCGTATGACTTAAAGACATTAAATCGAAATTGAATCTGCCATTTGTCCTCGGAGAGAAAGCCTTGAAGAAGCTTGTTAAATTATGTTGTGGTGCATTTTAGCAAGAACAGGGGGTAACATAGGTGTCCTACACCTGTCAGATGGAGTTGTTATATAAAGAACAATTCACAGCAGAAGCAGGTGACCTGGTTTAGAATAACGGCGAGTGCAAGCAGCAGCAGCCCCAGAAAACTTTCCAGAGAGTACTTCTTAAAAACTGCTTACAGTAGAAGTAACCTGTTAATAGTGAAAAATGTTTTTACAGCAGTTTTAGTTAGGGACGTACAAAAAAAGCCACAAGACACTTATTTTATTATGGTTGTGTTGTTGAAAGATGATTCGATTTTTGGAGTTTTGGATGTTGCAAATTATTAGTTTCCCTTTGGTGGTGGTTACGGGAGTATTGGTTTCCATGGATTAAAATAAATGAAAATAGGTCTTTAGTGTCACTGGATTGCGTGGTATGACCTAAAATGTCCAGTCCATCGTATTACCTCAGGGCAGCTGACATGATTGTGTTTCCATACACATTAAATTTGATCGATTGTGTTGCGGCGAACAAAAACGTGTGTGCATGTGTGTGTGTCCGAGCACATGTTGTGGGCCAGGCTCGTCTGCGATGATTTATTACAGCGCTTGAAGGCGATGTGTGTACTTTCATGATGTCACATGAGGAGCACGGCAGACACACAGGCTCTCTTTTGGCCCTGATGGCGAAAGGAAGCCATGCCAAAGCACCTGTTACAATCCAGTTTGCACACATTAGAGGTACACAGTGAAGACAACGTGTCCGTTGTGCATGCACATGCACGCATGCATACAAGCACACACAATAAAATAGTGTAATCCAGTCTAAATGCTGCTTTATCACCTGCGCAGAGGGCAAATGCAATGCAAATGATATGCAAATAATATGCAAATAATATGCAAATGCTCATAGAATATTCCAAAAACATGTCAAACTTTGGCCTGTCGGTAGTATGTTTTTGAGGTTAGTTCTATGCAATTATGAGTTATAAAATGATAAAGATGTTTCTCTTAATTAAGGACAGTATGCATATACATCTAAAATAGGTTGACACACATTGCATTTGAAAATAAATTCAATTAAATGTGCTGAATGAATATTTTGATTAGTTATTTTGGTACTTACAAGTACACGTGTGCTGCATGACTAATACTCCGAGGCCATATGAGAGGCAGAAAATAACATGTCATGTCAATCATAGACGCAATGGAAAAAAAGGGACTGAACTGGACATATGACATGCGCTGTATTTGTTTGTGCATTCTCCCATCTGTGTCTTTTCACCAGCTTTTAGGAAATAACCAGTGCATTAGTGAAAATAGTCTACAATAAAAACATGCTATTATTAGAATCCATGATTTCATTTCTTCAAATTATGGACTCAGCCTTTCAGACAAGCGTTTTGACGTTTGATGCTGTTATCTACATAGAAACGTAGCTTTTTTTGTGCTACATTTTCCCTGTTCTATTGTGTGAGATAAAAACCCTCATCCTGTTGACTTTCATCTCCTAGGTGGGGGCAAAGGGGGGGCGTTCATTACAGTGGTGTGTCGGCGAGGATAAACGACAGCAGCAGCATCGGGCAGCATGTTGGCACCTGCATGAACCCAAACGAGGAGCCTCATTTCTGGTGAGTGGGACAGTTCTTCCCCTATTCGACAAACCACACGATCCATGTAATAGCGTAGATTCAGTCTTAAACTTAACATTAGTGGCAGCTAACATAGCTACAGCTTGACCTTATTCATTCTTAAGAACAAAAGCGTAGAAATTGCAAAAGAAGCTCTGTATTGTTCTCTTTATCCCTTTAAGGAAAGCACCAAAAAGCAAAGGAAAAATTATTTCTTTGTATTTATTATAATTTTATTTTATTTCCTTTCGATAACATTAACGACAATCAATGTTTGTATTTATTTTACTTTTTAATTAGACCCTACAGTATTTCAGATACAGGCCTCTACCAAACTGTTGAGGCATCTGTTCATAATAAACCTGGTTTGCATAATTCATAAAATACAACATTCAGAACAAGTGACATTAAGTGTTAGTGAGTTCAGCTTGATACATTTTTCAATGAGATATAGTGACTTAAAGTGTGGTCGACCAAATGGTTAAAGGGTTAATTTATGCTTAAAAGCTGCTTTTCACAGTAAATAGCGACATATTCATTTAAAAATCTAAACACGAAAGTGTAAACCTAAACAATAAACTACTACTGTGTTTTTAAACTGTGTCTATCAGGTTTTTAGACTCCTATATAAAATAACTCATGTCAAACTAACCCTATTGATGCGATGATTGTGGTGTTGGAAGTGAATAAAAGGGCTCCATATAGTCTACATTTATGAAATGAGGTGAGGCAAGGTGAGAAAAATATTATTTAGGCCTACAAAATAATGATAAAGTCTAAAATACCATAAGAAAAAAAGAAAAAAAACATGCCCTGGGCCTGTGCAAAAATACATTCAGTAAGGTATAAATATTGCAGGCTGAGTACATGGAGGGCTTTTTGGCCGATGAATTATTACTAAGTCCAGTGGCTTTATGCCAGCATCGGTGTACAGTACATCTTGCTCAGCGTCACCCTGCAGTGAGCTGTGACTAGGGAATCGTGGTTGTAGGCATGCCACAAATAACTACCAACGATACCAGGAATCCATCACACTCATTCTGCGCAAAATGCCCAAATAGATGTTTTTTTGTTTTTTTTTCCACACAGACAATATTATGCTGAATCATTGTATCAGGCATGTGTTTCTCAATGGGCACACACATGTTTAGGTATATGACGTAAGGAGGACTGAGAGGTAACAACTCATGTGGATGAATAATGATGAGACTCTTTACTGAGCGTCAGTGGAACAAGGACATAAAATTAGTTAATCTGCTTTCCTTTGTGCTAAACCACTTTCAATTTGCGCGAGATAATCATGTAACTCAGCGAAGTATTAAGGTGGTGTTAATACATCTGATTGTACTAACACGATGAGAATAAAAGGAGATAATAATAAGCATCTAAGTGGGGAAGAGACTGCATGCTCAGCCCACTGCGTCACTGAACCAAAGAAACATCGGGCAGGTTGACTTTTGGTGATTAGCAAAAAAAAAAAAAGCATAATCCCCAGACTGCTGACATATTTCTTTTGAAAGCCTCTCGTCTGAAAAAGACAGATATGCTGTAAAGAATGGATAAAACTTGTTTCATGTCAGATAGTGGCTAACAGTTTCCAAGGGTGAATCTCGACTGAGCCACAAACAGACAGGATTAGAGATTGACTGTACTTGTGACAGCACAAATAATTTGCGACAATTTAAGATAATCTTGAAAAATTACTGAATCATACTTTTTTTGTTTTTGTTCTCATTTTGATCAAAAGCACAGTAGTTGAGAGGATGATTTGTGGGCTCAAAAGTAAAGCCTTCCTGAATTTGTTGTAATAACAGGACTAATTCTTGAACAGGGCATTGCTTTTTCAATTATGAGGAAAACAAGCATGGGGAATTAACTTCATTTTCTCGACAAAGGAGGAATAATTCCAGCACCAGAGCTGAGCCAGTGTGTGTGTGTTTAATGAATGCAGGAATTTTAGTCAAGGCGCCATGGACGAGGTTAAATCTGAGGCATATTTGATGACTGCACACTGATTATCATTGTCTTAGTGCTCTTTTAAATGATCTCCATCACATGCCACACACATGATCCACTCAATTAAAACCTCATTATAACCCCCCCCCCCCCAAAAGAAAGTGCAAGAAATGTATTTATGTATGTTTAATTACGATACAATGTCTACTTCCACAACAGTTAGAGAAAGCGACAAAGTTATCACTTCCTGAAAATTCAAACATTTTCAGCCAGATGCTGGTGTTAACCTTTAGCCACCATGACACGGCCACAAGATGGTGCTGTTTCGTCATTATTTAACCCCAACTCCTAACTTTGTAATAATGATGATGATGATAATTGTGATCAGAAGCTTCTGGAAACTAAGCAAAGTAAGTCAATAAAGTTGTTGTTTTTTTTCAAATAAATATGTGAATATTATCTGAAAACACATAAACTGTAGATATATTTAGTTTGTATGTAAAAATAAAATAAAAAGAGGAGAAATGTTCAGGGTTAGTGTGTTATAGTACTTCATTACATGCACATGGGGGTAAAAACTGTGATGAGTAATTGTTTAAAGGTCCATACTGTATGGAATCGTTGAAGTATGAGTTGAACTTGTAGTAAAATCCAGTAGATGGCAGTATGACAATACAGAATACACGTGTACACACACACCCACATACACGCACAGTTGTTCCAGGAGGTGTGCCTCTTGGAATGAGGAGTTGTCCCCATGCAATGTCTTCCCTTTTCAGTATGATGAGTGAAGTGACAGCACAGATTAACTTTTACTGCTGCTGTAATGAAGTACACAAGCTATTTGGATCTGGAATAAAAAAACAGTACCTGGATTAATGCTCTCTCCCTCACACACACACACACACACACACACACACACACACACACACACACACACACACACACACACACACACACACACACACACACACACACACACACACACACACACACACACACACACACACACACACACACACACACACACACACACACACACACACCTCTGCAGTGTTTTTCCCTCCTTCATTTTCTCCCCTTATATCTCCTCGCACTCCATCTCAAACACTTGTACGAAGCCAAATGGCGTCACCACCCACCACACACACACACACATGCGCTTCCTCGCCATCTGTCTGTGCAGCGGCCCGTGTCTCTGGCACTGGGAGCAGTTGGGAGTAAGAGAGTGAAAGAGAAAGTGTCTTTTGGCTCCTCAGTCCTAAATCCCACTTCCTCTCTTTTTTTCACCCCTGCTGTGCTGTTGTCTATCAAATTGTCTCTCAACATCATGCTGTCAGTGCCGATGGGCTCCCCCTGCTATTGTAACACCTAGTGTTGATACTGTTTGGAGCAAAAAAAAACCGGAAAACTCGAATTCCCTCTTAGTGGAATATTATGAGCAAAAGGAAAATGTGCTCTGTGTTTTCAGTGATTTCATTTCACAGTTATGAAAGCTAATTTCAGCTTAGTTCATTAAGTATAGGGTACTTATTTCCTTGCAAATGTTAAAGCCTACAACTCAATAAGAGGAAAAAATTAAAAAATAAACATGGTTGATTAGCTTATGCATTAGGCGTTTCACATTAATACCACAGATGGCAGAATCACACTCACTATTTCTTTAGAGGCAAAAAATACGCTGCAAAAAGAAATCTGGAAGGCTGGAGTCAATTCATGCGCCCTGAGACGAAGTAATTGCAAAAGGAATCAGGCACATTATTTGACGCCATTACCTCCCACAGTTCTAACGACCCTTCTTTCTTTGCATGCTTTAAAATATTCAACATTAAAAATGTAAATGCAAAATACACACAGACCCAGGAATCGCAGTATTTACATCCATCGGAGAGCGTAAAATCCACAGGAGTTTGTTTGATTTTCTGACACAAAGTCTCTTTTTTTTCTGCCGTACAAGATTGCCTTCTCTTTTCAGTGAATTTTCATAACCGTGCCGCGCCACAAAGAGCTGTGTGCAGCTTAAGTAATTTGAAAAAAAAAAAAAAAAAAAATGCATTCACTCTTTCTCAGTCTCTCCTCCAGTTAACAGCAAGCAAAAGTGCCTTCATAACGGCACTATATTCATCCAGAGTGATAAGAAATGGCAGCTATCAGCAGGCAGTCTGGAAGCCGGCATATAACAGTTATTGTGTGTGAATATATATAAAAATTGATTTATGTGGCCTATCACTTAGCAGCCGCAATATGTGGATGAATATGGGCTAATATAATATTATGGAATGAGTAAGAGGGTTTAAAGAAAGGGCCAGGTGCTGCCTCAAGGTGAAGAAAGTCCAAAGACGTATTATATAAGGCATATCAGTGAAAATGAGAGACCATATTTAAATGTCTAACGCAATCTGAGATTGTTCATTTTCCACACAATATAATTGTTGTCCATATCATTTATGCACTCGGCACATTATTTTTCAATTAATGAAAAAAAAAACTACCATGACAAATACATGCAAGAATAATGTGCTGGATAAAAATGAATTAGTGTTGGGTGGCATCATCAGTTCAACCAAAAGCGAGGCTTTCCTCCGACTTAATAAATATTTTCTTTGGATGCCAATGTGACAGTCAACACACTCCCAGTGTGTCAAAAAAAAAAAAAAAAAAAAATTGAGCACGCTGAACATTCATCACTATGTAAATATATCCCAAAACACCAAGCATTGCAAGTGAAAGAGACAAAGCACAAATGTTTTACATTAGTGTCCCACAATCTAAACTCACCTCATGAAACAATTTCACCACAATCTTATATAAAAATACCAAATGAATAATGAATGAATATTGTGGTCCCATGCTGAATTTGAAAAAATATAAAAAATAATTAACAGATTTAATTTTTTTGTGACAATAGGAATGATTATTGGTAGAGCACAAGAATGGCTTAATATGAACATAAGTGTTGTTCTGCATGTGGCCAATGCAACAAGCACACACGCTAAAATATGTATGTAATTATACACACTCTAAGCATCATTTTTAATATAGGGTTTTATTTCCAGTTTTATATTAAAATCATAGATCTGGCTGGGCGTAGCAAACAGCCTCATGTTTACCCTTTGGCAGAGTGCTGGGTCCATGTCCAGACTTGTAAATCAGGCCCATTGAGGTATCATAATGCTGATGATTATGACAGCCAGTCGCTTGGGAGTGATAGAGAGACGTTGAGTTATGGGCTCGGGGAGGATGCCCAGAACTGAAGAGTCTCACAAATGGAGAAGCACTTTCACCAAAACACAAGTCCCCAGATGGGAACTAATGCTGCAGTTGGCGCCTGTGCCACCCCAAATGACTGCACATTAGCTGCTCAAATCCCACAGAATAGTAAAGTATGTTTGTTTGATGCCACAACACTGCCATTCCACTCTTTTACTGTTAGGTTATATAGACATATATATTTATCCTGTATATGTGTCTATGTGTATATATATATATATATATAGATATATATATATATCTATATATATACACATATATATATATACAACCATATACTTATATATGTATATATACACACACATGTACATATATATGTATATATACACACATATGTACATATATATGTATATATACACACATATGTACATATATATGTATATACAAACACATATAAATATATACACACATATAAACATATACACACATAAATATATGCACATATATATACATACATATACATACATTTACACTCACATAATATATATATTGATATATCATTTTCACTCATTGAACGACTAAAGAATATTGTTTGCTCCCTGCTACTCATTCAGCTCCCCTTTGCAGATGAACGATCATTCATTCTCATTGATCGTCAGCCATGATAATATAATCAGGCGTAAAGCCTGACAAGGCTGACCAGTCCGATAGATCAGAGCTGCTGACAGTGGAGCTATGCACAGGTCATAAACCCTCACCTTCCCTGTTTGACCCCACATCAATTTGGCTCTTTCCAATATGAATGCAAATAACAATGCATTTTTGGTGACATGTTTATGGTTATCTCTGTATCTCCGCGCGCTCCGGCCTGCTGCTCCTAAATGTGCTGATGTTACTGCGCTAATGGGATTGAAAAAAGGCAACCTATTGCTCACTGGCGGTCATCTCGCCTCCACGCTCCCCCTCCGACACCTCCCCAAAACAAACAAAACCATCGGCGCATGCTCGCGCACAATATGCGCTCACATATGCACACCTACGTGTCCTCCACCCCAGTCACTTGCGTATGCATTGAGCTGATAAGTACCGTGGTTCATTTTCCCCATGGCAAAGCACAGTAAAAAACTAGGGTGTAATAATTGCTTTGGGGGGGGGGGAGTTGAGACGATGATGGCTAAATATGCTTGATTGCCTCCTAAGCTTTGGTGCTGTGTAATGAAATATGGCTGTTGCAGACAGAGGCTCCCATGCGATAGCTTTCTTGTCACTTTCTTAGTTGCAGAATTTTTTTTTGCCTTTCACTTCTCTGTTCTGGCATTTTTGTCTTTGCTCACCCGTTGCCTTTGTTCCCGAATGGAGTTCGTCAAAGCATTCGATGCCATTGAACACTTATCTTAGCTATAATGTAATAATTACTGGGGCCAAATACAGCCTAATTGAGTATTCCACACCACATCAAAACGGCATGCACCCGAATATTCCTCTGTTCTACAATTCAATTTGTGGATTCATTAGCATGAACAGGGTGCACAGAGAGAACTGAGATAACAAGGAACTCAAAAAAACAGACTGTTGTTTGACTGTTATTTAGGTTGAAGGTAACAGCCATATTCTAACCTCAGTAATTATGACTCACTGTCACTTAGTTTCCGTATAATGTCTGATTAGGTCTTTTATTGCATCCAAAAAGTTGCTTTATAGCTTCCTTAAAATTATAAAATACTATTTGTTTCACGACATTCATTAAGGAAACTCTGAACACTTAAAATAAAATAACACGAGTGAGCAGTTTTACACAGAAACCACTGTAATCATGGTATTCATTGCTAATCACCTAATTTCACTGCCAAAAAGCCTACAATAATATTTTAAAAGATAATGAGTCAAATTAAAAAATTGTTTATCCACAACTAATTTTTGTTGTAACCACCCTAAGCGCATTTGTCCCTGTTGGTTAAACTAATCATCTACAAGAATATTAGTCTCCAGGCTTGTATGGGCACAGCAGCATCTTCTAATGCATTGAGCAAGAAAACAGCCTGAGAAAATCTTCCCAGCACATTAAATGCAAGACTTTTTTTTTTCTCCCCTCTTTCGCTTCCAGAATAACTCAGGCCTAATTTGTTGTGCTACTTAAAGGAAAATGTAATTACAGCTGTTTTCATTATAATTCACAAAGCCAATCGATAACTGTGGTGGAGGCACTCTCTGCTGCACATGCAATGCCTGTTCCGGCCACTGAAAGTTGGAAGTATCCCGTCAGTCCTTACTACAGTCTGTACATAATGAAGCAGAATAAATTTACAAGACACATGAGCAAGATAGAAATAAGCATTTGTTTTAACACAATAATGGAGTAAACTTATGTGGTGTTGTGATTGCATTACAAATCCCTTGGTGATTGAAATAAATGCAGGGAAAAATGCCTGGTGTTCTCCTCACACAGACAGGTTGATTAAACTATTCATTCCTATCCTGTTCCTCTCTGTCTCTCATTTATTCAGTCGTCTTTCCTGAGACATCAACCACAGGATGAGGCCTGAGGCAGGTAAGAAGCTGAATAAATAAATAAGTAAATAAAGGATGAGCTGCAGACAGGAATGTTGTGACCTCTTTTGTATCGTTTCTCATTTGCTTGATTTGACACATCAAGGATGCTCGCATGGTGCGTTTTCATCAAACTTGTATGATCGGGATTCCAACAAAAATCCGTCATTGTTTAAAAGAGAACGCTCATTTTGAGAGCTGAGGCGGGCCATGGGAGTACGTCCAGTGCTATCAGATCAAGCTCTCAGCTAATCTCGACTCCAGCTCAATGCTTCCCATCTCCTGACCTGTAGTGGGGTCAGGGGAAAACAGACTTTATCTGGCAACCTAAACCTTTTTAAAGTGACGGAGAGAGTGAGGGAGACTGACTGGCACTGATGGGACCAGACTAGGACCTTGCAACGCTGTGCTGCACTGCACCTGGTCTTCACAAGCCTGATTGATAGAGTGTGATGAGACTGTCACTGAGCAAGGAGAGCAGCCGAGAGATAGGCGAGATGGAGGGAGGTGAGCTGACCAGTTGAGAGATAGAAAAATAAATTTGAGAACATGTGAAGGATGAAGTGAGGGAATGAAGTGGATGGAATGTGTTTTGGACACATGAGGGATGGAAGGGGTTTGGGGACGGGGGGGCACTGCCAGAGAGAGTGTGACGGCCTCGGAATCTACGTTTAAACCAGTTAATTTAAGCAGAGATTGAAATTGCTGACAATATATATAGTATATGCAAGATTACAGCGTAAAATCTATTTTTTTTTTTTAAAGTGGCCACATAGGGAATTATTTCAAGAGGCTTTTCAAAGAAAATTATGAGAGAAAAGTGTATTCTGTCACAAAATAAATAAACTTTTGTCAATATAAATATTCAGACTGTGAACATCCTGTGTTTTAAGTTACTGATATGATATGAATGAACGAGGAGAATGCAGTCTCTGACAGGTGAACTATTGTGCAAAAGAGATTTTTGGGATTGTACAGTATTGTTACAGAGTGGAGTTTCTCCCTTCATAAACTATCTTTGACAAGCCCTTACGTCAGAGTTCAGAGAGACAACAGCCGCGTTTAATTTAGACCTTTACACACTAAATGAACACAAATTAGTGGCAGGTGATATGACGTATCGTTGATATCCTCCATCAGCTTAAATGGCAACAAAAAAAAATGATAGTAATGATACATCGGCGGTGTTTGCTAATGATTATTAGCGTCTCAGCTCAGTGAATGTTTGTTCTCTTAACAACCTCAGAGGTGTTGTAGTCAGTCACCCAAATATTTCTCATTTTCACGAATGAATGATCGCTGGTTTACGCAGTGAAATGCTCCACTATTGGCTGTATCCCAACTGTATTAAAAGTGAGAAACCAGCTATAGCATGCATGATGAAGGGGACAAAACAAAGTAGAGTAGGTTCAGTGTTCTACTTGCAATTACAGACTGAAAGTTGGCCCACATCAGCCCTGATACTGATCTTTAATTAAAGCTTGATCCATCTCTAGTGTATATACAAAGGGATCTATACATTACCTATGTAATGTTTGTATCTGTGTCCATGCACTCTTTCAGCATTTATACATTTGTATGTGTATGTAAAAAAGTTAAACTATCTTTGTATAACTAAGAGTCAAATTCCTTGTTTCCAAACACTTTCTTAAAGGTCCCATATTATGCAAAATCAACTTTTTAATCATTTAAATCCTTATATTTGGGATTCTGGAGGTCCTACCAGTCGACCTAAGTGTGAAAAAATATGTTTTTGTGGTCCTCCTCAGTCTAAGTACAGGAGATAAAACACGCAATGTTGACTTTCACGCTTCTTGGAATGTTGTCTCGCGAAGCTCTGCTTTGTCCGTAAAACACGCAAGAGTGCTGGCGAGGGCAACGGTATCAGAAAACCGGAAGTCCGCGAAGTCCGGGAAAAGTTCTATTCTTGGCTCCACAGTGCAGCACAGAGTTCTACACAAACTTCCAGCCTCAGAGGATTTATCTGTCCAGTGGATACATGTTATATATGACAGCAATGTGCCTGCTAGATCCTGCAAATGATCACTTTTCCAAATGCTGACTGCTGTTAGCTCACAGTAGCCGCTATGGCTGATGTAATTACCTGTCTGTTAAGTTTCATTTTACTTTTTTTTTTAAGAGATACTACTAAACCGAGCGTTCTGAACAGGGCTGTTTTGGCAGGGTGATTGAACTGCTGTGGTGCTTCATCCTTATGGTATTTTGACCAAAGCATGTCAGACATGTTCATTAGGACACCAGGGAACTCGGTTAACTTGGAGAAATAGGGTATAATATGAGACCTTTAATATTAATTGCTGCTTTTTTCTTTAAATGACACATCTTCCTTTGGATGTCAAATGTCAAAATTTCAAAGTCTTGCACTTTGTACATTCAACATGCACCACCAAATACTCATAAAACATAATATGAAATGGCGCTCGTTCGCATCACGCGCACATAAACGCAAAGATTGATAGTTCAATTTAAGAAATACATTGTCCATATTAATATGCAAATGATGTAATATAAGCAGCTTCAACTATTTTGATCCAATATGTTGCCCATGTGATCGTCATAAATTGTTGACTGGTTTGTTTATCAGTCCACCATCGTCTGCTTCGGACACAGTATTTGATAAGATCTTGTAGACGCGTGGCATCTTGGCAGTAAGTGGAATACAGGCTGAGCTAAAGCTCTGTTCTGGGAATCCCACAGTTAGTGATTTCAGACTCAATAACGGCACCATGTTTTACTTTTATCCTTGCCTGAGGAAAGACGGCTGACTCACCAGAATGCCAAAGTTATTATTAGCACTTCACATATGTGGGGAGAAGCTATGTTTATGTGTGTGTGTGTGAGTGTGAAAGACAGAAAGAGAGGCTCAGGCAGCAGTGGTATATGTATGCAGAAGCAGCATGAGGAGCTCTTATCTGCTGCTTGCCAAGCCCTGACCAGGACCCTGACTCCTGTGTTCCCTCCCTCTTTTCCTCCTTCCCCTCCCCTCTGTCCCTCGTCCCTCTCCAGTGGGGCTTCCCACTAGTCTGCTATAGTCGAGGCAGCCAGGTGAAATGAGCAATTCCCATTCAGGGACATGAGCGCTGCGCAGAATCGCCCTGTGAAATGGCTGCTCATTTTAGCAGATCAATGCACTCTCTCCCTCCTGCACTGCCACGGTGATAGCAAGGAAGAAAGGGAAGGGAAGGAATGGTTATGGTACAGAGGAAGAGAGAAAGAAGAGGCGGTTTTGCATGTGGGTTTGTTTGTGTTTATGTGTGTGTAGAGGGGGGGTGTAGGGTGTTAGCAAGGCATTTAATGATATTTGCCATGGCTGCTCTGAGTGAGTGCTGTTGTAGAGAAATGGGAGATGCTTTGCATAAACTCAAAAGACATCCAATATTGCGTCTGCCTCCTTGGGAAGGAAAAAAAAGTGCCGTTCTTGGTCTTGCCGGATATGAGAATATTCAGCCAGTGAACTGGAAATTTTGCCAATATGAATGATATTAGTGACAGTCATATTAAAATGCTTAGTTGTGACAAAATGAAGTCCATATTTTCTGTAGTAATGAGGGGTAATATGTCTGATGATATCAGGATGGGCTCAAGAGCAGAACTGTGAGATAAAATGTACATAATGTCTCAAAGACGTCATACAGTTTATTAAATTTGTGTTTTTGGTAACAAGTTTGACAGTTCATTACATATTGATTTAGACCCACAGCTATACTCATTTCAGCTCTTTTCATCGTTAAAAGTTATATACAGTAGATTTTGATTTTTGCATTGGCACCAGAACCTCAGAGCAAAACAAAATGTTTTTTTTCAGTCACACTGACTGCCTCCCTTTGTGCTCTCAGAAAGGTGTTGGCTGTTCAATCTATGGGTCCTGCGAAACCCAGTGAACCTGGACTCTAAACACTCAACAAGAAGAACAACCAATTTAAGTTATCCTGTTTCTGGCAGAGGCAACACAAAATCCATCCAGCTAGCTGATCTGAAAATCCGCAGGTTGTCGGCGTATGAGCCTCTGTGTGTGATAGTTGGGTCGGTAAATGAGATTTTCAGAGTACAGTACACGTTCAGTGCATGGCAGCTAGTCAATATTGTTAGCACATAGGTACCATGTCGGTGCTGTTCTGTGTGACACACTGACATGCGTGACCAAAGTCAAACCGTCTTGCTTTATAAACAAGGTTACAGCCAAGGGTTTCACAGGGATGGACTCACACACAGAGGAAGTGTGATATCACTGTGTTGTTTCGAAGAAAATCGTTTTTTTAGCTGCTATATTACATGACATTTAAATCTGGAAAATTACAGAGGCGGAGTTGTCTTCAACTGTTCAATTGTCCTGTCTTTTGTATCCAATCATCCAAATCAGCCTCACAGAAAATATTAAATGTATTTGATGGATGAATCATTTCCAAAATCCACATGCTCTCTGGCCACATTTTGAAAACTCTGAATCATCATTGGCTACAGATTCCATCACTGCACTTTGCTGATTGGTTATTGGTGACATCATTGCTTCCTGGTAGCATGAGTGCCAACTGATTCATGGTCAGATCTATTATTCAAATCTCAAAACTCACCAATAAATCTACCATTTGCATGATTAACTCCCACAGTGTTTGTGGCTCCTCTCTTCGAATAAATACACCCTACACTCTTCACTTGATTTCATCGTGTTCTTTGTGTTGTCATTATGTTGTACTGCCATATTGTGTCTTTATATATATATTTTATTTTAAACAATAATGCAGTCTATAACTGTGATTGCCACTTCTGTACAACCAAACACAAAACATCCAGATATTACTGCAGATATCTCATACCGATGGAAAGATATACAATTAGGCAAAACAGTGTATATACACATATACAAATATACATACTTAAATATATATACATACATACGTATATATATATACATACATACATATATATATATATATATATACATACATATATATATATATATATATACATACATATATATATATATACACACACACATATATACATAAACCATCATACATCAGGATCAACTTTTATAGCCTTTAGACTTCCTGCTCAGCGTGGGAGAAGCTGTGCACCTCAGTCACTTCCTCTTGTATATCATGAAGGAGTGCTAATCTTTTAGCAATTCAGACCACTTCAAACTCATTAAAGTCTGTTTGCCCAGTGTGCGCCTACTTGAAATGACACACTATTCAAAGTAAAAGGGAAAAAAGCACCAACTTAATGAACGACCAATAAATTGTGTATCCAGTTTAAATAACTAAACACGAAAGCAATTTACTTTTTTCGCTTGTGTTCTCTTTACAGTCACGTCTTTATTGCCGCTGGATTCCCAATCATTATAACCCACTCAAATGTGGAGCAAGGAAATTCAGCTTTTACGGTTGGAATATTTAATTTCACACATTGCATAAACATTTCCAAAATACAAATGAAAAACTTGACCCTTGTACTGGCTCCTGATTTATTGATAAGAAACTGACAATCTCCTAACATGACAAAAATGTTACTGCTTCTGTTTCGAGAGCTCCATGGCTATACACTGTTATCAAATATTTATTTTACCTTTTTCCGTTGTAAATAGGCAGTAATCTATCACAACTGTACTATTATTTTGAGTTCGTATGTAATCTTGCTGAAGCGGGTACAGGAGGATTGAATCTTGGTCATCAGCTGTCAGAGCAGTAATGGATAATGTTTACTAGTAATAGCATGCACTGCCACATTTCAGGGTGTGGAATGTCAAAGTGTCCATTTTCCCCCCCGAGCCAGTCAGAAGCAACACTGTCAGAGCTACGGCTGTAAACAATAAGAAAATAGAGGCAAAGACAGCAACAAGGAGCTTTCTCCATTTCACCCATTACCGTCAGAGTGAGTGGGGAAAAGATTGGTAGAATGTCAAGACTAGAAAAATAGAGGCACTTGCAAGAAGCAGAAAAAATGGATTCCAAGTGGATTCTGTTCCGCCGACACATAATGATAGCTGTTATACAAAACCGAGAGATGGAAAGCAGAGGAGAGCGGGAGAGGGGGCACAAAGGCAATGAAAGACACAGAGAGGATACGAGACAGACAGGGCGAGAGACACCTGCTGTTGCTTCACCTGCTTTAATAATAGTGTTGACATTCAAATAGAAAGCTCTGACAATAGAAGCTGGCTGAGGCAGCACCCGGTATGCAAATGAGAGGAACGCATCAGGAAATATTAGCTAGCGTCAGGACTTTCCATAACTCACACTGAAAACCACTTGACCCCCTGGCATCCTACAAGTGCTTTTGTATTGTGTGCGTATGGGTGTGTATAAGCAAGTGCCATTGACAAAAAATGTGCTTATTTCCCAACTCAAGTCCATTCATTCCTTACAACTGAAGTTATCCCGATGCAATTAGTCAAATCTGTTCTATAGGCTGTTTTCTTTGATTGGCATTGCAATTCCACGCACACCCTCTACCCTTTCATTCTCACTGTCATGCTATCTCGAATACCCAGGTTAAACATAATTCAATAATGAAATAATTTATAATTCAATATGGAAAGGATCATTAGTTGTGAAATTCACTTTTGACGCCGTCTTTCATGCTCTCCACATGGACCCAAAGGTTCTATTAATCAAAAGCAAGACTCGGCGAATGTCACATTCACAGATGTACATATTTTTTTCCCTTTTAAGTGCATTAACATTCCGGTGATTCTGGTGATCGGAGCAGAAACGTTTCATGTTCCAACACAGGGTTTGAAGGTATTGCAGATGTCAGCAGATCCTCACTGATGCAGAGGTCAATACCTATTATAGTAAAAGCAATAGTCAATATTGTGCTCTGACATTACTAATTGTAGAGGTGGTTGTGCTTTCAAAAGCTGTGGCCCAGTACACAGCACTTTGATGCCAAATCTAATGGCTGGACAACACCTCCAAGATTGTTGTTTCTGAACAAGATTGCAAAGTAAAACAGAGAGTTAATGCTTGGACCACACAAAGAGTAATCCCTGTTATGACTACGGCTATTTAAAAGACTAGACAGTTTGTGTGGTCTATGCACGGAGCTCAGGCTTGCCAAATCGCTTTCTAAAACTCATCATTTCTTTTTCTTATCAGCCTGCAATTTACAGCACTTGAATAAATATTTTTTTCCATTCAAATTCTGCTCTTGCGAGCATGATAAATCCTGCATTTAGGTAGAAAAGAAAACCTTAATTTGGCTGATGTTGGCTTTCATGTCTCACACAATTTGTCGTCAACACACACTGGAACAAGACATTCCATAGAATTTTAAATGGGATCAAAACTCACGGGTTTGGATACTGGTATATATGGGCATAATGTAAACAGCTTACTGAACTAATATAATACATGTTAAAATGCATACTGTACCATAATACTGTATATATACTGAAATAAATCATGCTCAAGGGGTTTGTGGGTATTTTAAACCTTCAAAACTCTCTGTACTGTAATAAGTGTAATTTCTCAAATTGCAGAAGTAATTGATTTCAAATGAGGCTGCACATGAGGATAAAAGAAAGAAAGAACTCAGAATCCCAAGGTCTTTGTCCAATACCAGAGGTCTGTCATTTTAAAAACAACAAAAAAACACTGCAATTGTTGCAATTTTACTATTTGATAAATTACAGATATCAAAATAAAAAGAAATCAGATGAATTTTAGTCAAACCTGAATGGGAACAATATTAGAACAGACAAAGGAAAAGGACTTTAGAATGTCCTGAATGTTGAATATCTGAATATATTCAAATAAAAAAAGAAGAAGGGAAAAAAATGTTGTGATTTGCTGTAGGAATGGAGGAGGGCAGACAAGCTTGACTGGCTTTTCTATGGGAGATGAGGTTTGGAACATAACAGATCTCCCCGATATCCCTATGGACAGCTCCCTTGCATTTATGCTAATGCACTGTCCAGACCACTAATATGCAACAGGGAAAACTAGGCTAAATAAAATGAAGGAGGAAGCTGTGAAATACAATTCTGAAGGGCTATAAATGCCACAGTATCAGCCGCCTCGGATCTGTACTTTCTTATTCGGATGTTCTCATTTGAATCCACACCTGTGTCATTCACAGCTTTTACGTCTTAACCTAATTTCATGGTCTACGGGTTTGGATGGATGGCTCTGCCTCGACTTGTAACGCTGAAGGAAGGAGTGAGGGTAGCGGGAGTGTGCCCGTGTGTGCATCTGTGGCTGTGCACTCTGATAGAGTGAATGGGAAACAGAGAGACAGAGAGGGTGAGAGAAGGGGGGACGCACTGCAACAATAGCATCGAGTATTGTCACCACCAGATATTAACATTTTAACCTTGCACTTTTCTCTTAACAAAAACACATTAAGCTCATCTGGATAGCTGACAGTGAATTGGGGTTTTACTGACCTTCACTCAGCATCACTGGATAATCAACCTATTTTTTTTGGTAATGTGTTTAAATTACAGTGAAGGGGAAAGACACAAATGAAATGATATATTGCAAACTTAAGAGAATGTTACTGTCTCGTAAAGCACCCTCAACAGACAAGATTATACTGAAAGAAAATAACATGGTTGATGTAAAACATGCAAGATAAATGCCATTTCTTAATTGAGTATGAGTGAACATATTAATAATGCACATGATGTTTTCTAAATTTTGTACATACATAATGTCCCCTCCTCACACTTTTTTTTCCCTTTTCTTTTTGCGAGACATGTATTCAAGCAAAGTGTCAGCATTTCCTTTTTAGTCTGAGTATCTTGTGGTGTAAGGGCTTATTTAGCCAAACCAGGCATGACACCAATTATAGTGGAGGTAAATCGATTCCAGCAAAGCACTCTGCTGGGACAAACAATAAAATGATCAGAGTTGTTTCGCTGGCAAAAAGCAGTAAAAAATTTGTTTGTACTTTAAACATAGTTTGAAATCCAGTCCAGTCGAGATCGATAATTTCTTCGAGCTATTAAAAAGCGTTGTCCAGTGTGACAAGAATATATGGACGCCAAGGCAGACAGAAAATAAGCAACGAAAGGCAACCAAGGCGGGGTGGGGGTGGGGGTAAGACAAAACTATTGTATCAGTTTATTGCAAATTGAGTTCTTCCAAATACAGAATTTAAGATGATTGCTTTTCCAAAGGGCAGATTTACATCATAAGTCCAAGCTATGTGTCATTTCCATCAATTGTTGTTTTTTGAAAATGGAAATCTCTTGCAAGAAAGCTATGAAAATGCCAATAGAAAGCTGAGGGAAACCTTATCATACTGTGAGACGTGGTTCTCCCTTAATGCACATTAACGGTTTAGAATGAATGCACTACGATCAAAAGTGTTGCAATAGATGATTACTGGTGCACTCTGCAGGACGTCGACAGCTATTTAAACTCATGTACACAGAGATAATATGTTACTTCATTTAATTAATAGGTTGCCTTTGTCTGGAACAGTCACCACTGCAATATGTTATTATCGCTCACCTTGCATTGAAGGCATTTAATTCCCTTTGTTGTCATTGTTACATGTGTGTTTTGAAATTCAGACGAAAGAAAAGGAGAGAGTCATACAATTTCCACTAAGCTTATTCCAATTACTCTAATATCTCACTTCTGCTCCAATGGTACAGCCCAAACTGAAATGTACAGTACCATGAAAGATATTAAAATCATAATGAATATGCTAATTATCCTTTTTATATTCAGGATCCTACAATGGTTTTATGGGCTAATGACAATAGCGCCATTTTATGTAAGCTATAATAAGTGCATGTAATTACTGATTTTAATAATGTGCGCATGTCAAATAGTGTTGTAGTCCATTGTGCTGAACTAAAGAACAGATCTTATGCGTTCTTGTAATTGGCAAAAAATAAAAACTTTCCCTCTCAAGGGAGACACATATGAAGTCCAGACTGTGTTTTGTGCAGTTCATTTTCAGGCTTCGTGCTGCCAGTCTTCATTTCTGCATCCAGACTTTAGTCGGTTGAAGATAGATCCCTCATATGTCAGAACCACACAGACCATTTCCTGAGTCCGCTGTGACTGTCAGGCTCCACGGACCATGAAAGCCGTGTATGTGATGCCCGAAATTACCTCATTGGAGCATGCCACAGACTTTCACAATGGCATGGTCACAACTATAGCTTCAAGAGACACGAAGGGATCTCACTGGCACTTTTAGGTTGCTCTTTGCCAACAAATACAGTGCTTATTTCACATTTTCTGGCAGAACTATAAAATAAATCCATTTTACAATACGTGGGAAGAAAGTATGTGCAGCATGAATTATCAGGTTAATGGTACCGGGGACATGCAGTAGGTTAAACTATAGATTTTGCAATAAAGGATGATGCATTTTGACATTTTAAAAAGGTTCTATGGCACTCACAAAATACAGAAACAAACCCACTGTAAATCTGTGGGAAAGTTTTGGAATGGAGTCGATAATATCAGCACTTAGTCTTATAATCAATCTGTTTTCTTAACAAGACAAGCCGGGAAGAGTGGGGAAGAAGCCCAACTCTCTCTGGTACAATTATAGAATTGCACTGCAGTCACTTAGCTTGCTAATACACGGTGTGATATTAATTACTGTTTGTAAACAATGCACTTTGCAGAGATTATTGCATGCACTCAGCGTCCTCCATTTGTGTTTGGTAATTCTCACAAGTGATTAAGTGGTGAAGCTAGGACAGCTGTTCAAGATGAGTTCATTGGCATGTTTAATTAATTGCACTTGAGATAATTATTCAATCATTACTTTGATTAATTTTCTGCATCCTCGATAATGCATCAAGCATCTGTTTGATGTCAATAGTTTTGAAAAAGTGACTCGAACAAAATTAACAATATTTTGGAAGCTCAGTTTAGGACTTAATTGTGCTTTGTTGAGAAAATAATGTTGTAATAATGCTGTCAGTTGGCCGTAATGGAAATTTATAATTACTACTGTATGGTTGACTTAATGATGCAGTTGCTCACTTAACAGACATCACACTAACACTTGTCAGGGCTGCATTACATTATTGTGTTCACGACATATCAACAGCAACCCGTCACTGCTCACTTCAGTCTTTTTTCGTCGATTCAGACCACATTATGTTTGAGACATGCTTATTCTTCACCCCCTCGGATATTCAGGGTTGTGGTAAAATCCAACTGAAGGAAAGCCTGGCAAATCATTTGTGAGAGATCTTGTCAAACAGATTAATTCCCACCCTAGGCCTCAGGGTTCTGGACCGTTTTTTCTGTCATGCTGCTTTGCCAGGCTCCCTCTTGATAATACCCCAAAGATAAAATTAATTGTGCAGGGAGATGTGGGATGGGGAGCATCTAAAAAGGACCTTGAGCAACACATGAAGCTCCCTTTTTCTCTCGGCTCCTCTGCATGTGCAAACACAGAAACAATCAAATTGTCAGAAGCATGTCACATTGCACCAATGATCACTAACTTTTTTTGGGGGGGGGAGTTCACAGAAGCGAGAAGTTCAGAGGAAGATACGAAGAGACAGAATCGACCCCCATGAAATATTCTCGTCTAAGATTGTCTGACTTCAAATTACCATCAATGTGGAATCCCTGACTTCAGTTTGAGTTTAATGTCTGCTCCAAAATCAACTTGCTAAATCCCATTACAACAAGAATAACAATCAACAGCTTTGAAAATGACTCTGACAGACTTTAAACATGGTCAATGTTTGATTAATTTGTGATGCTTGATAATTCCAATGTATCATATGGATAATTCGTCATATAATAAATAAATCGGAATTTCAACCTCATGAGTAAAAAGGCAGAAATTGACGAACATAATTAAGATTCTAGTCACAGGGTTTATGGAAATCCACCCAATAGCCATGGAAGCATTTCACCCAAACACCAAGCATGATAAAACTTTTTTTTGTTTTGAAATAATACTGCCCATTTAATCTTGCTATGCAGTAAAGCAGATTCAATCACACTTTAACCCAATTTATAAGCCTGCGTACAGTGTTCTACGTCGGTTACGGAGAGCCCTCCACGTCATCTCCGGCTGCACAAAATATTTTTTAAGTGTCTGTCACTCTGTTAAGGGACAACAGAGACAACAAGGGCTGCGATTGGTCCTAAGTCAGTCCCTAGGTGGCATCGACGGGCATGCGGTGGGTGCCCTGATGATTAATATGAGGTAGCACATGGCGTAGAAGTTCATAAAATTTGCCAGCCGACATTCGGAAGTACCTGAAGTGGGTTTCTTCGTCCATGTCCTTCATTGGTCCAATAAGACTGTTAAATTTGCCTGCCATCAGTCTCGGTACATTTAGTGGACGTGCTGTACAAACCACCTCCGGACACGTCTCCTCAGTCTTTCACGTCTCCATTTTTGTATCAAAAGTATCTGTGTTTCAACGTTATTCAGCTGCAACGACAACAACAGTCTTTCTCTCTCGGAGGCCATTGGTCACTGTAGCCAGAAGCACAACAACAACACAACAATAAGTGATCCCTACTGATCAGGCGGGAAATTGCAGTGCGTATCCGGCACCACGACGGAGAACTACGAGGGCTCGAGGGGTCTCCGTGGTTACGCAGTTGGATAACGCATTACGCAGCTGTAGAAGTATAATGTGGCCTTTAAAGTGAAGCAGACCTGTCCACTCAAACTCAAAAACACAAGCAGAGAAGGTGCTAATTCCTGCTGTGACAGTGTGAAAGAACATGACGTCTCAGTCTTTCATCACCAGAGGCATTTAAAAGCCACCAAAAGACCAATTCAAACATGAAATATTCCACTGAGGGAAAAGCACAGGAGCAGGTAAATCGCAGCTGCCATCTTTTTTTTTTTCTTTTTTTTTCTCAGCAGTTGTGTTGCCCCATCACCTTCACTGGCAGATGGTGCAAATGAGCCTTTATATGCTGCTGCTAGACAACAAGGAAAGGCCACCAAGGTGCAGTCCGTGGTGGCATGAGAAGAAGACGCTCTGTCAAAACACATTAGCCGTCGCTTCAGAGGTAGACAACATTTGTAAGACAACTAGTCCTTAAATTAGTCCTCGTCATTTTTGCTATGACATGCATGACTAGAGCGACTTTGCAGCACAAACACTGTGCTGTCAAGATTCATAGTTGCTGTATGAATAAGACATGAGATCACTGAAATTTGTTTTTCTGTTGGTACAGAATACACATTCACTTCTCTATGCAAGAATTCTCAACGGTGTAGCCTCAAGAATGTGTCGATGCTTACAGAAAATCAGTCCATGTCAGTTTCCCTGGATATGCATTTAAGGTATCCTTTGAATGAGCGTTTTACACATACACATGTACATACACAACCCCCACATTAACACACAGTCCCTGGCCAGTACACATCCAACAGTCTTGAGCTCAAGTAGTCCCTGTTGTCACAGGCTGGCAGTGTCTCAGTGGTTTCCTCCACTGGACCCAGAGACATTCTTCAACAGAGCTAAAACTGTGATGCTGGTGTGCACCAACGATGACAGCCGGGGAGTGAGAGCTCAAGGTAGGTAAGCTAGTGGAATCTATTGACAGGACACTGGGGAGCAATTATGAGTAAAGGCCAAGGGCTTGCTCGAACAAACCCCCTGTTTGTTTAAATCTATTATATTACTGTTGAGGGATAACAAATCTTCCGAGATAACTTGTGAAATCAAGAACGCTAGTTTCAGCTCAACTGCTGACAGCGTCATCACAAAAACTGTTAAAGCCATACTTAATGGCCAAGCCCAATTTGAGTAAAAATGGACTTGGGCCTCTCCTCTCAGCAAAATCTTGTCAGTGGTCTTTTGTTCATCTGCAAACCAGTTAATGTAGTGACATGATTAACAAACTGACCTCTTGCCAGCTTTTTCATTCCGCAGCATTTGTATTTTTCGGCCTATAAAAATCCAACGAAAATAAATTAAATGGCTACCCACTGACACTGTGCACATCACTCCCCATAAAATACCTGCAAATGATCAAGGCAGACAGATAATGGCTTGGAAGAGGACTCGGCTTGCTGCCCCGTGACAGACATTTTCAATTAAAAAGGGTAAATAACTTTAGATTCATCTATTTCACCCTGTTCTGAGATTTATCTGTCCATCGTGCTTTAAATCCATTCACCCCTGAAATGGTAATATCACAGATTTGTATTTCCTGGGGAAAGGGGAAAAAAAATTAATATGTTGTCATGTTGTTGTTTAAATCTCCCAGACCTGTCTGAGTTTTCATGAGCCAATCCCAGTATGTGATGGTATTAATCCACTAGCATCAGTGGAACAGTTGCAGCACCATTGGACTTGGATAAGCATTCACAGCATACCAATCTATAACAATATATGATTCTATATGTGGATTTAGTAAGTATGTGGGTAAGTAAGGGTGCAACTCAAACTCTACTTTTTGTCAACTCCATTCACCTCACCTCTACCATATTTGGTATTATTGATTCAACAATAATGTATGATTTTTCGAATGTGAATTCAGAGGGAGTAAATCACCATACAGTTAATGAGACGCGTAAAAGAGCAGAGAAATCCCATCATTGCAAAAGTATCATTTACTGGAGAGAGTTGATACCAAGTGTTTGACTGATAGAAAATCTAAACTATACATTTTCACCTTCCCATGTTCGCCAAAATTATTGGGTCCAACCATGGCCCAGTTCTGGCACAGCTGGTGGCTCAGACTAATGCTGTGGGTGTGATGAATGGCCTGCCTTTGGCCAAAAGCTTGCCCAATTGCTGATAACTGGAGCTGATGCCAAGCTCAAACTGCACCATGTCTGCGTCCCAGATATCCACCAAATCTAGACCTCTGTTGTCAGAATATAACTGAGCGTAACAATATTCAGCTTCAATCAGCCCGACTTGGCCGGCTATCTGAGCTACTGTAGATTACTTTGCCTTTTTCGATTAACTTCAGTCAACATTAACAGAAAGCCACATCATGATAGTTGGGAGCATCCATGAGGAAAAAAAAAAAAGAAAAAAGTCTCTTTTTGTAAATAAAGTGACATGATTCATTAATGTGATGAATGACCATGCAATTCCCTGGGACCTCAGCATCAAGTCTCTACCCAATCCCCTTCAGATGTCCCTCCTTTGGGCCTTTCCGGTTGAAAGCCAAACATTTAAATGTGTGCTTCTAAGTGCTGAGGCAAGCAGGTCCCGCGGCCAAATAGTTGCTCTTTTCAGCTGTTGAAGCTCCAAGGACCCATTTCACTGTTAACATCAAATCATTAAACTCACCCCGTACTCAGTCACTCAGAGTTTTAGAGCGATAGACAGACAAATACATGGTCAACAAAGGTCATTATCAGCCATTAAAGCTAAACAAACAACATTGTTAGGTTGAAAACATTTAAAAAACTGACAGATCACCCTGTTCTTAATTCCATCTTGTCAACTTCAAATACATATTCCTAAGTGCAATTTTCGGTCATAAAGTAGGGGATCAATACACAATGATTTAGCTTATGTGTCACTGTCAAAGCAAAGGACTTGAGATTATTCTGCTGTATTAAAAATGTAATTGCATGTCCAGTGGTGTCTGAAAATGTCTGATAGCATCACACCTTGAACTTCTGTGAATACACATACAGAGTCGCAATGGAAATTAAACCTTTCAAGCAAGATTTTAAATAGATCGAACAAGTCTGCTTATTCGACACACGCTTTTATGACAGAGATAAACAGAGAGGGAGACATTTTGTGCAAGAGGGAAATAACCTCGGGCACATTTCAGATGTTCAGCACCTTGATATACACAAATGTCCTTAGAGTTCAGCCTTTGTGTAAATGCGCGACACCTCAAGCTATTGCAGTCTTCAGCTGTTTCTCTCAGTACACTGAGTGCATTAGGTGTGAAATGATGACTCTTGCATCTGATGCATGCCACCTCAGGGTGCAAAACAACTGTCCGCAATTGTCTCCAATTCTTTTGCAAGACAGTGGTTTACAATCTCTGATGTGTGTAATGTGACATGCCGATCGCTGTGGTGTACAGCAATTCGTAGAAAAAAAGCACTGTATTATTTTTATACACGTGTGTGTATTCATAAACCCGTCTATAATTTTAAATGGTACTTATTCAAGATCTGTATTAAATCTGATTACAGCACAATGAGATGAGGCACACTGATTCAATGGAATCTTTTAAATTATTTCTATCAGTTGTTATGGAATTCCCTTTATGCAAAGTCACCCTTTTACCTTTCTATCTTGTGTTTTAAATTTTTTTTTTGCTTAATAAACCTATTAAAGCACCTTTTCAACTTTTTTTAAAAGTACTTCTGGCTGGACTGCTTGGCATACAGTACTTTCAACTAAAATAAGTGGTTACTCTCAAACAGACACAGCTCATACATTCAATTGTATCACATCCCAATAAATTTCAAAGGTCCCATATTATGCAAAATCAACTTTTAATAATTTAAATCCTTATATTTGGGACTCTGGAGGTCCTATCAGTCGCCAAAGTGTGAAAAAAGATGACTCACTCATGTTTTTGTGGTCCTCCTCAGTCTAAATACAGGAGATAAAACACATAAAATGTTGACTTCCGCGCTACACAAGGCGCTTCCTGGAATTGTTGTCTCGCGGAGCTCACGCGAGAATTCTGGCGAGGGCAACAGCATCCGAAAACCAGAAGTCCATGAAAAGTTCTATTCTTGGCTCCACAGTGCAGCACAGAGTTCTACACAAACTTCCAGCCTCAGAGGATTTATTTGTCCAGTGGATACATGTTATATATGACGGCAATGTGCCTGCTGGAGCCTGCAAATGATCACTTTTCCAAATGCTAACTGTATTTAGCTCCCAGTAGCCTTTGTGGCTGATGTCATTTCCTGTCCCTTAAGTTTTGTTTAACTTTTTTTAAGGTGGACCTTTAAGGCGGAGCTAAAGAGATATTACTAAACAGAGCATTCTGAACAGGGCTGTTTTGGCAGGGTGATTGAACTGCTGTGGTGCTTCATTCTTAAGGTATTTTGACCAAAGCATGTCACAGACATGTTCATTAGGACACCAGGGAACTAGGTTAACTGGGAAAAATAGGATATAATATGGGACATTTAATGACGTGCATCGATGTCCTGTGCCCGCAACCACTAAGTTCCTGGGCTTGGTTTCTATGGGAACCACGGCAACACACGCCAGTTAAGAGAGGAAACAGCTGTACTGCTTGAAGAATAAGCATTATGAAGCAAAATTAATGAAAATCTCTTGAATCTAATGACAGGATTGAAAAAGGATCAGGCACTAATTGCATTTCATTTTTTAAGGGAAAACAATTAGGTGCAATTGTTAGTAAGTTAGTGTGCTTCATACATGTTTTGCAGCTGGAGATAGATGAGAAAATAGCACTGCATGGTACAATGCACCCTGGGGGGTGTTTGACTTCCCCACTTTCATTACTTTGAGTTTTGTAATCTCGATGTTTAAAGCAAGTGCAGAGATAACAGGTGACGGCCTTCTTGTTTGAGCTTGTTGAAGCTGGGCACAGTTTGAATTTGCAGCTGCACTGTGAGCTCGGGATCATTCAAACACAAATACACTGTGCTCCTAGAGACATGAAAGGGAATCTTTATAACAGTTTGCCTCCTTTATACTGAGAACTTGAATCCACTGCAATCGACCTCTAAATCAATCCCCTAAATATACATAGAGCGATTTCTTGTTTCAAATGGTTGTTTGCAGAGCCTGTGTTAGTGAGAGCCTTTGAATTCGAGCGGTCATTAAGATATTGATCAATGTGACGTAAAGAGGAGTGATTTGATGGACTGTCAGCATTTGTATAGTCAAGCCCATAAACATAGATTGACTAAAAGATTATATGAACTGCACCTGCACCTATTAATAAAGAGCATGTGGCACAGTGTGTGCTGCTTATTAATCAGCAACTCTAGTGAAACAGTGTCAGCTTCCTAGTTTAGATTTTGCTTAGTTTCCCCACTGCCGTGTGCATGTGTGAGAGAGTGGAAAGAAAAATATGCCAGCAGACAGATGCCTCCCCCAAACGGCCAGTTGTTTTAGCACCCATGTACATGTTATGAATAGAGCAGAAAGCAAATGTGTCCCTCCTTATGGTAGGTCAGACAATAAGGTCCAGATTTTCTTCAGAGTTTACAGGGCTAAATCTAACTCTGAATTTCAACACAGTGGCATATGAAGCCTTTGCCTCAAGGGCCTGATTTCCTTGTTGTCTGGTGTTTTACAATGAGGCTGCACTTGACAGTCCAACTGAGGCAGTCGAATTCAAGTGGCCATCGAGTTCAAGCATGCTTTTTTTTGGAACAGAGTTGAATTCATATAGGATCAGCTTGGAGTTCATTGACGTAGTAAAACACTTATTGGTTCTCATCAGATGGATCAAAAGTTCATATGAAAATAAACAAAACCTGTTAAGGATTGTAAACTTGGAAAACAGTTTAGTCTCCAGATGTCCAAGATGTCTACTTTATTTCAATGGGGTATTTTTTTTGTCAGCCTTCAGTATTTAAACATCCAATCCATCCCATATTCCTTTATATCGGAGGATTGGACTGAATGTTTTTGTCATCGTAAGCTACGCAAACAGAGAAAATAAGGATTGCAACTCTGTCTGGTCCAAAAAATGTGTATGCAGAAATAAGACATGGACAATAGTAAACTGATATCTCTTATGGGGATTTTTTTAACAAGTGAATTAATGAATTTACATTCAACATTTCTTGCTAGAACCATTAAATGCATATAATAAATAAACGCTGCTCTAAAGTTCTACTCGTGATCAAAAATCCACAAAACCCCCCAGTTTATTTAAATATTTTATACATATTTTTATACCTTAGTTGGAATAGTTGAAGAAGAAATATTTTTAAACGTTCAAATTCCTTAAAATTGTTTCCATTTAGCTTGCGTACATACGACTTAAAATCTGAAAAATGCACCTGCATACTGCATTTCTGCCACCACCACAAATGTGCTGCAAACTGGCTGATCCAAGCTGTGTCTCAGCAATATCGGACCCTTTTACCACAACTAACTTTTGTCAATTTACCAGTGGGAGACCCCGAGTACTTGTCTTCATTAAGGGACTTCCTCATTGATCAATCACTGTCAGAGGAGCTGCTCTGTAATCGCACTGTGGCCAAATCATGACTGACGTCTCATCCCCTCCGCTCTGTCACAGGTCTCAGGGGAGAGAATGTTCCTTGACTTTCACACCTTTGACCTCAAGGTAGGCCTCTCTTAGGATTGTACTTTTCACCCAGTGGGTTAGCTATAAAGCTATATGGTTTTTGACTGGATGTTGTATGGCATAATTCAAATTATTATCATTATATACAATATATCCCATTGAAAAATATCAGTCAAAATATTTTAGAAAGCATAGTGCAATGGAGTTGCAGTTGCACAGTTCTAAATATTCATCATCGTGTCACATTTTCATTAGGAACTGAGTGATGTTTATAGGACGACTTCAACTCTTTAAAGAGAATGAGAATGTGCATAAAACAAAAGTAATAAATTCAATAGATTAACAGTCCTTGACGTCTTCACTGAGGCACACTCAACATTCCTATCACAAACCCATACTGTATGTGCACTTCCCTAAATAATAAATGAAATGTTTTGTTTTATTGCCCCTGTTAAATCTAATGGCTGGTTTTCTATTGTTATTGTTTGATATATACATGCAGAATATTTGCTTATTTTAAAACTCAGTGTTTTTCATCATGCGCACTATAGCTCACTAAACCCAAGCACAGTACCAATACATATGTGGTATTTTTTTGTAGATGTCCTCATATAGGGATGCATATATGGGTATAATACAGCAAGGTATCATAAACCTTGTAGCCTGTGGCTTCGCTTAGACGATCCTGCATCTACAGTACATGTTGTGAGTATGACTAATCCGGTTCACATGTCAGGCTGATTACGTTTACTCAATGCTGCTGAAATGATGTGGTGGAATTGGATCATCTTTCTTCATATCACCGCGGCATCACGAGCTGCCGTCGTCACTCATAAAGGTCATGTTCAACAACATGCTGCATACAAGCTGTTTTGGTCTCAACTTGACAAAACAAACGGAGCTGTGGACTCCCTGCTCTGACACTGATCCACACATTTACGCTGAGTGAGTGAGCGAGAGGAGAGAGGAGCAGCTGTAACGATACACTGGCATAGCGAGCGAGAACGAGTTTAAAATTCATGCTTGTGCATGGTCATGAAATTATTGTATTATCATCAAAGAAAAGCACCAATTTGATTCAACATTTTTTAAGCTACAGTATAAACTGCATTGCAATGAGAATTATGCTTTTCTAAAAATATGGCTAAAATGTCAAACAAATTAAAGCAAATAAAAAAGATGGCATTGGGAACTGAGCAAACAGACTCAACAAGTGACAGTTAAAATATTCCTGCCCGTTACAATTACCATTAAGTGAGAGAGTTGACTTAAAGGTCCCATATTATACCCTATTTCTCCAAGTGAACCTTGTTCCCTGGTGTCCTAATGAACATGTCTGTGACATGCTTTGGTCAAAATACCATAAGAATGAAGCACCACAGCAGTTCAATCACCCTGCCAAAACAGCCCTGTTCAGAACGCTCGGTTTAGTAGTCTTATAAAAAATAAAAGTTCAAAAAAAGTAAAACAAAACTTAAGGGACAGGAAATAATAATAATGCATTATATTTGAAGGTGCCTTTCAAGACACTCAAGGTCGCCAAAATGACATACACCACAGAGGAGGAGCTAACAGCAGTTAGCATTTGGAAAAGTGATCATATGCTTGTAGGCACATTGCCATCATATATAACATGTATCCACTGGACGGATAATACTCTGAGGCTGGAAATTTGTGTAGGACTCTGTGCTGCACTGTGGAGCCAAGAATAGAACTTTTTGCGGCCTTCTGGTTTTCGTATGCTATTGCCCTCGTCCTGTGACATCGCAATGCGTGCGGAAGTCAACATCGTGTCTTTTGTCTCCTGTACTTAGACTGAGGAAGACCACAAAAACATGAGTGGGTCCTCTTTTTTCAAACTTTCGGTATGGCCTCCAGAGTCCCTATAATAATGTAATGATTAAAAAGTTGATTTTGCATAATATGGGACCTTTAAAATAGGAACAACAATAATCAGAGAGAGATGGCGAGCAAGGTTGCTGTCATTGCCTTTAACATCTGCCTTATCACACCAACACACAGATCTTTTGGAGAACAAATCTGAAACAGATGCAAAATAATGTGGAAAAAGATCAAGAGCCATTTTCTGCATTGAAATTGATATCTCTGCCATGATATGGTTTCAAAAGTTCACGACGCTTGATGTGACTTGATGTAAAATTATTGCTGGGTCTCCCATTTTTGTCAGCGACAGCAGTTTCACGTTGGTCTGATATCGCCGATTAGTCTCAGTCCTCATCTGTTCTTTTATTAGTACATGGATATTCATGCTTATAAATCATGATTGGACTCAGAATGCCCCTTCTCTAGGGTACCACGTATATATATAAATAGTGAAACTTTACTTCAGACACATCTTAATTTGTATCATTTAGCACATTATTGTCCTGTAGTTAGTAGCCCACCTGTATGTACTGTGTGTGACATAATTAGTCATCTCTTACAGAAGTCACGGACACAATTGCAAATACCCCTTCCCCTTTATGCTAATACTTTATCCTGTCCCGTATTTTATGCAAATGCCTTTCATCGTACATTTTCAAATGTCATTTATATGACAGCTGTAGCACAAGCATCCATAATGTTTGGACTAGGGGGAATATTGCAACACGCATCTCAGTCGCTGCAAATCCTGCCCACAGTCGGAATACGAGAAGGTCAGGAAGGCTGAACTCTCCCTTCTACAGAAAATGATTGTTTTATTTAACTTTGAAAAGATGCTGACGATTTATACTGCTGTGGTGATACATAAACTGAATAACGTGAAATGTGCTTTTTCATGAGAAGATAATGCAGCAACGTCAGCTTTGGGGTCTTGGAGGCATAATTTTGTTTATACATATTAAGTAAAGGTTAAGTAAACCGAAGATTTTAAGACAAATAGATGAATATATCAACATACATTACTTAACAAAAAAATAAATATATTGTTCATCTCTGCAACTTCAAAAGTCAAATTTCTTGAATAGTTTGAATTTGCAGGGACCATGGCATCTCCTAAGCTTGCTCTGTCATTGTCTGTAAAAGTGTTCACAAACGTGTAGAAGGAGGAAAAGTTTTACATTTAAAATGCAATCAGCACAATCACCACAAGCAATCAGTTCCTCTTCATTTCACCTGATAGAGCCCCCCCGCTAAAATGAGCCCGTTAAAAATAGAGCATCTTATCAGGCCGGGATTAAGTTTTCACTTTGATTAACATCTGTCGTCAGAGTTTAGAATGTCAAAGTTCACTACATGGGGAAAATGTCGTGTTCAAAAATGCAAGAGCAGGTGTGATCGTCAACCAGGAATCCACTATTCACAAATCTGTTGGTCTGTGCACAGAATCACAGCTGTCACAACACTGTTTTGGTTTCATTTATGTAACTGTGTGTTCACACACAATGTAATGGAACACACTTTGTCAAATAAAAAACATATCCAAGGCATCACTGATACATCTTCAAAAACTGACAATGATAGACGACTTGAAGAAAGCAAGTAAACATATCTAGACGGACAGAAATATGTGATTTCCTAAGAAAAACAACCGAATAACAAAACAACGTGTTTGTAGCCTTTTTGCAAAAATGCATCCCAACATGCACCGTGAACAAAATGGCTTGAAGAGACCAACATGCTGTGACACTGTAAACACACAGGTGCAGCTGCAGATGCTCCTACCACCTGCACACCGACCCACATTGTGATAAGACGGAGAACGATGCAGAATCACAGAGAGCAGCAGAAGTGGTTAAAACGGGTTAACACAACAGAGGTGTGGCTTTTGCATCATCAACAGCAATATTTCCTGCAATGGAAATATTTTATTTATCAGACTTAAATTTGGGAGCAATTTGTACTTGAACTAATTAACTAATTCTCATCGTTTGTCCACAAACAATGGAACATGAAATTAATTGTGTGGCACTTTTTTATAAAATCCAATGTCACTACAGCTGAGCTCATTTGGAGAAAAGCAAACCAAGTGCAAAGAGGCCACATCCATACATAATAAACTGTCACCATGTTCACAGAGGCGTGGAGAGGTGACAACACCTACCCACTACATCTTCAGACAAATCGGTGCCCATGCGCTTAAAATGATATTTCTCTGCCACAGGAAGTAGGTCAGCCATGAATACCTGGCTTTTCCACCTCAAAAAACCCTTAACACACTTAAGGAACAATGTGGATTTGAGTGCGTGTCAATTCAGAATATTGTATGATCTTAAAGAAGTCTGCAGGTAATTGTCATTATTTATTTTTTTCCCTCAAATGTTGAAAGGTAGATGCCACATACCTGTTAAGTTACCATCATGCCAACTTTGCCTTCATTTAGACACTGAATCATTCAGATTGCACTGCTGTGATTGCTTAATTAAATGCTCAGCTGTGTAATGACTTTGCTTGAAAGAGAATTAAATGTCTTAATGGTGTGGAATCCATGTTGAGCTGAAGAGAAATCAATGGGACATAGTGCTGGAACCCAAGGTGTTTTCCGACTTGTTTAGGGTGAACGTTCTGTATTGATGCCGCCCCTCAGTCAGCGAGTCAGACGCTCATTCTTCTTGGTCCAAAGCATTGATTGCTGGCATTCAAGTGTGCTTACTTTGTGCTTTCTGGAGAGGACTAGGAATTTAGATTACGATGCCTTACAAGTATGCAGTGTACGTAAAACTGCATTTTTACAGTATTTGGAGATGTTAAACTACAAATAGATTCATCTATTATAAGTCACAATGTAAAAGACATTGTCAAAAACAAAACTGTATTGCATCATCCTTAGGTTAGGTCAACGCATTGCTAGTGCTAGGTTCCTCTTTTGCCTTTGAAACTGTCATAATTCTTTTTGACATTATATTCAACAAGGTACAGGAAACATTCCTCAGAGATTCGGGTTCGTATCGACATGATGGTATCATGCAGTTTCTACAGATTTGTCACCTAGATTTGTGCACATCCATGATCCCCATTAATTTCACATTCCGTCACCTCCCAACGGTGCTCTGTTCAACGGCTCTATTCAACTGTGAGCACAGGGAACTCATTGTCACGTTCAAGAAACGCATTAGAGATGACTTGAGCTTTGTGACATGGCGAGGTATCCCACTGGAAGATGGGTACACTGTGGTCATAAATGGTCGGACATGGTCAGCTTCAATAATCTGGCTTGGGGTTTAAACAACGCTCAATGGGACCAAAATGAGACAAGAAAATACCCCCCCATGCTATTACATGACCGCCAGCAGCCTGCAAAGTTCCAACAAGACAAGATAGATCCATGCTTTCTTGTTATGTATGCAAACCAAACATCTGAATGCAGCAGTGGGAACTGATACTCATCAGACCAACATTTGTCCAATACATTTTGATGAGTCTGTGCATAATTCCAGCCTCAGTTTCCTCATCTTAGCTAAAGGAGTGTCAACCAGAGTGATCTTCTACTGTTGAAGCCCCTCAACCTCAAGGTTGAACACATTGTGCATTCAAAAATGGTCATAACTTGGATATAAGAAGAGGATCTTCCTTTGTATAACCTTAGAGATGGTCGAGCATGGAAATCCCAGTGTTTTAGCAGTTTCTTAGACAATGCAAAGCCACCTTGCATCAGGATTTTATTCGGCCCCAATTACTCTGTTTATTTGTGTTAATGTTACCATGGCATTTTACAGCTGCTTCGAGACCAACATGTTTGTTATTCCTTGCGACTATTAAAATGCAACAAAGCATGGTCACCTTTAGTTCAACATTAACAGTCCTCCAGCACGTGTAACCATGAGGGCCTTAAGGAAAACACTGAAACCCAAGGCACATTAAAACAGTTCTTGAAATGAGAGTAGCCGACTATCTCGCACATATCTGATTGAAAGACATCTAGAAATGAGCAAAGCTGGGAAGGTCATGTGGCTCCTAAAATGACAACCGATTATAAAACCGCCTCTGGCCTGAGACACTGTAATCCCCCAGATGTTACTATGAAATACGAGTCGGAATACTGTATGAGTCTGAATTTGGTTTCTCAAACAATGTCTGCGTGTCTGCATTAGTAAACCCGCAGCATTTAAGAACAAAATTAAGTTGATCCTGTCAGAAAGCTTAAGGACATGAAACAAAGCCCATGGCCGTGTTAATACTTCATCTACTTTCGTCTCATCTCTTCTGTATAATAAGTTCCCACTCTAGCAAGACCACTGGGGCTAATAAGGGTTTTATCTGCTTTTGATATTAGATAATAACACCTCATCAAAGTTAAGCCAGGTTGGCTCCAGTCCTCCCTCCAAATTCACATTAGCCTAACAATGTCTCGAAAAGAAATCTTATCAAATTCAAATTAAGGGTGAGTTGAATAGCCACAAGGATACCACTAGCCGTCACTCAAGGAACAAGTAATTTGGTATGGCTGCATAGAATTACTGTCCACTTTGTAAATCAGTGAGATCATAGTTTCTGTGCACACGCCGTAATACTTTCATAATCCCAAGGCAAATATGAGCGCATTTGTTGCATGAATTTATAACTTTTGGGTGCAAAATAGGTCTGAGTGACACAATTGGGATTTTGTGTTTTGGAAACTATAAATAGAGGCTCTAGTCAGCCAGTCTGTGTTATCTACACCAGAGGGCAAACACATTAATAGCATATTTGTTTTCACCAGATATATTCAATGCAGGTAGCCCTGTGACTTAAACACACTAATGTTTACATTGTATTTAGATACTAAATAAAATAACACACATTTGTTTATTTAGGTGTTATTTTAAAAGTCTCAAAAAAATTCTCCAGGTAAATCCTATATCTATAAGCGAGAGTGCAAAGGTTTCAGAATTCTTATCATCCCTTGTGGCATCCTTTGTCAGGTTGTATGAAAAAAAAAATGAAATATTAACTGGAAAATGTAGCTCGGAGAGATAGAAAATAAATTACTTCAGTGTGGCAAGGAAAAGAAGATTGTGAGATTTGTCAAGTCAAGATGGAAATGCCTGCTAAGTCTGTGGCCCGTACCTTGAAAAATTAAAGAGAAATCAAACGCCTTAGAGTACACAGAAATGGCAACGCAAACACGTGCATGTTTTTGCGCACGTGCAAAAACAATTTCTGCACAATTTAATTCATTGTTGAAATGTCATTGATCTGTATCAGCCATTTAATACCTGATGTGATATGGAACAAAAGATGCAAGTCTCCATATGACAATAATGTTTTTTTCAATTCCTCTATAGTTAAATCAGAGTTTAGAGCCACAGCCACAACAGTCTCCTTTAATTAATTTTACAGCTGATTGGTGTATCCTCTTCAGTCTTTTAACACTCAACAGCTTTTCTGTGAAACAGCTTAACTGGCAAAATCTATAATTGTACAGATAAGCCAACATGTTAGCTAGATAAAGGTTAAACTTTCATGGATATGTTTCCCATCCGTCTAAAGCCAATTTTACACATTCAGCTCAAGTAATAGTGGGTGAGGAAGGGGGAAAAAAAAACTGGCGAGTCAATATTGATTGATCTGGAGCTTTAGCAATTACCTCCATGTGCAGAAGACCATGTTAAGGTCAGTATTATCTTAGCTCATTTTATGGGTCAGCGCCCTGGCTTTAGCTGAAATAAATTAATGGGGTAAACACTTTAGCTCACCTTGATGGAATTTACAGCAAGTGTAAAACCTTAGGTGGAAGGTACTGCGGTGGAGAGCGACCCTTGATATTTTTTTCTGAACACTCATGAATTTAGGTGGTGAAGTGTAGTCCATCGATTGTGCTTTAGCGTTGAATGGCATGGCTGTTGTTTTTTTTAAAAAGATGCAGTAACCGTTTCATGCACGAATGCTGTCACACAGCAAATTTTAATGTATTCACTATGTGCATTCAAACCAGGCTGCACAAGCAGTACTGTAAAGCAAAACTATAGCACCCTTGAGCCAATAATAATAATACAAAAAAAAAAACAAGAGTCCTCAACTTTGCATGTTATATCTTGACACCTTTGTGTATTTCACTGGAGGGAACAGGCAAATGTTATTATTCAACTACAATATTCCATCATCTTTCAGTGTATTGGCATTTTTCTGTAGCCTTCAGGCTGACATGCAAACAGCTCTTGTGTTCTTAAGCCCAAAATAAATTCACTTTCCAATGCAGCGATCTCCTCCTTAATGAAAAGTCAATGTCCCTCACTCATTGGCAAGCTCCCACGGGAACAGTCAGAAAGATGAATTTATCAGCAGTAGGCTGGAGACTGCGCCCAAGGGGACACCACCCCTTATGATCAAACAGAATGCTACAGAGTGTGTCCAACTAGTCCTCCATTATTACCCTGCTTGTGCTCTTAATGTGAGCTGACGAAAGGGGGGATGACAGTATTGATCTAATGAAAGTGCTATTTATATTCTCACAAATCCTCTCACGTGTGATTACAGAAGCACTCCATAGCACTGCTATGATCAGCTTGTTTTCAATTTGCCGAGTGTCGATGGCAACAGTTTGTTTGCGTCCTGAGCACGCCGCGTTATGTTAGCATGCTCATTTTGCAGCATTTCCTTTCAGACTCGTGTCACATTGTCAAAGCATGCTCCCATTATATCTCTTTTTTCAAAGTAATGTCCATCAACAACATAAACACAATTTCAGTGAATCCTGAAAAACAATGAAACACTGTGCGGCAGAGTTTCAGTGGAAGTTCTGCATTGTTGAGCTGCATCTCCGTTTCATCTCTGTTAACATTTTCAGGGGTTATGATTATTAATACCACCATGTCGTGTCAGCAGCTCTGATAAGGGGAGCATGAAGTTGTTGTCATGGCATATGGTTAACAGAACTATAGATAAGCTTTAATCCCCACAAGACCTAATGTAATGCATAGCAAAAGTCACAGCAGCGCAAAACACACACACACACACACGTAAACATCAGCCACAGGATGAATATGCAGCATGTGAAATTATATTGAAACATGCACTAGGTTGCATAAAACGCAGCTGTAATACATGCTCATCACATTCGTTATTCCACAAATGCAGCTCTTGCACGGCTTTCACTCACATGACCCATGTGTACTTTAACATGCATGAACATATTCTACCCGTGGCTATATACACTCATGAATAAAACACAAAATAGTTTAACTGCGGACCTCGACACAGCAGAAAATCTGTCCAACTTGTCACCAGTGACGCATGACTCATATTGCGACAAGTCAATGGTTTCAAATCGGATGTTGACAAAGACGCGATCAAATTAATCAAAAACGAGTTGATGATGAAGATGCCAATTCTATGGTCTGTAATTTGATTCTGATGTGTTTTGTAAAGACTGACTGACTTATTAAAACAAAATTTGTGCGAGACTGGATTTACTAGTGAATATGCTGTTGATACAACTAAAAGGAAAGAGCAAATCGCTGGTTGGATTTTGTTGGAGGCAGCCTCAGCAGTCGAGTCACGTTGCAGTAGATGGTGGGAGCACACAGCACGTGACTGTCACACCAGAAACAAGGGTTATATATTAAAGTATACATACCAGTTATACGCATGTATTACTAAACAAGGTATATACACGTCAACGTTTGATAAATTTGACTCATTATTGCAGAATTTTCAAACAGATCGATGTTCTGTATGGGATGATAGACATAGGCTTTTCAAGTCTGCTAACATCTGAAATCTGAGAATAATTATTAACTTATGTATGATTATGTGGTCCCTAGAGAAAACGCATACTACGCATTGAAAGACGGCTCTTCTTTATTGGATTCTTCACAGATAGAGGATCTGCGTTCATCTCAGTCTCTCCAACGTGGCTGTACTGCCCGTAAACAGACATTGAGTGATTAGCACTGCTCAGCCATTGACATCATTTGCATTTTAATAGACTATAATTACAACTCAGGGAAAATAAATTGCAGTTTGAAGAATGTTTGGATTACTCCAACTCTCTGGCTATCCTTGGGAGATAGCAGTGAGCATATGCAAGAGCTGCCCGTGTGGTTAATATCAGGTTCAGAAATGTACAGAGAGGCAGGATTGCTTCCTGTGCTGAAAAGAGTAGAAGACAATGTGCACAATGTGTTTTTGTCATTCACCGTATAAATGAGAGATTTAGATTATCGCCATTTTCTATAATTTAAGTTTGAAACCCACTGGCAGTGAGGGGGCTATGTCTTTTACAAAGTCTAATTAAAAAAAAAAAAAAAGACATGCAAGTTTAATATTAAGCCTGAGGATATTTTTTATTTCAACAGCTGTCGAGTGACACACACTATTGACTGACACACACTGACTGTTCTTCGAATCAAACCTGTGACCTTTCAGATACACAACATGCCTCTAATCACAAAGCCATCCTGCCACTCTCTGCAGAGTTGTTCGGTTCCTCATTAATGCCTGTGATAATTGCAGTTTGTCCATTTAATATCCCCCGCTCCGTCTTATCTCCACACCTCACCTGCCGAGATGTGACACCTTCCTCGGATTTGCCGAGGGACATCTAACCCTGGCAGCTAAAGCCCATGTGACCCCATAAGCAAGAGTGACAACACAATAATACACCCCGTGCCTAATATTTCATTGGTGGATTATCAGATTAGAGGCTCCAGTTGTTTATTGGCTTGGTGACTATCGAAAAGTTGATCTGTCAAGTTTATCTCACACTTGTCGTATCAAGGCAGTGTTGGACTACACAGTTGGCTGTGGATGGAAGATAAGGCAGACATAGCTGAAAGGAACCTCCAGAAAATGAGAAACAAGGCTTTTCTTCTTTCTTTTTTTACTGCAACAATACTTTATCTAGTTTAAGAAATGGACCCCACAAAGAGCATTACAGCCCGTTTGGACTCACTCGATTTCTTAGGCCTTATTGGTATGACATAGAGTTGCCCTTTTTTTTATTATTTTCAAAGGAGATATCAGAAATCATCCACCTGTTTAGGGCTGTGGTTAGTGCTGTGGAATCACAAGTTTCAAAGAGGATGTAATCCATTCCCCTTTTCAGCAGTTCCTTTGTGGGCATTTCAAAGATGTGACCCAATATGGCTTTCCTATCAATCTGTTGTTCTGACGTAATCACAGGTTGGTGGGAGTCCATTATTGAGCCTTTGGATGTGGTTCACTAATTCGAGCGAACTGGTTTCATTCCATCGCAAAGAGTCACTGTGAAGGTCGTAGCCTCTTCAAACGTGACTGTCAGAGGAGATCTGTGAATAACAGTCAGAGACGAGATCGCTATCTCTATAAATCTGCTCTTATCGGATTTGCAAGTCAAGGTGTAAATGTTTTGACATCACCCCTGGAAGGATGTCGAGTTGAATTTCCAATTACTGGAGAGACATCTATTATATGAGCAGAATAATAAACAAGCATTGAAACATTAATGACAGAATATTATAGTGCAAGAAAGCTATGGGAATGTCATTTACCAGCAGTAAGCAACATATCACATTTATTGTAAATTAGCTGGGCAGTAAGTAAAATTGTGTGTATGTGTGTGTGCAAATTTTAACCTGGGGGAAATTAGGGGTTAGGGTTAGGTTTCATAAATCAGTGACAGAGTTTTGTTCAGTAATACACAGTTCTCCATAAACTTTGTTTTGAATGTAATTAATTTAAATTTAATGACTTGACTGGGTCACCCATAACTTATAAGTGATGTCAATTTACTTGATAATTTGATGACCAAAGTTTTACAACTATTAACAGAATCTTTGGCCCTTGTCAACATTAACCTCCTACAACGCATATCCTATCATTATATCCTAAACATTGGTATATCTGCATTGTAATTTTGACAATTTTAATATATTGATGGTAGCGTTGAGCTCAGAACCCTTTTAGTAGCTTCATTATAAGCATGCAGGTCTGAATACTCGTGATAATGTTGGAAGCAGAGACACTCTTTTTTTTCCTGCTTCATGGAGAAAAACATGGTTGGATTTAGAGGGCAATTTGTGGCTTACTCTAGCAGAATTCTCTGTATCTAACCTATGCCAACAGCTGTATATTACACTTTTAGTGGATTGCATTTATCAAACAGTAAGTATCTGTTAAGGGATGCATGTCATCACAGTTGTGATTAATCGAAAGCCCTTTTGAGATTTGGAACAGTAGATAGTGCCAAAGAGCTTTAGGTTGAATTTATATGTATAAGCACTCGCCTTATATTTTGGAATAGTAACAGCAGAACACCGCTCCAAAGAGAAAATTATTTTCTCCTCTCCCGTTTCCATCTTTTTTATGGAACAGCACACGGGTTTGTCACTTACAGCCACTGTGATTATTCACCTGGCGAGCACATTATTCTAGCAAATACCACAGCCATAATTTTTCATTTTTCATTCCAGGGAATTGATGAGAATGCGCTACATCCCATTTTCCAAAATATAGGGTATTCTTTGCATCATGAATGTGGATTCCCTGATTACACTACGCCTCTTGCCTGTGTTGAGGCAAATGGGCAGGACTTGCAAGTGCAATGCACAATAATCCATTAATAGTCTTTCACATTATGGAAAAAATGATGGGAATATAGAAGTCAATCCATTTTAGATGCAGAATAAATATTTTAAGTCAAATGTGTTTATCACTGGACTTAATAGTATACCTTATTAGTTTTTTCATGGGGACTGCAGATTGTTAAAAATAAAACGATATCTTGAATTGTTTTTTCAAACACTTCGCTTTGAACTATTACTTTAACATGTCTGTCTTAATAACGTATAGCAAATTTCATAGAGTCACTGTAATTTCATTTGACACACATGCACATTTTGCAAACATTCAAAAGCAGACGATTAAGAACTAAATCATTCCTCGGTGCTAAAACAAAGGGACCCAAGACACAGCGAGAGGCAGACGACGGCACAGATGTCCACCACATGGAATGGACACAACTCATTTGTTGCACTTTGCACTTATTTATTTATTTCCTCTGGTCTGATTGAGGGGAACATCTGTCACCTTTGCCTTTGCAAGTGCCTGCTTGCATGATCCATAGATTATGTTTTAGGATAAAACACCCCCCGTGTTGTTCAGCTCTGCAGTCCCAAGCTCAGGTGAAAATTTAGAATGCCCTTCTGTTGCAATCGAAGCAGAAAAGACCTGGAGACTTCATGTGTGCCACCAGAATTCACAGTCATTGTCGAGCAATCGCATTTGGCTTTGCTTTGACTTTTCGGAACATCATATCTCCCTTTGAAATTTAATTAGAATACAGTTTGGGTTATGGAAGTAAATACGAACAAAGATTTTCAATAACAGTCGTGACATGATATCACATTTGAATGTAGTGATGGAGGCAGCAATGGATTAACAACTCCTGTGTGCCATGATATTAATCTGCTGATTTTCTCGACACTCTTAGAAATAAAAGTGCTAAGTAGAACCATATGAGGTTCTTTGGCTTGTCCTCATAGGAGAACCCGTTTTGGCTTCAGGTAGAACGTTTTTATAAAGGTTCCACCAAGAACCCTTTTAAAACCCTTTATACAGGAAAGGGGTTTTTAAAGGGTTGTCTGGATCAAAATTCTTACTGGAACCATTAGTGTCACCAAGAACCCTCTGAAGCAAATGGTTCAGGGTAGAACCTCAGCCCTTGTAGAAGGACCCTTTTGGAACCCTTATTTCTAAGAGTCTATTGTGCAGGGGGAGAGGGGTTTACAAACTTTAGTTTCCAGTCAGGAAAGAAAGTGGCAAACATATTCACAATATACTGCATGTGAGACATGGCAAGGCGGCATATGAGCCTTTTGTCAAGTGGCTAATCCCTCTGTCCATGCTGACAGCCATGTTATGAGTGAGAGTAAGTCAGCTTTCCTTTAACAGTAGTCACTCAAACTACTTAGTAATAACTACCTGATCATCAGACCAAGCATTATACACAATAAACAAACATCTGTTGTACTATAGAAGAAAAACTGTATGATGCTAGCAATCTCACAAACATAAGGATGTCTGTATGTGTTATCTCCCATGGCCAGTGCTGCTTTTAATGCTTTTAATTGCTTCTATGCCCCTTACCATAGGCCTCCTCCCAATGGCAGTCTGCCCACCGACAAAGTAAATTAATTAAATGGGCATACTGCCACAGTTGGAGAACAAAAAACTGACACGTGTCTGAAGTATTTGGAGTGTCAACCAGGATAAAGGATGTCAGAGATTTTTCCAATTCTCAGTGCCCAACCCCACCTAGTACCAATAGCCATCAGTATTCTTGTTTCTGCAGCACTCACTAAATCAACACACTTGACAGAAGCCTCAGGATCCCTCTGCACAATCATGCATGACAACATCAAAGCTCTTTCTCTATTGCATCTCTTCTTCATTTCCTCCCTCCCCTGTCCCATTTAACTGCTGTTTACAACTAAAAGCAGTGGTACCATTTGCAAATGTGATCTGTGTAGTGAATGCAAACACAAAGTATAGCTGTGCTAATTCCAGTGGTGTCAATCACAGTATCACAGGTTGAGAAACATTTTAAAATTGGACAGGTGCAAACTAAGTAAGTGAACATGGGCGCACATGGGTTAACGAGGATGGTTTTTAACTTGATCTGATATAAATCTCTTGATAGAAAAGGACTTGCCATGTTAAAAACAAATCATAGACCGTCCAGGATTCACCAGGAAATTCCCTTAATTGCCTGTCTTTGTTCTTCTTCAACACATTGGCAAACATTAATCTCTTAAATATCAGTTGAGCCAAATCCCCACATTTCCATAAGAGGGATGTTTCAATGATGAGCTGTATCTATCATTGGGGAGCCTCTCAGCACCCACAAACAGATTGAGCTGGCACCAAAGATGGATCTGCCAACACTTCATTCTGCATATCTCTATTTAATGATATTATATTTCATTTCCCGAGCAAAGAAAACATCATTACCCAAAGCAGTGAGTCGTAACAAGCCATTCTGCAACAGATTCCAGGCCTCCTTGGTGGTACAGTAATTGAATTACAATTTCATATGACAGAAACTTTGAAAATGATTGCATTTGTTTCCATTTGTTTCTTCTGTTACATCCAAAGCTGAACTTTTCACTCATATGAAAACAAACAGCACGTTTCCATTCACAACCAGCTACAACCATAGCTTGACTGTGTCATTCAATCGGACGAGGGGAATCCATTTATTGATGCAAAGTGTGTCTACCTTTGCTGCACTAGGTGGTTTGAATGCTTCGTTCCAAGAGCCTAAACATGGATAGAAAGTGTGCTATGCACTGGTCTGAGAACAATTATAAGGGAAGCTGTTTCCTACCACTAACTTCCTAAATAAGTATACAGGAAGAGATGGGTGGTCGACTATCAGAGACGTCACAGAAATAATCCTCAGGCAACATTCAGTTTGGTTTCTGACAATTCCCAATCCTTGACCCAAATTGATAAGTGCCTAAAATTGATTTCTGTGGTAAACTGTGATTAAGTGCTGGAAAGCCATTTGGGTTTTGAAAAGTGGCCCAGTTGTTTTGACCACAGATTGAAAAGCAGTTATCATTTCAATGAGAGCAATATGCACATAGGAGAGAAGGACAAAGAGGTCAGCAGAAGTAGAGTAAGTGCTCCCTCGGGCATACACAAGGCTATTCAAAAGGCCCCATAGAGAGACCAGAGAAATTGATTCCAGTTTTATTCCTGGTCAAATGCATAACTATGCGAAGGGTGACCCATTGGTGGACCTGTCCACTAATATTAGGAAACCATTTGGAAGATATGGCCACATGTGAATGACCAATCACATGTGGTCGTATATTATAGCATATTGTGTGACAGTAACATTATTTCACACATCAAAACATCTAGAGGTCATCCTGTGGCCTGTTTCTTGACTGATGATCTTTGTATTGGGACAGGCCACCTATCTACTAAAGTAATTTGGGATAAATACCCTGTGTGACCACCACTGGAAAAACTGAAATAGTAACACAGTAAAACGTTTCTGGGGCACCATCTCTGGCACAGGTTATATAAAGATATAAAGGTTTTGCTACCGCTTGTATGTGTTTTGACAAAAGCAAACGTGAATGTTCTGTATTTATACTGCTCTTTTCCCGTCTTGATGACCAATCAAAGCTGCTTTACACTTCCCATTCACTCAGGCTTTCATATGGCACATCTATGTGCAGCACATTTTCCATCACTCATCACTAAAAATTCACACGCTGCTGGCACAGCAACGTGGGGTGTTATTTGTGAAGCAGGAAACCGAACCGTCACATTGAAAGACAGCTCGCACCACTGACCCACTGAAGATAATACCATCAGGGAAATTCAAGTTACCCAGCAGACCTTTTAATTACATGCGGTTCCCAGAAAAATATAGTGACATGACACGCATGCAATGTCTCTAAATTCTCGCTGGTAAATTCAGTGTTCAGCATTCAGTGACTGGGAGATAAATGTACATTTTGTGCCATAGCTTCAATTGTGATTTGTTCGAAAAGAGTTCAACTGTTAGTTCAGCCGAGTTTTGTTTTTTGTTAGAAGGTCACTCAGAGAGAAGCTGTGTCCAGCAATGGGTGTGACAGGGACAACTACAATTTTTTGAAAGACATTTTGTTGCTGAATTTGCAATTTCTGCAAGTGAAACTCCACCACCATTGATCTGAAATGGCGGCAGACATGTTGGACAGAGCTTGGTTCAGTACCATATACTGTATATGAAAATACATAACTGAGGTTAAGTAATCCTTGTGGTATCGCTATTCTTGAAAAGAACATTTATAATACTTTGATTGACTAATTCAAGATAATAGTATAGTCAATGCAGAGATCTATGATCCTAGCCGTACAGTGCGTACATACATACATGATTTATGTATGCTTAGTTTGCTTTGCTTCTTTTATGATGCATAACATCTACTTCCTTTTAAAAAAGAAAGGCTATAGTTTTGTCCCCTTACAACCACCATGTTTATACAGTACACCACAGTATATGAAGCAGGATGTGAGCACTGGTACGGAAAAGAGGGTTGTACCAACCATCACTGTGTTGCTTCAACACCACGGACCTCGGGGCTTTGCTAGCTGCCAAGCTGCAGTCAACCACAGAGCTGTGTGCTTATTTTCTCTGCCCTCATCTTGACCATATGGAGCATAAGGGTCACAGAGACACTCTGTATCACAGATTTGTCTCTGTGTGAAAGAGTGTGTGTGTATACGTGTGTGTGTGTGTGTGTATGAATTGCGTGTTTGCAAAATGAGCCAAATCTGCGCGCAAGTGTCTGTGGATTTGGCAGCAGGGTGCATTGATTTTGTCGGCATTTGCATTTTCCTGCCAGCCAAGAATACTTTTATTAGCTCTACCGATATAGATGCAGAATACAGTTCATAGTCTTTTCACATTCTGCTGTGCTGGATCCAATACAATTGCTGTGTTTTTGTTTTGTTTTCCAGTTTTATCTAGGGATTCCTTTTTCCCATTAAATTTAGCATCAAGAAGCACAAAGCCAGTACAAGCATCTTTAGTCATGTGAGCAATAGACTAAGGAAAACCCCTGATAATGTATATGCCAAAGGTCAGAGACACTCTATAGGTACAAGATGATGAAGTGTCTTTTACTTCACTGCCAGCTGATCCAGGGTCAGCTTGTCGCGGCTGACACGGTGACATAGTAGCAACCTCTCATTTAATCACCATATTAATTCACCCATCACAAAGCCCTAATGACAGCGCCGCTGGCCGATTAATCTCCGAATTTGATTTAGCTAGTGTCCATTCATCATATCTGACTGTTTCAGTTTGCAATCAATATGCCCCTTTTAGCACATTGGACACCTAAACCTCAAGAGGTACACAGGCTTATGTGGAGAAGAGTGTTTTGATAAGGTAATGCCTGCTCATGCCAAAGGGGACATGCATCCATAATGTGACCAGTGCATACATCAACAGCAGTTTTTCCTGCACTTGAGAAAGTGTCTTAAAGCCAAGATGTATATAACAGTACTTTTTAAGGACTCATATTATACCCTATTTCTCCAAGTTAACCTAGTTCCCTGGTGTCCTAATGAACATGTCTGTGACATGCTTTGGTCAAAATACCATAAGGATGAAGCACCACAGCAGTTCAATCACCCTGCCAAAACAGCCCTGTTCAGAACGCTCGGTTTAATAATATCTCTTTATTTCCACCTTAAAAAAAAGTAAAATGAAACTTATGGGACAAGAAATGACATCAGCCACAGAGGCTACAGGGAGCTAACAGCATTTAGTACTTGGGAAAGTGATCATTTGCAGGCTCTATTAGGCACATTGCCGTCATATATAAATCCACGGGACAGATAAATCCTCTGAGGCTGGAAGTTTGTGTAGGACTCTGTGCTGCACTGTGGACCCAAGAATGGAACTTTTATGTGGACTTTGCAGACTTTTTCAGTTTTTGGATGCTGTTGCCCTCGCCAGCACAGTGTTTTACGGACAAAGCGGAGCTCCGCAAGACAACAATTCCAATTCCAGCGCATTGTGACATCCCAATGAGCGTGGAAGTCCATGTTGTGTGTTTTATCTCCGGTACTTAGACTGAGGAGCACCACAAAAACATGTGAGTCATCTTTTTCACAATTTGCTGACCGATAGGGCCAGATTCCCAAATATAAGGATTTAAATGATTAAAAATTTGATTTTGCATAATATGGGACCTAACTCATATACAGAGATCACATGACATGAACATTTTTTTAAAACTTTAAATCTTGAGTAGAAAAATCATGTTGGTTAATATGCAGTGATGCTGCCTCCTAGCTTGTGGCTGATGATGTACAGTTGTTTGTATTTCTTTATCCCAGAATAAGCCATTTTGCTAGTGCACCTTGTCAGTATCCCTGCAAAGCTTGCGCTTGGACACACTCTTACCCATACATGCACACGCCATCAAGCCGCAGGGTGAAGGCAGCTCTGCTCACTCAAGGGGAAAGCGAACAGCTGTGCCAGTGACAGCTGGAACAGTCATGACATCCCTTCACCAAATATCAGGGATGGCTTAGGACGCAATGGTGTATCAGCCGAGAGGGGTTCATTTACAACCTGGACGAGACGCCGAGGTTTTAGCCTGCCACTAGGATGAAGCGACGGAGCTCAGTTTCTCCCCACGCATTTCCAGTGATAATGTGAGAAGTAATGACTTTCTCCTTGGTCTGCAGCCCATATAATAGTCCCCCATTTGCTTCAAAACAAGCCCACTGGAGCAAATTAGATAATGTTGTGCCAGTGAAAAATGAGCTCAATACTAATATTTATTTTTGGAGTTCCAGTTTCAGTGATTCCTCAGATTCTCAACAGAATGTTGTTTCACTATGTACAACATCTAATTTCTTGTTGAACAAGGTAGTTGTAATTCACTTTCGGCTAAGAAAAAAGAGAAATCTGCAAAACATAGATGCAGTATGCACACTATAGTCTGCACCCATGGCAGCATCCAATCATTTGCCTCACCCTACAGTTACATCAGGAGTGCTAAATGTTATCACACTTTTTCTCATCAACCTGAAATGTGGGCTTTGTTTGAAATATTGAAAATGATGGGTGCCTAAAATGTGTCTCAGATCCAGTCATAATTATGGAGACATGCAGCATAAAAAAATATTGTTCTACAATGCAAATGAGCATAATCACCTTCAGCCCCTTAAGCAGCAGACCCATTTTAATTACACCTTCATTTTATGTACAAATGCCCCCCAATTCAAGCAAGATACAGCAGTAAGCCCCAGCAGCATAGACTGTGTGGGTAGACTGTAGGTACAGATAATTACAACTTACTGTTATGAACTGCTTATTACATGAAGTGTTGGTGAACCACCGATGTGGTCGACAAATGGCCCTGAACGAACAGCTGAAGATTAAGTGTGAGTGAGCGACACGTGACAATCTGTAGTTTACAATTCATCGCCACAATTCAGTCCAGTATGACTTCAGGTCAAGGAAAAGAGTCAACATTGACTCTTACAACTATGATGTCAATTGGTTAGATGGTACAGTAAAGTGAAGTGTGGATAAGGTCCATTTTGTTTGTTTTGGTTTGGTTTTTGAAGTTGACATGGAAGAGATACCGTGGAAAACAAGAGAGAGGTGATCATGGGAGTGTAGCAAGAGTTTCTAATGTTGCTAAAGTAGTAGATGCCTTGTCTGTTTACTGTTTGACTTGATTGGCCAGAACCGATGCTTGCACTGCTGCTTGGAAAGTTGAACACTTCTCAACTTCTGAGGCACATAATTCAGCTCAACAAGGCTTGATGCCACTCCATTCAAAGTGAAGGAGAGGTCTCTCAGTCGACGCCTCCACTGCGTGCGAGTTGGCTATATATTTATAAATGTATATTTGTGGGTACTTGTGTACTGTATGTAAGCCATGAGTGCAACAGCAAAGCCATAGCCCATCTTAAGTATTCCTTGAAGTTGAATGACTGGGTCTGGCTATAAATAGAGGCTTGTTCTCGCACATAGACTGAAAGTTGAGCATTGTTGAAATCACCAGAGGAGCATATGCTTATAGGCACAGCTTGTTGCAGCCTCAGATGTTTCTTAACACTTGATTTCCTCATGTTGCATTTCCTTTTTCGCCACATTATTGTGCTAATTATTTTTCGGCACGTTCCACTCGGGTGGCTTGGACTGCAAAAGCTCAGACAATTGTTTTTTTTTCTACACCTTACCCCAGAAGCACCGAACACAAGGACCGCTGAATATCTGCCCAGCTGTGTGACACAGTATTTCCTCAACACTATTGACTGTTTTGAAATGCTTATGGGAGCTGATGGAGCATTTTCTTGCTCTTCGCTTTTGCAGCTAAATATAATTTGTGTCGAGTAAATTTCCCGCAGTGGTGCTCTCACAGTGTTGATATTCAGGTGACTTCATATATATATATATATATTAGAAAAAAATCTAATCATTGTTTTTATTGCTCATTTTGGGTGAATTGTATTCTACAGTATATAATCCATATTCGAACAATGCTAGAAGGCTCACGAAATATGAACAAACTACTTCTATTTTTCACAAAGTGTACAGTGATGCCATGAGTAATTGCCGCAGACAACAGCAAAGACTGAAATGAAGGCAGCACAGCAATGCAGTTGAAAAGAAGTGTGTCATTGTACTGCTTGTCACACTGAATTTTACGGCTATACCTCGTTCACATTCCCCCTCAAACATACTTTGATGCCAGAACATTTGGTGTCTGGCATGATGTGTCTTTGTTTTGTTCGCACACCTGTAAACCAATGTTACAGTTAGAATTTAAACTTGTATTTATTCTCAGAACTACTGTGGATGGACCTGACTGTAAAATCTCCTAACATCATCATAGCAGATATAATCTTGTCTGGAATGTCTGCATGGAAAGTAGGAGTAAATCTGTCACCCTCAGTGATGTTTTTCATTTTTTGGTGTCCACATGGGGATAAAATAAAAATATGTTTTTGTACTAAAAAAAAAAACGAGCCAATGAATATTTCACATTATTTTACTAAAAAGAAAACTGCTGGCTGTTCTATAATTTCAGACTTGCCTTCTGAGGTCAGGGGTTCCATGCTTGAATGCCCACATTTGCATCTTTGACTCACCCTGGCCCAGTGAGGAAGAATGAGTTGTTGCATCTCCTGTGATGTGAAAAAGTGAGAATGTACAACAGCATTTGCTGAACTACATGCGCTCTACTCATCCCAGCATGAAACTACCACAGCAGGCGATGCCTTCTCTCACAAATACTATAGAAATGCAAAACCGCATGAGAATGGTGCCACGCTTTTCATTGGAACACGGTAACGACTGCAGCCAGGCAAAGCAGGCCAAACTAATTCTATTTACATTTATTTTGAGAAAACAGCACATACTTGTTTGCTGTTAAGTTGAAAAATCTTTGCGATGTAGGTATCCACATGTCTCCTTATGGCCATTGTAACATTAACCAGAGGCATTTTGCAGGACCTAATCTACATGACCTGTCTTTGTCATTCCAATGCTACCATGTTCTCAGGCAGGCAAGGTGAACCCTGCAGCACCAATTTCTCATATTTATATATGAACTAATGACTCCCCTGTGGCATGACTGTGGCCTTACAAACACTCTACATGTGGTGTAACTGTGGGTGATGTATAGTACTAGTGAGCAACTGAAGCTGGTGACTAACTTGGAATGATACATGGTTTCACAGTCTAATTGCAGCTCCCAGCTGAATAGGCCATAAGCCAAAAGAGACCCGCTGACCTTGTTGAAAAGCCCCATGCCTTCATATGACCCATTTTGTCACAGACATTTTTTTTTTACAAGACATTAAACAACTCTGAAAAGCTGTTGTGAATGGTTGCTTAAAGTTGCTACATGTTCAGGGATGTTAGTGAAGTACATTGAAGTTAACATCTGTCACATACCCCAGGGAGAGTACTGTTATATAGTAAAAAGTTTGGCAGTGATGCTTATATACAGTATACAGGTGCTTATATACAGTGTGGCAGGTCTAAGCATAGGGGAATTGGACAGCATCAAACAGTCATTTATGTCTGCGGCATCGGCTCCTGCACCAACTGTTCAGTTCCATGAGGAAACAAACCACGTCAGCCTGCATAACTTAACCAATACTGGTACATACTGTCATGTCCAACTATATTAGATACACCTGGAGGAAATCTGCTGTGGAGGTGGTTTGCCTGTACACAAAGATATTGATGAAAAATAACACCATCATCTTTCAAAGCGGCAGATGCTGCCCTCTTTGTTCGCTATCACCCATCTTCCTAGCTTGTCAAAACTAACAGCTGTGCGTTTGCCTTGCACTCAAAGAGCCAAGTAACGGCAGGAAACAGATAATTGAAAATGTCGATCTCATTAATAATCATGCTGATAACTGAAGAAGCAGCTTTCATGGGGGGAGGGGGGGCTATAAATGTCTCATTTTGATAGTTTTACACTGGAGAGCTTACAAAGTAAAATTGGATTCCAGGACAAAACCTTTTTTTAGTGCGTGAAGTGTATTCAAAAGCACATAAATGTCAATAATGGAATACAGGATAAAATGACTGCATCATGAGAAAGTGGTTGCTTATAGAGAATTGCCTAAAGATAATTATCACCTGACTCTCTGTGTCATTATGCATAGGTCAACTCAGGTTTAAGATTTACTAAGTTCAACACATCAAAGTGAATGGTAAAATGCCAGCATAAAAGGTGCAACCAATATCTGATGATATATTAGAAAATACAGTTACATATTGCCACCACAAACACTTAAGTTTAATCCAAATAAATGAGAATATAATACTGTATATCATCGGCATAGCTGTGTGCTTGCATTGCATTGCAACTCGCTGCTTTCCAAACTTCTTCACAACATGTAGCTTCTCTTTAAAAGAGGAGAGATTTTATTGACATTCTGTGACCAAGGGCTGCTTATTAGAATCTCCTCCATGGCAGTTTTAAATCACCTTTCCTGGTCTATTTAAAGAGGTGCCAGGAAGTGTTGTACCTGCAATTCCTAATTGATTTTACAAGGCAGCTTAGGCTCTAATTGCTGATTTGTCTGGGGAGATTCTTGATCCAAATGGCTAAGTAACTTCTTTTGTGGCACGCTGTTGGGAGATTTTCATTCATGGAAGAGCAGGTAGGATGGGGATTGAGTGAATGCATCGAGAAACAAATTTGTGCTACAATTACACTGAAGGTAGACATGACCACACTGAAATTCACCTAGAAGAATTCCATGAACCTTGTGTTGATTCTATATCTTTTTGGGGGGTGGCATTAATTAATATCAGACCACGATACTGCAGATATTTTACCAATCACTTAGTGCCATTTAAAGTCTTATTCAAACTGATTTAATGGTCATTAAATATATACAGTTTATTTTAATACCGCTGCATTGAGGAGAGTTACATCATCCGGCTGGAGCTGCTACATAGACCATGAGTGGAAAAACGGAATTTTTGAACCAAAGCATTTGCCATTTTCTCTTTTATGGTCCAGCACGTTTTATGTAAAGGGCCAGAACTCTCAGTGTGACTCGAATTCAAAGCTTGATTTACACAAAAAAAAACTTATAACCAAGCAAAACTAGTTTCCTGTTCAATGTGTGCTACCTTGTGAAAAAGCCATTGTGTTTTCAGCTTTGTTACAGCGTAGAGAAGCCATGACTTTGACCTTGGCCATGATTTGTTAACCTGGATGTGTGACACTTGGGGTACTTGTATGAGTGCTGTACAGTACCATGATAACACCATGGTAAAGTTGCAAAAAAGTAATATACACATCTACCTGTAAATATTTTTTAACATGGGTCAAGTGAAGTGGTGTCCTGCTGTGAGGTGATTTCTTCTTGGTAGCACATAAAGGTAGTTTTGCCCCTTTAGTTCTGATTTGTTGCAATTATCTACTTTTCTTTTTATGTGCATATTTTTTTATGAGCTACTGTCTCTCATACAGCCATTTGTATGCACAACATCAGCTCGGGCCAATAATGAATTGTGACATTAAGGTAATTTCCCCGCAAATGAAATTTTCACTGCTGCATAATCTTCGGAGTTGTTATAGTCCATACACTTGCTGGAAAGTCATTTTTCTTCTAAAAGATACTGACAGAAAATGTTTAATCTGACAGAGAATATATTAATGTTGCGCTACAAACTATTGGTCTACTCAAACTCAATATTTAATCAAAGAACATTAAAGAAACATTCAAGTGTGAACAATGGGATATCTTTATAAACATATGCATGCATTCTAATCAACAGTTATTCATTTCAACTATATAACCTTGAATAATGTGATAGCATTTTTAAAGAGAGCAAATTTATTGTAGTAATAAAATGCAGATGTAATAACATTCCTGATCTTAAACATGATTCCAAATATATACACCACATCACAGGATCAGGGGAACCATGAAATAAAATTTTAGGCACAAAGGTGCGCGGTGAAATCTCCCAAGGTGCTGATCAGCTCACACATTGAGCATTGTTTAGGCCCTGATCTTCAAATCTGCTCCTCAAACAGCCACGAACAGTATGGGAATATGGTGGGAGTAATCTGACAGAATATATGCTGTTTCATAAGACTAGCCAGGCAGAAAATAGATTGAGGGTTGTGATTTGGGGAGTTAGGATGGGAGTGGCGTGGAGTTACAGAGAAATAATATGTCACTCACAGTGCAAAGACTGCTGCCTCTGCAACTAAGGCTGATGATTGCCCCACAGCTTCTTCCATGTGATAAAAGCTGAATATTTCTACCTTTCACCTTCAGCTGCTTTAAATATCCTCCAAAAAAAAACAAGAAAATGTGAGATCTCTCACCAGCCATTTTATCTGTACTGCTGTGATATAAGCTCAGCCTCGCTGTATGTGCCTTGTCAGAAGTGCAAGGTAATTATTGAAACATATGGATGGCTGGGCCCTCTCTTAACCCTCTTACTAATGATGCTTGGCTATTAGAGAAGGGCACAGGAAGGACAAGTCTACCATTAACTGATAAATCCCACCAGAGATCCATGACTTCTCTTACATTGGCGGCTAAAGAGAAGCTGTTAGAGCTTCAGAGATGAGTGGAGGAAAGATCTGATGCACATAACTTTGCCAATGTTCTTGTGTTCTTGAAAATGTGTTCCTCAAAAAGAAAATTTGACCCTAAATATGATAAAATAAAACATTCTTATTCACTGAGGCTCGTTGTCTTCAGGGATTGCACATGAAATTACAACAATTGCTTAATCTTTCCTATATCAAAGGCTTTCCATTGGCATCAGATTGAAATTAACTCTTCAGACTACTCACTTAAACTCCATTAACTTCCTCTGGTGAATGGGATCAAGGAAGATGCCTCCCCATAATGCCAGCTTGCTTTGGGCAATTTTTTTCAGCTTGGAAAGCAGCAGCCCTCTCTTAGGTTAATGGACCCAACAATTTTCCTACCTAGTCCATGCAAAACATGCATCCATCCCCCAGGTATATCACAGTGTGACCCTTTTTTATGTAGCTGGTGCCCTGGGCAAAATGATGCTGCACAATGGACTAAAAGCTTGGGCGCACAGCAACAGACTCAACACAATGTCTGTAGTCAGTCCAGAGGCACTAGTTGAAAATAGCGTCACTCCTTCATCTATGCAGTACTTACATAATTCAGCTGAAATGGCCTTTTACCAGAAAGACCTCTGCATCAGCAGCACCTATTTAGATGGCTGTTAATATTTACATCGGGCCATTAAAGTAATTATGCATAATTATATAGCATTTTGAAAACCCAATACTAAATAAAACTTTTAAAGAGTTTTTATGACTAGACTGTAGTGCCCTGACACAACCCTATACTGCACTGTTGACTTTATCTTCAGGCAGTGCAGATATAGTGTACCAGAGGTCCAGCTGAGTGGGTGAAACTGAGGAAAATGAAAGCAAGCAAGTCCATCTGTTCATCCTAAGTAAAAATATTTTACTGCACCGGTGCCTGTGGACCCCTCCGACACATTTCCCAACTGGCACATAGCACACATCTTTGATAGGTCCATAACCCCACAGCAGTTCTCACATCCATCTCTTCCAGTTGCTAATTGACACAAGAGAAAGGCTGCAGCCATTCAGTTCTTTCCCTAAATGACTACTGGACACTGGAGACCAGATGGTCTGTCTGTGTATGTCACTGGTGGCCAGTTGTTACAGTTGACAATGTGGACCGATCTGGCAAGTATCAGTACACTTTTTTTTTTTTCTTTTTTTTTTTGCTGCCTTCAAGAAGAAGAAACTGGGAAAACAGCACTTGGATTGATTTCATCCCTCATTCGGCACACAGCAAATATTTTTGACAAAGACATATGGTGGAGAGAAGTGCACAGCAGCAGGCTGCCCAGCCTCAAGCCTGAGCTGTTTTCACTTCATTGTTTCAGGCAACACGCGCAAGCAATGTATGCAATGTCCACATGCAGCCAGGCGAGCAGACACACATGCACGCAGCTTTTAAGAGAGGCAAGTAATAAATCTCAACAGAGCCACAAATATTCCACCCATACATTCTCCAAAGAGCCTTTCATTTTTTTATCTTACAACCTCATGCTGTTTACAAATATAGTCCAACACATTGCTTCATGCTGGTGTTATTAAAATCATATTAATCAACCCTCATAAACGCAAACTATTTGTCTGCGGGCCTCAACACTGCATGCCAGATGTTTGCTGCAGCAAACCAGGAAGGAAGTAGCAATGCTGCCTTGAAATGCCCCCTCAGTCACCTTGTCTCCAGCTCAAACAATCTTCAATAAATAGAGTCTTTCACCTTCAGTCCATTTGAAACTGGGGGAACCAACCTGACGTTCAAAGTTGCTTGCTGAGGCAGAGTCCCTGTCTGGGCTTTGGCAGCTGGACTGATAGCCAGCCCTGTGGAATGGCAGCTGTTGAAGGGCTTTTTAAATTGCACACAGGTTGATGGGTTGCTGTCAGGAGGGCAATGGACAGAGAATTTGGAAATGGAAAAAAAAAAGACAGGGATCAAAGAGAGAATGGGTGGGGGTGGGTGGACTTAGAGGACAGTGACCATGACACCACAGTGTGCAGAAAAACAAAGGTTCCCAACCCTGAAGATGTGGAAATAATCAGAATGGGAAAAGGGGCATTGGCAAGATATGTATAAAAAAGAGGGTGTTATTAGTGTCGGAATAAATGGAAAGCCAAAGCCTGTCATCACCATGGTTATTTAGGGAGGCAGCACATCATCACTGTACATAAGGTTTGATATTCCGAGACTGTGTTTACACACAACAGGATAATATCACTTTCTGTGCCTGCTTGATTGACTGTCACAGATAGACATTTAAATGTCAAACATCACCAGTGCTATCATTCTCCTTTTCATTGCGATCTGCAGTAGCCTTTTTGCCGCCCATCAAGTCTCACTGTTTAATTAATTACAAAAGCCATGACACGTTACACAGGGTTTTGAATGAAATCACAATAATGTTTCAAATTCAGCAATGCAGAAATACTGGGTTTTGTCGTTTACACAGAAGTAGAACACTGGGAGTGTCACATAATGTGACTTTTTGTTCAGCCTCACTGGCTAATCCTGGTTTGCTGTGGTGGTACTGTGCAACAGATGGTGTTTAAGAAGGTCATCATGTCTATTTTCATTGTGTTACGTGCACTAGTTTCAATGGTTGGGGATATTTAAGATATAATCTAGATACTAGTAAGGTGTTATCAAAAGGTGGCTGAACAGACAGCACTTATTACACATTAAACTCCACTGAGCTCTCTGTGGAGTGTTTGAAAATGAAATGTATACAAACTGAGCAGCACATTATTTCCATAAGCCATCCAATTAGAACCCTCAAGTATACTACCTTACAGCATACTGCTGAATGACTAGCAGTAATGACTGCCATACAAACTGTTTAAAGTCGACAAAGTAAAGACAAGCCTGGGCACCATTAAACATGATTGATTGTTTCTTTCAGGAAAAAGAAAAACATACCGTCTCGAGCAATTTTCAGTCTTTTTACCCTGATTTTATTTTCTGCATCTCCACAAGTCTCTCACAATGTTCGGCATAAAACGAGCCAACTGATTGATTGATTTTTTTCTTTGTATCTCCAACCAAGTGACCCTGTGAGGTTCTGACAGTGCCTGCATGGCTACATTCATGTCCCATTATTAGCTATAAATCTACAAAGGATGGTAGGACCTCTGACAGGTGGCTTCCTTGCTGCATGCTGATTGTTAGAGTGTACCTATTAATCTTGGTCTGTATTCCCCACTGGTTTAGAAGCTTCATTAAGTGAGGGGTTGGATCAGACACAATGGAGATACCAGATCCGTCTCTCCCAACTCTCTGTAAATCTCTCCGTGTTTTGCTCTCTGTCATTGTACGCTCGCATCGGTTCAATAGATATTTTTTTATGCTCAACAAGATCAGATTTGTTTAATGCCAGTTTTCACACATAACAAGTTGACACGAAGAGCTAAAATAAGGTCATGGTGATTACAACAATGGAACAAAGATTATTTTATATTTCAAAATGTAAAAAAAAAAACGGATTTGTCATATCCACGACTATATGCTTTCACTGCATTCACTGAAAATGGGCACAGTACCCCTAAGCTTTTGCCTGAAAAGCCTCATGATTACATGCCAGTGAAACGGCAGCGTACTGTACATCAAACTGTAGCCATTTAGTCTCGGTAACGCCATGATATAGCTTGCATATAAACTAGAAAATAAATTCCCCTTCAGCATTTTGACAGCAGCTATTCAGATACTTAGCCCTCATACTCACTGCAGTCATATTCCTCTGCCAGAATCAATTGTGCTGGCAACCATTTCCAAGCCTGAATTTTATCTCCAAGCTGGAAAAAAAGAGGGGAGGGAACCAGAGCAGGGAGCTATGCTGTTTATCAGCCACACGACTAATTCTTTCTCTCATCTCTCCTGCTTCTACTTCTAAAAGGGAACGTGTTATTAGTCTACAATATGCCGAGTGCCTGATGTATGCAATCAGCATTCACATGCTCCCTTTCCCAATTTTTCTGTCAATCTCTGACCTTTTAAGTGTTGCCCACATTTTAATTAGCACCAAGCTACCACCACCCCTCATTTCCCCTTTGTTCTTACAACTACTTGTGTATACCCCCCCAATAGAATTACGAGAAATATACCACATTGAAATGCTGATTAAACATCAGTGGTGAAGAAGGGCTTTGGGTAGCAGGTGGGACAATTATAAAGGCTTAAGCGTCAGACACATGTGTCGGCCAAATGTAATCAGTGGGTAATAAATGTTTGCCCTTTACACAATAAAAAGCAATAGCAGTACTGAATTAGTACTCAGCCCTGGACTGCAGATCACGGTGATTAAAATGAGTCCTCAACAAAATAATCCGACTGCTAAATTCACACGTTTCTTGAACCTCGAATGAATCCAACGTCCCTTTGATAACAACCTTTACGACAGCATTGATAAACTGCAATCTAACGTGTTTGTGTTTTTGTCTTGCAGCTCTTGAACTGTTGGGACGGTCGCTTGAGTGCTGAAAGGTAAGCTTTTGCTTTTGTCACAGCTGGTTTCTGAACGACGGTCTGGTCAAAAGCATAGATGGGTGATGGCATTTAGAGACGGAATTCCATTTCTGCTTTAGTCCGCGCTCATGCTGGTTGCCGCAGAATGGAGCCACGGAGGGGGGAGAGCGAGAAGGTCTCTGGCTCTTTTCTTCCCAATGTTTAATTAGCATGGTCTCAGAGAATGGGGAGCCGCCTTAGCAATCACGAATCCTGCCCAGCCAATAAGAACTTGTGTTCAACCACGTCTGACAGAGATAAATGACATGCCACAACATCTCAGCCTCACCCATCATCCCCTTTACCCATACAATCATGCATTGTAGAAATACTAGAAGGGTGCCACAAATCTAAGTGGGCATGAGGGTCATTCGATAACAACATAAATCCATGTGGGTGTTTTCTGTGTGTTTGTGGACAGCGTGTTCCCAAAATGAACACAATCTCCTTGGGTTTGTGTTGTATGCATGGTGGGGATTTTGATATGTTGCTCTATTTCAGTGCCTGGGTTTGGTTCATGGACCGTTTCAGTCAGAAAACCAGAGACAATCACAAGACGTTATTTCACTGCTTTGTGAAAATTCATCAAAAAAAAAAAGGATTTTTGATCTGGAAATCAAAAAATTATTTAATTAGAAGATATGTTTGTCTTTGAAACAAAGAGTCTGTTTTTGATCCGTGCAAAATACAGGAGGAAGAGAGAGCTGCCACTGAACAAGTGATAATATGCAACATCTTGGAGTTCCAAATCGTTTGAGCCAGATGTTACATCTTGTCCGACCTTTGCCAAATTGGACAAGGATAATTAGGGTTAGGATTTGACACCAAGTATTTTTTTCCCACAGAAAATATAATAGATGCAAGAATAAAAACACAATCTTATCATGATAATTATACCTAGTGATGCTGACACTAATGTGAAAAATGGGGATTTGCTTGCCAAACGATCTCCGGAAACCTAAATTGCACAGTTGGGTTTGAAGAGAGATTAATGTCCCACACATAAACCTGTCTTATCTGGCTAAGCAAATACAATTTTAGTGTGGGATCTAGCTGTTGGTAAAATTCCAAGTTGAATACAACATTTCTATGAATCAACTGCGAGCAAGTGCTGGGTTCAGCAAACTAAACTTATCATCAGGCTCTACCTAATCACATTTTCCACTCCAAACAAGGCAACATGATATAGCCCTATTAACTCTTCTGTTTCAGTTTCATGATTATATAATAATAATAATTACAAATGTATTTGCTTTAGCCGATTATCATAGAAACTGCCCAAAGATAATTCATGTAATGTGATAATTTTCATCAATTTACTGAGCCACATGTTGGATGTTGCGACTCTTGCTGCGTTAAGTAACAAGTGCTACAAAAATCCTTCTTCATAGAAATATTAAGGTTAGGTTTAGGTTGAAGGTTAAACTCAGATTAAGAATCTTATCATATATTAGTTGTTATTATTATCATTATTATCATTATTATTATTATCCTGACAACTCACGTTTGATTAACATACTTAATAGGTGGTATCTGTAGCCTTCTCTTTCAGTGTATCATAGTAAAGGAGCAGTTTGCAGTAGTTGGGGCATAATTAGTGATAGGCCTTGGACACGTCATACTCTGTTAGGCAGCGTGTCTTTAATTCCTTTGTCTCCTCTCTGCTCCCAGCATTTACTCAGGCTGTGTGCATGTAATTGTGTATCTTTACTCAAGCATCACTGCGCGTCTGCATACTTAATGTTTTTGGTAACATTTTTTTATTTACTCTTTAATACTGTGGTAATAGAGTAAAGCATATTTAATCAAGATTTAAGTATGCTTTCATGTTAATTTTTGTCTTGTGCACAAAGGTTTCTGTGCAAGCGCCCCTTTGATTTCCTGTAGAACCAAAGAAAAACAGGTAATTTAATTTTGGCTTCATCTCGCAAGCTTGAAAGGATTCAATATTCAGCTGACTTGTGAGGCTCATTTTGACGACAATTAAAGGAAACCTCTTTAGGTTTTTCTATATTCCTTTTTTGAGGCAGTTCCCCATAGAAACAAAATGCCTAAATAAGGCTTTGTATGATTCCAACATGGAGACTAGTAATTACTGTCAAAGGACACTTTTGTTGCCTGGTGAATGTGTGTGAGTGTGTGTAGTTTGGAGGAGGAGTTTCTGGACCTAGGCTGTTGATGTGAGGGTGGATGAAAGCTGCTTTAAGGATACAACATACAACTGGAGGGAGACAGTCTTCCTCCACCCCTTTCCTCTCCTCCGCTGTTCTCCGATTTTATCTCCCTCATTTCTACCCACTCATTCTACTTCCACTCTTCCCTTGTGATCTCCCCTTCCCTAGCTCACCCCAATTTTCTGTAATATTTGCTTTACACCCAGAACCTCTCTTTCTCAAAACCACTGTTTCTGCCATTTCTCTCCACTCCTCACTTTGCCCTCCACTCTTTTACATTTTACCATTCACTACTGTCCCCTCTATTTTCCCTATGTGAAGCTGGAAGTCCATGTCTAATATATTATCTGTATTTTTCATGGACACTTTATACAGGGCAGAGTTGTTACTTTAGTCAGTAACTTATTTCGAGGCAATTTATAAATGGAGCAAAGGGTTCAGGTGCATGCCCAGAGACATTTTAGGTAATATTCCTTTAGCTACGACACATGGCACCTCGGCAGATATTGTGCTTCTGTTCTTTAGTCACGCTATACTAGTTAAAAGAAAGAAAACACTGCAGTGTGTTTGAAAGCAAGTCTTTAACTTGAATTGAGGACAGACAGTATCCAGGTTTTTGCAACTCTGACTCAGTTAAAGTAGATAAGCAGAAACCAAAGTTCTCAATTTCTTGCACTTTTGCAGGTTTAGAATATTAAAAATTAGAATATTATCATAACTGTATCAGAATAGTTTTGTTGTTGCCATAAACACACCTGGTATGTAATAAAGATTACATTATGATTGTGCTGCAAATTCTCAAAACCTTGATCCTTCCATTACCAGTCATCAGACTTTGGCCTATTCCAACTTGAGATACACATCAGTGTGCAACCAGTGGTTTGCACAGAGCTTTATTGTTCTTGACTAGCTTAAGTGGGACTAATTTTCCCTGTGTTCTTGGTAAATTATGGCTGCTTAAGTAACAGTAAGATAAAGTTTTACAAGGCGACAAGGACAATTTAAATTCAGCATCAAGTAAAGAAACAGCAGGATTACTGTGGTGTCTACAATCTCTTTTTGTGAGCAAATTTCAAATTCTTCTCATATTTTCAGTTCTTTGTTAGTTCAAAAGTTATTGTGAGGTTAAGTTGGCCATTTGTTGTGCAGTGGGTGTTTTTGTGCGTCTCAATCGACTAGAAACAAATACCATCTAAATCAATCAGTGTTCTTAAGAGCTTTGTGTAGCAAGGCATAACTTAAATGTACTATATCTTGTTCTGCATTCATGGTAAAGCTTGCATTTTCCCCCATGTGCCCATACTCATATGTCTAGCGTTTGTTGCTTGATTGTAATTCACCATCTACAATTTGAAGAGCTTGTTTGCCATTGATTTTATTTGCAAGGCTTCTATATTTTACTATGTGCACAGCAGAGCAGTTGTTGCAAAGTGCATGCATGAATCAATGCTTCCCTCGAGCCTGCGCTCCGGCAACTGCATGCAGCTCAATACCTCCAATTTATGTTTTAATTACGATGATCTACTAAGTGTTGTGAGCTAAGCCTTGGTCTCACAATCGGCATCAACAAGCCCAGCAGCGAGCGTCGTATTGTACATCAAATTTTACTGTCTACATCAGCAGACAATGGTTTTGACTGTTCTCATCTAAATGCACCAATGTCTCAAATATGTTGGATGATGTTCAAGGAGAGTGCACTTGCAAGGATGCTCTGCTTTTTTGAAGCCACGGTTTGGCTGGTCGGAATTCTCAAAGAGAATGCATACAATGGGAAATAATTGGTTTAAAAAAGAAAAAAATAGAAAAATCTTGGTTTGCAATCAATTGCGGTTTACATAGTAAAGTGTAAAAGCAACAACTCTGGTCTGAAAGCTTTGTTTGGCAGTGTTGGTCCATACTGAAATGGTATACCTATTTTTTCTTCAATCCTGTTTTTGTTTGGCAGAACAGTATATCATTTGATCACTTGCCATTATAAGTAATTGCACAACATAGTGTGCCATATAAACGGCTTTTGGCAGGCTGAGAGGGAGACACTTTTGACTCTTGTAATTAGGACGAATCAATAACAGGTAGTTTTTTCACAGCTTCACAGGACTGTAGGTTGGTGCACTTTTCTAGGCCTTGATTCCATTGCAATCTTGTCGTATTAGGACATAAACAGCAAAATGCTAGGGGAAAAAAAAGTTTATGTTGTGTTTTACAAACACACATAAAGCAGTACAACAACATTTTACTGCATCAATCTAGAATTCTACACTACAAGACACCAGCAGGGTCCTGATTTGATGCTGTTGTTTTGTCTTCCGCCATTTGCAGATGCTTGACTATAGTAATACGGTAGACGGGGAAAAAAAAAAAAGCCCCAGTGCGTGTTGCTGTCAAGCCTCTTAAGTTGATAGCTGTGTCTTTGCACACTGCGTGAAGAATTCCTTTGTGTCAAACAACAGCTGGTGAAGACAACATGATGCGGAGGCCACGGTCGAGTAAGTCATCAAACCTCCGTCTCTGACAGTATTTTGGCAAGGCACGTTTTGTAAGAGTCGGTCTCATTCTGCTCTGCTTTTATGGCGCATGAATCAATGATAATTGTCATGTGTTCTCACTTGAGTGGCAGAAGTATCCCCCATGTGGCAACAGTCAGAAAAGGGAGTTTGGTGGATGGATGGAGAAATAGGCAGAAATTAGCATGAATGAAATGAATCACAGTTCCCCAGGGATTATCATTCATAACCATTCAGTGCAACAGGCATCAGTAACACTGTGCCAATACAACTAATATAATATCAAGTATGAAGTTTATTCTACAATATGCATGCGCACATTTTCAGTGAATCTACAAGCTGCTGTAGGTGGAGCTGATCCAACAGATAAGTGGAAATTAGAAATTTCCATCACAGGCTCCTAAAGAGTTATGCTGTTTATTATTATCATTATATTCCACTGAAGCTGCATATCCCATGCATATTGTAGTTTTGATCAAACATACTACTCACATGCTTTCAAGCAAACACTGATCAAATCAAAGACCAACATCCTTATCCCCAGCTCCATCAGGGCCTAATTCCATTTCAAACCGAGCTCCCATTCTCCTCTGCCTTATCCTCTCTGAAAAGCACAGTGATTAGAAGAAGACTTAAAGTTAACAATAGACCTCCACCCACCCCAGCCTGACTCACTTTACCTCCTTTCCCAATGGGACCCTCTTGAATCCCCAAAGCCTCTGCCAGTTTATCAGCATCAAGGGATCAGGCAATCTACGCCTCCCTTTTCAAACGGGTAGCCCAATGTGTTCCACAGTCTTTGGTGTAATCTCTTTGGCTGTCGACAGATCCAGTGAGGGGTCAGCTGTGATAACAGGATCACTCAGGTGGAGACAGGAGATGGGGACCACGAAGGAATAGGACAGAAAGTGAAAAGAGGTGGATGTAGGCAAGTGAAAGGTGAGCGCGACTGCCACGACAGAAGAGGAAGAAGATTTCTGTGCGGCATGTGCAAAGCCAAATGACATCGATGTGTAGTGACATGCTGGAATGGTTAGTCAATGTAAGTCATCAGCAAACTGGCTCCACGTTTAATGGTTCAGGCTTTTTAAATTGTAAAACTTAGTGGTTCTGTTCATTTAAAATATATCAATCTGATGACTCAGAAAAGCAAAGCAATGTTTTGTGCATTGCTTGCAGGCATAACTGAGGTTATGTTTCTAAACATTTTTCCTCACATTTTGCATAGATTAAAATAAAAGATTGAATAAACGGAAATACTTTTCAGATTAAATGTAATTGTGAGTTGCAGCTCTAATGTGAGCAGCAGTGTTAAAAAAAACTGCTGATAGAAAGGCAATTATGTCCAAACTATTCTGGAGGAAATAATAGAAAATCCAATATTTGGCTGCAAACTGAGCCCCATTTGACATGACAGAGCAGAGAGGCAGCCTGACAAGGATAATTTGGGCCGTCTTGCAAGGCAAGGCTGGTTTATTTGTATTGCACATTTCATACATGGGGGCAACTCAATGCGCTGAATATATATAAAAATCTTTTAAAGGTCCCATATTATGCGAAATCAATTTTTTAATAATTGTAATACTTATTGTATTGTAATATTTGGGACTCTGGAGGTCCTACCAGTGGCCAAAGTGTGAAAAAAGATGACTCAGTCATGTTGTTTTGGTCCTCCTCAGTCTAAGTACAGGAGATAAAACACGCGATGTTGACATCCGCGCTCATTGGGACGTCACAATGTGCTAAATTTCTGGAATTGTTGTCTCGCGGAGCTCCGCTTTGTCCGTAAAACACGCGAGAGTGCTGGCGAGGGCAACAGTATCCGAAAACCGAAAAAGTCTGCGCAGTCCACAAAAACCTCTATTCTTGGCTCCACACTGCAGCACAGAGTCCTACACAAACTTCCAGCCTCAGAGGATTTATCTGTCCAGTAGAAACATGTTATATATGACGGCAATGTGCCTACTAGAGCCTGCAAATTATCACTTTTCCAAACTTAAAACTTTTTTTTTTCTTTTTTCTTTAAAGAGAAACTACTAAACAGAACGTTCTGAACAGGGCTGTTTCAGCAGGGTGATTGAACTGCTGTGGTGCGTCATTCTTATGGTATTTTGACCAAAGCATGTCAAAGATATGTTCATTAGGACACCAGGGAACTAAACCAAACGTTGGCAACAAAAAGGTCTGATACGCTATGATATTGCAACATAAAACAATAATTGACTTTAATATAAAGACATGTACAGTGCAGCAACAAATTAAAGTGATTTAAAATGCTTATGGGGATAGAAAATATATTCACATTTGGTGCTGATTTCAGCTCTATTGGTAGCTTGTTCCAGTTGTGTGAAGCATAACATCTAAATGATGCTTCATTTCATTTGAACTCTGGGCTCGACTATCTGACCTGAGCCAGTAGATCTCAGAGGCCTACTAGGTCATATTCTTTTTATGATAAATGTCAATAATATTAATATTACTAGCACTCTGATTTTGTATCATGTCTTGTAGAAAGGCAAACATGAGCAGCACAGCTTTATGATTCCATTTGACATATAGAGCAACAATATAAGCCATTACTTACAACTGATCACACATGCTAGCATGGAAAGATTTACAGACGGAGCTCATACGCATATGAGCTTTGACACACCAATATACATAGACTCTCTACTCTCGCTCATGCTCATGCACACACAAGCAAACAACACACACACACACACAGTGAAGCAGCATGGTAAGCAATGACACAAAGCTAATGCCTTGTCACACAGGCTGTCAGCAGATTAGCCAGTGGATTACACCCCAGCCATTAGATGTGCACAGAGTGAAAGGCCACAAACATGGCAGAGAGAGAGAGGAGGAAAGGAGAGAGAGAGAGAGACTGTGTGGGACTGGCATATTGCAGCATAATGCTCATGATGGAGGAGAAGTAAAAGAGGAGTGAAAAAAAAGATTACACAAAGGCTGGTACAGTCCTGCAAAGACAACAGAGAGTGACATGAAGGGAAAATGTAAGAATACAAGATTGGATCGCAGGACTTTACTGTTAAAACAGTGATAGTTATAAGATAATCAAACAGACATGACATAAAAGGTAATGACATTGAAATAAATGAAAGAGACGGAGCGAAAACAACACACGAGGAAGCAGTGAAGTGGAGAAAAAGTTGCGCAGGTGATGCAAGACATGTCAAAGGATGAAAAAAGAGAGAGCGAGCTTTAATAACAGTGTGAGAATGGAACAGGGGGATGGGTACGAGTAAAAGGAGATTGAAATGCTGGAAACAAGGAATGATATGTAATGCATCAGGGGAAAAGGATGGCGATCACTGTTTCAACACAGCAAGGTACACAGGTCAGAAACATCAATAATAAGGGGAAAAAGGCTGTAGACATTGTGATATGAAAGAAGGAAGAAGGAAAGACAATGCATATGGAGGTGGGCTTTCATTTGTTTTTTAATCTTAATGACAGACAGATTTACAAAGACACCCCCCAACTCTTGTCAAATGTCTGCATATGACTTTCCTCTGGATGTTTCAAACAGCAGATGGCACTATTGATAGCAGCAGTGTCAGAAACTTTTCAAGCACTTGTCAAGTCACATACCAAACAGCACTCTGGTATCACCATCCCACGAGGCGGTTAATGCCGCTGAGTTTTTTCTTTTTTCAAAACTGTCTCTGATTCCAGCTGGAGAAGTGCCAGGCCTTTTCATTTGGCGTTTCATTTTACGATAATCGACTTCACTGCCCCTACCTTCAACACCACCTACAGTCTCCACAACAAAACCACTTTGCAGACATAATAACACATGATTGTATGCTGGTTAGGAGGCTTATTCTGAGCTGCTATTCATACGAGAAGATGTCAAGTTAACAGGGGCTAATGGGATATTCTGATGGGAATTGTGCTCAGAAAAGCCCTGATAAACATGTCATTCATAACAGCGTATATTTATGGCACAAGCAGAATGTATAGTTTGAGTTTGGGGGTACATCAACTAAGCATCTGTGTTTAAATGTATGTCAACGTGTGTGTGTGTCTGTCTTCACATGCAGGCATGAACATATTCTGCATTTGTGTGTGTGTGTGTGTTTGACATCAAGACTGATGTCATTCAGGGCGCTTTAGCTGGTTGAGTAATTTGAATGCATTGTCAAATGAGCTCAGTCTCGGAAGTGCCAGAGGGAGAAGGAAAGAGACTAAATGTGTGAATCCCCACCGGATATTTAGGCTGTTTATTATGATAAGCCACGACATGCACACAACCTCCATATAAACATACATAATAACACACATGTCTAAACTCGTGTTCACACGTGCACACACACACACACACACACACACCCAAGAATGGAAAGCTAAAGATGTAGACCTGGGGAAAATGGTAGCTGTAGATGCTTTGAAACATACGATTCACGTATGCAGATTGATAGGCTTGTAAGTCGCAACCTATAAAAACTAATTTCACACCAGCCTATCCATAGCCATCTCATGTGGGATCCATTCCTCTTTTAAACCCCCTCTCATTTAAAGCGGGCCCAGATGTAAGTCAAGGGGCTGCTTTGGATTAGCCAGAGAGAAAAACTCATTTCCGTTGCCATTTTACGAGCATTTAATTTGAAACAATTAAGATATTACGGTGCCGCAGATTCACTACACAGAGTGACAGCTGGGAGCAATCCCATAAACCTCTGAGGCAGTGAATGAGGCACCTTGCTACTCTCTTTTGCTCCACTTGCCGCCGCCTCCTCCGTCTCCTCTGTTATTTCAATGAAGCATTTAGCTTCAGGCTTTGCTGAGGTGAATGTGTCACCTTTGCCTCAGTTGAGATCTCGCCGCTACCACCAATTACTTTAGCAGCTCATAAATGCACCAGTTGGCTGATGACAGAATAGCCAGATTTCCAAAAGACTAAAGGGGAGGAAGTGAGCATAAAGGATGTTTACCATCTGAATGGCTCTTTCCGTGACACCTTTTATTGCATTACTGGATTTATAAGTTTTAGGTTGCATGACTCATCTGCAGAGAAATAAATGAGAAAGCAGCAAACTGCAGGGGAGGAAGAAGCAGTAATGAGCTGCGATAAAGATACTCGCACTGTACATTGTTGCAGTGTGGTCACTAATGTGAAACAAGGCTTTTCCTTGACTTGACCACTTGTCTGATGATATGGAGTTTGTTGACTTTGATGACACATGTATTGATGGCACCTCCATGTCCTATCTGTCCTATACCTGAAGAACTTAGTCACTGCCTGACTTTGAATTCAAGCAAGCTTTGTCAGCACACGCCCATCAATTCTACCACGTTCCAAACTGGCATAGAAGGGCATCAGAGGTGTGAAATTGATGAAGGCATGCTTGTGAAAATGTCAGTGGGGATCACTGGCCAGAGAGGAAGAGGGAAAGAGAGAGAATATTTTGGGGCGGAGAAGGTGACAGATAGAAGTGGCCAACGCTCATTTTTATGAACACTGAACTGCAAAGTGGAGGACCCATTTCAAACAATAGCCATGATCAATTGGCTATGGTGAGCGGCTTCTAGTAAATGTCCAGTGGCGACCCACATCTCTTTAAATTGAGTGGGGCAGAGACCAAAAGAGTGGGAAAGACACAAACGTGAAAAAAAGAAATGAGTTGTATGCATGCTATTCATTTGGGTTAGTAAAGTCAGAGATGTAGAGAGCATAGAAAGTGGATGTAGAGACTAGGATAGAGAATGCGCAAATAAATTAACAACGGGGAAGGTGATGGAAGGAGAAGGTAAAAGGCTTTTAGAGTAGGGAAAATTTAAATAAACAAAGACACAATGAAGGAGAGGGAAAGCAAAGTATGCATGGTTTCTAATCAGCAAAAATTTGTTTCAATGAGATGCAAAGTACAAGTTACTGAAAGGAAACAAAGCCAGAAAATTAGGAGGCGCAAAACTAAAGTATACATAATTGCTAAACATGAAAAATTAAATAAATAGAAAATAAAAAGAATAGCTTTGTTCGTAAATGTACTTGTCCTTGTACGCTACATATCATGTGACCAACATAATAATAGAGAGAAAATGAAATGTGGGAATTTTGGATAATTTCACCATTTTGTAATTGCTAATGAATGCTAATGGATCAGTTTGAGCCTCGTGTGCTTTAGCACAGCGACTTCCAATGTCTAGCGAGAACACTTCAATATTAATGCCACCTGGAGCTTTGTACGTCAATGAAAAACACAAAAAATATGATATATGTGCCATTTTCATACGAACACTCACCTACAAGCACACAAATATTCAAGTACAACTTTCACTGAAGCTACAAGTTCCACAGAATGTCAGTCATCCAGGAATTTCTCCTTTTGTCTCTGTGCAAGGCTGCTGCTGCACACCGTGTCTGTTCACACCATCCCACCTGATCTCTTAATGGGCAAAATAGCTTTTCACCTCACTGCACTCCATAGTAACTCTATACTGGATAAAACCGAGGTCACATCCACAAGTCTCATTGCAAATCTGAGTCTATTTTCCCTCATAATGCAGTTGTATTAACTACTCATGACTCCGCAGTTTCAGAAAAGATGAATAAGCACGCATCTCTTATGTCACGTTGTGCCCCACAACATAAACCTGTTCATGTCACATAAGGGTTCAAATTGAGGTCTGTCAGATTACAAAAGGAATGTGTGCTATACCCTGCAACAGTTTAATTTAAATTCATGTCAGCTTCTTTGGCCCAACCATTGTGGCCTTTACTTACCAGGTTGGGTACACTAGTCGAATGCTACCTGAAAGCTAATCACGGCAAATCCAACACATACGCCTGCAGTCAGCTTCTCCAATCTGAGGCAATGTCTCACTTGATTTAACATGTAGTCAGCTCCAGCAGAATTTAAGGCAACTTTACAGACAGCACTGTGGGTATTGTGACTCACACCAAGGCCCTGAAAACAATTTTTTTTCGATCAGCTTTTGGCAAGTCTGTGAGCACAACATTGAGCCAGAACATCTTTGTTTTAGGTTACATAAAGCTACAGTGTCATTTATTTCTCTGTAAAGCACCAGTTGGTAATGACAGTTGTGGGGTTGAAACACTGACATTGTCCAGATGAAACGAAATTAGCTGACAATGTTAAGTTTGATTAACTAAACTGTTTCCCCAAATTTCAGTTTTTTTGATTGAATGGGTGCTGATAAAACCGGTGCTTATGAAACAAATCAAACAGAAAGCAGATGACTCAATTGAAACTAAATTTCATGATGTGGCTTCAAGAGGTGTTTTGCCCCGGAAGATGTCATCAATTTGCATTATAAGCTGTGCACACTCACAGCATTTAATTTCTCTTAATGTTTGCAAAACTAAATAGTTATAACAAAAGCATGACATGGCATTAATGCAATTTGAATTAAGTACCATGCACAATCAGTAAAATACATGCATGCACCAGCGAAATGCAGGTAGCTGATTTTCTAATTTGGAAAGATTTTTCCAATACCCTCATCATATTTGTTCATACAGTTTCTATTTGACACTGTTTTTATTTCTGAATGGCCTTTAATTATTGGTAACCTCAAGGGCCTATTATATATTTACTCTTTATTAAATGTTTGTATTGAGCAATATGAGGATGCATGAGACAAAGGCTGTGACTTTTAATGCCAAAACCGAGGATGCTTTGTGAGCAATTAAAACTTGCTTTCACGTTTTTTCTTACTCAAATGATTTTCCAATTTGCAAATTAAAGTATGGGGTTAGTCTCAGTCCAATCAACATTGTGATATCCAGGGTTGCAGAATAAGAAGTAAAAATGGTACAAGAGGTAAAGTCTATAGTGTGTGATGTGTGAAGTAGGCGGCACCCCCTAGAAAATATAGTTCCGACATTCCTGGGGACATGTAATACATTAGCCATTGTTTCTCAGTTACAGTATAGTAGTCACTATCTTAGCTATACTGATGTTATCACTTGTGGTCAAAGGACACACGTACAGCTGTCTGCTATCTGACCAGGAAATGTACAACTTCTTCCCCATCATGTTCCTAATTACGGCAATCAATCTCACTCTTAAACTTTACAATCATTTCAACCACCTCATAAAATCGTATGTTTTCTCTGCAGTGGACTCGACGACTATTAAGTCTTCCAATTTTAACAAAATGTTAATTGCTCATGAAAGTGGCGCTGTATACTTAGCCATTCATCATGTCTGACAGATTCTAAAAAGGAGAGAAGTATTGGATGTCTCGGCCAAGAACTAGAGTTTGGTGTTGGTTTACAATTTTTGTGCCTGGGAGATGTGTGTAATATCACCTTGGCATTTGTCGCTCTTAGCCCTCCCACCCACTTACCCCCACCCTTCTCTACCACTCTTGACTGCTTGGGCAGCGGCCATAAACAAGTCAATCTCCACCCGTCTCAAAACATTGGATTAGATTTATCCGCTTAAAATAGATTGTTATCCAAAAAGTAAAAGTCTCGCTTGATGGGAAAATTAATTTTACGATGACTGGTTTACTTGATCGGAGTTTGGGGGGGGGTAGTGGGGGCTATAAATGTATCAACTCTGTCTGGGGGGCGAGAAGCTGAAAATGACAGTCCTTGTTTTTGATTCAGACAAGTTGTCTCCAGAGTATTATACATGGTGTTGTCTTTGGGTCGCAGAAACGAGAGTAATGACTTGACTGACAGTCATTTGTAAAGCACCAGCAACTTGTCACGGGTTGAAAAGACCTCTACCTCAGGCTATAGGAAGATTGACAGTGAAAGATATTGTGTTAAAGTGGCAATATTGAAGATTTCAGTCCTGGTTGATTTTTGCGACACCTGTAATTACTGCTGGTAACAGATACCGCAGGTCACACAGATTTCTGGGAAGCAAAATGTTATTTCAATGAAGAGGTCAGAGAATAATTGGCTGCATTTCGTCACGGTGTGAGCAACTGCATACAGCACGACTCTAAACAGCAGGTCACGGAAAATTCGGAGGTGTGCAGCCGGTTGCCTTCAGTTCTTCACCTAACAGCTCGCTGTGGCTGCTCCTCCTCGTCCCATTACTCCCCGCAACATTTCAAATTGATCCACTGTCAAAAGATGCTGAAAATACCCATTGTCTTGCTTTGTGGAACTATTTTTTGATGAATGACAGCAGTAAGTCTTTAGCTCACTGACAAACACATTGCATTTCCTATGGATACTTCATAATAAAAGTCAACTTGTGTCGAGCTAAATGCCTGTAATGTGAAACTGCATAATCGTATTAAAATAAATGCAGCACTTTGCTTATAGTGTGCAAATGCAAATATACTTGCTGCAAGTATATAAATATTATTACACTTTTATTACTGAGCGATGGGGAGTCGAGTGCAGCTCATCCAGAACTGAAATGCAGTGCATGAAGGAGAAGAATCCTTTTTAAGTGGCAGTCAGTGCATTTAGACGTTAGGTGTTAAACCAATAGAGCAGTTATTGGATTGAGTTACAATGGAACTGACCTCAACCTATCAAACAACAAAATCCAGCCTGAGCCCAGTCCGTAATGTAAATTAACCCGACAGACATTACTCAGAATCTCTCTCTACAGATCTACAGAGCAAAAGCAAACATCTGTTCTTGTAACTTAAAGCACAATTTGATTTATTTTCTCCCTTTATTGCCTCGGTCTGTTTCTGACTCATACTGTCGAAGGCTGATACACGGAGAAGACTCACTATAAGGAGCAGCTTTATCCCCACTGAAATAAACACATCAACTTGTCACAAGAAATTCGTGACCAAATCTTTAGACTGATTCACTTTACATGGGAAATGTGTGTGATCTACATCTCTTTTGAATATCTCTCTCTCATACATGACTTCTCATGCAAACCATTCTGGGGTAGACATATAACATTTACACTAAAGATAAGGATTTAGGGGGGCAGCAAGGTCACAAGGAAATACTTTGTGGAGGCGCTCAAAATGAGTCAGGGATCAATGTTATTGGAATAAGTGCACAACATTCTCGTCTGTATGTGCATGCACACAGGCCTATTTCATTAAGCTCATTAATCATGGCATTCAAATTATTCTTTGCAGCCTGTGAGAGATTCCAATACCATTGTTCAATAACCCCCCCCCCAATATAATTCCACTGGATTTCTAAATACATAAGAATCGTCAATGCTAATTTGTTTTGGTTTCAAGTCAGATTAGTCCCCACAGAATCGCCTGTGTAGGCAGGTAGACAGAGGAACATCAGAGGATTTGTCCACATTATTCATCCAAAGCAAATGCATATTGATATTGTATAACCCTTCGCATCCTTCCGTGCATTTGCATTGTATTTACATAGTAAATATCAGCCAGTGCTACGCTTTGAATGACCCCAAAAATGTATGAATTTAAACGTGCCTGAGGCAGCGTAACAGCACACGGCTCACATAATGACACTGAATTGTCATTATCCTGTCATTATCCTACAAAGGAAACATTTGCCAAGTGAAACGTACAAAAATGCCCCCACCATTGTCATAATTGACATATTTGCAGTTTGCGGTAACGCCTATTTCAGCGCAACACTGAGGGTTTTCTCTGTCTTGGATTTGTCTTATTGAAGGACAGTTGCTTTATAGACTGCCATGTCCTGCTGAGCGACAAAGTTCAGCCATGATAGGCCACAAAGACAGGCACTTGATGAATCTTACACATGGCCCCATTCATCAACAAGTGCTGCTGTGTTATTGCCATCACCGGTGCCAAGAATATGAAAGCACAAGCTTGATGCAGAGCGGAATTGTATTTCTAATAACAAGTGTGACGCAGTTGTATTCAAAGAGCATGAACGCAGTTGACGCTTCTGACATTAAAAGACTCCTACAATGGTACATGTCAGCAGGCCTCAAATAAAGGGTTGAAATAATTTTCTTAAAAACCAAAGTATTTGTTAGGATGTCTTAAGAATGTTGCACATGGTCTTCACAAACAAAACAGCATTCCAACCTCCAGTTTTCAAGCCCCGTAGATAAGAATATTTTCCAAATAATCACTGTGGTAAGCCAGATGAGCAGAAACTTGCAATCGACAGTACTTTGTGCCTCAAGACACAACTATCACTCCCACATTACTTTCTAATACCCAGCAGTGGAGGGCAATAGTTCAAATAACAGTAATTTCCTCAAGTTTCTCCATTGTTCATTGTGAACAAACCAGCAGTTTTGTTTGCCCTACAAATCTACATGCAGGGTCCGTATCAAATTCTACCCTCAGAAAATGGAACTCCGTATAATTTGCAGGTATAAATCACGATCTCAGACACTCAGTCAGATACATGACAGGTCTGAGTGCAGGTAAGAAAACAGATCTGCTGACTGCAGTAGTCTGTCTATCTGTCTCTCAGAGTACTATTGTTGGATGCTAGATGTTTGTGTCTGCAGGGCTAGGTTGTTCATCAGAAGCTTTGGTTTGCTGCCACAAAGGCAACTTTTCTCAAAACACAATTGGTCATCGTCATCTGTGTCCCTGGGCCACTGCTATTATTTTTCTGTATTTCTACATCAGAGAACCGTGCACACAGGGACAATATTATCCTTTAATATGCCGTGCAACATTGTCTGATCAGTGGCACGGACATGAATAAAACATTTCTTAGAACCATTACATAAAGTGTGAGTTCATTACACATGGATGATGGAGGTTACTGCTCAACTTGGCTCATGTCGCAGGATGACCTTGTCGTTAACACAGTGCAGCAGCCTCTCTACGTACAGAACCAATGCCTTTGATAAAAACAAACAAAATGACTTATGCTATGCCATCGCAATGGACATGAAGGCAAACACATTCAAGATCAGTCTGACAGCAAAATCAATATAATCACCCAACAGGGATTTATAGTATGTCTGTGGCTCTTAGTGATGAGTTTATAGTGACCTTATTGTACATGATGGCGTTTTTATAGAGTATGCGCTGACATTAGCTCAACCATGATGCATTCATGTATGCAGGGCTTCACCTGGCTTCTGCATGGAGATACGTAATGGAAAGTTAACTAAGTACTTTGTTCTTGTTCTTAACCAGAGCTGTTTTTACAGATGTTTTTTTTTATTACTTGACAGCTTTGGTTACCAGATATTGTTGCTAATGAAATTAGCATAGTATATTTTCTCATGTACTGTGCTTGTATAAAAGTCAAAATGACCTGGGGGCCAGTGAACTTCTAGGAGGGGCCAGGTCAAGTGAGAAAAGTCCAACAATTCGGGAAACTAAAGAAATTAAAATGATATCTACAAATATTTAGGATGACATTGCACACCCTTTCAAAGTAAAAGTGAACAACAAAAAACATTTACGACACAAAAATAATCTGTAAATAACAAAAACAGACAGGAATAAAACACAATTAAAACATTACATCAACATATAGACAATTGTAATTTAAACAGGAGACACGGTTATATATAATTAAATGTTGAATTTAATCATTTCAAAACAAGTGTATGGGCCACAGGACATCGACTTGCGGGCCGCATGTGGCCCGGGAGCCACGAGTTTGAGACCCCTGTTTTAAATACTTAGGAAATTTCATTTCATTCTGCTCTGCAAGTTGCATTTAACTACAACTAATTTGTAGTTTTCTGTTCGAGATTTTATGGAACATTTACAATCAGTTTGCACACTACATTGTGGTAACTTGTTATAGATTCCTCGAGTATCTACAGCATTAAAAACGCTGCTTTACATTCACTTCCCATTCATTGTGTAAGAATGAGTGACGTCTAATGGTGAGAGGGCACATTGAAACAAATTCTTTCCCCAAGTGCATCGGGGAACTATGGTGGCCTTTGTGTGTTAGAAAGCGTATTGTTCTTCTTCATTTGCTGAGTAAGCTTCTGTTGCCAAATGCAAAATGGATGACTGGGTTTGTCTATTGAGCTGTTACATTTTGGGGGGTTATTCTAAGGCTAATAAGATCAAACAATTTTTATTTTAAGATAGTTATCCACTTATGAGTAGTATATTCAATTTCTCCCAATAAACCCTCCCGACTCTGGACCTTTCACTTAATTTTCTATTTATTAGAACGTGTGAACGTGCTCTAATAATGGATTATTATGTGTGTGCAGCTGTGGAATAACAAATGCAGACACCACTTGTATGCATAGCTCATGGCTTAGAACAGCTGAAAATAATTACCAACTCATACTCCACCCACAGATCTCTCTCTCACACACACGCACACAAGTCTGAATCGAACAGGAGTCTTTCTCTAAAATAGTCGTGTCCAAGTGCACATTCCTGCAGTGGACAGGAAAGTTGATCCAGGAGAGGTGGGAGAGTGGGATCTCGCTGATGTGACGTCAACCCCTGTCGCCCCCATCTCTCTCTCTCTCTCGCTGTCATTTTCCAGTTTTTCTCTGGGGTTTTAGTGCGCGCTGTGGTCTCAGCAAAGACACTGACAGACAAACAAGAGTGAAGGAGAGAGAGAGAAAGAGCGAGAGGGAAAGAGCGAGCGAGAGAGAGAGAGAGGAGGGGAGGGCCGTGCGTCCCAGCCACACCGCACTTTCCAAACACCACCGCCGTCTCGCCACGTTCATTCCAATGAAGATCTAACGAGCACAGACACAGACTCGAAGCAGAGAATCTACGATACGCGCTCTCCACGTGCGTGTTTTTTTTTTTTTGTGTGTCCCCCCTCCTATCTGCCCTGAAGATCGTTCACGCGCTGGCTCGAGGACAACTCACGGAAAGACACGAAACAAAAAAGGAGAAGAAGGAGAAGAAGAAGGAGAGGGGGGGGAAAGAAAAAAGAGGCAGAAGAACCAGAGGACGGATTTCTAATTCCCCCACGTTTGTTTTTATTCCCTATACCCTGGACTCGACTGTCATTTCTGGATGTAAAGAAAAAAAGAACTAAAACAAAACTATCCACTTATCTACAGAGATAAAAAAAAAGAAAGAAAAGAAAAGAAGAAGAGACGCTCAGTTTCAAACTGACCGCAAAATGGTGATAAGGTAAGAGTTTTGAGCTTAATGTGACAGGTATAAAGTGAAGTCGCTGCCGCAGTGACACAGTCGAGTCGTGAAGTATTGCTGTAATCCGCTGCTCTGGCTTTATTATCATAGGAAAGTGCGTTACCTGTGCACTGACCTGAGACCACTCCGTCCATGTGTCAGTAATGCTTTATAATAGACAGAGAGTTGGAATTAAAAAAAATACGCGCAACCTTGGAATAAGAGACACAGCAGCCGCATACGTTACCCAACGACACCAATAAATAAACGCCCATAAACAGGCTTCGTTTACATTCACAATAATACCAGCACATCAACGGAACGTGCATATCTGCAGGTGGGATGTGTATGTTGTGTTTAGGTTATGATAAACAAACAAAGAAGAAGAATAAACTGTTTAAAAAATGGACCATCTCAGCTCAAAATATGTTATTGTAAGCTCAGACTGAAAATGTGGCCACAGTTGTGTCAATACAGTTGATTTAGGTTGAGAGCGGCATGGAAAGCGTTTTTCCAACGAGTCGGATCCAATGAGAGGAATTTTCAAAGTGCATACTTGCAAGTCTCCAGAGATCCGTCATCTCAGTCTGACTTTATTTTTAGAACAGGTTTTTTTTTATTATTTTAGCGGGGAATTAAGTTGACTGGGCTTTTTTTTGTATTCATATTTAGACAAAACATCAGTGAGTCTGTCAGTCACACAACTATTCTATCAATCAGGTGAAAGTGAAGCTTTATTTTCAGTGGAACTGGTCACACCACCTGTGTTCAGTGTGCAAGTTGGGCCACTAGGGGACTCATTTTCCCCAACCAGTGAAGGGAATGCAGTAGAGAGGGAACCTCATGATCCTGACCATGTACTTATAGGATAAAGTATGCATCAGTGTGTGGAAAAGTAAGAGTTTTTAAATCATTCACAAATAATTATGGTAACCCAGTGCTTTGTAAAACACTGCAGAGGTAAAAGGAAAGGCATTGATTGGATATCACCAATGGAGTAAGGCATATTTGTATAGGTGTGTGTGTGTGAGACAGGGGGAGAGAATGCATACGTATTTGCTCAAGCAATTCCCAGTTTACAGCCAGTAAGCACTTCCAGGAGCGCACACCCATGCAACCTTCACTGTCTTCCCTGTTTTGCAGTTCCCAGCTCAAACAAAAAAGCACTTGGCCAATTTTGACACAGCACAATTAACACCGTCGCCGCACGTTCGATTTCCAATGTTGCTGTGGCGACAGCAACGCTCAAAAGAGCAGACGGAATGGATACGAACCCGAGGTGCTTCTCGTTTTAAGTGCTGCCGTGCAAAGTCGTCGAAAGGAGCAAAGTGTCTAGGCAGTGGGGAAAGCGGTGAAGACGCAGTCACTCTCCTCTCAGACCTCGTCAGTCACCTTGGAGAATATTTGAATAGTGTAAAATAATACATAGCATTGTGGGAAAAAGCTTAAGGTAAATATCGCAAAGGTGTGTATTAGTGAATCAAAAGGGTAAAGGAATCCAGCTCTTGAGTCTCGTTTACGACTGCGTGTACATATGTACTCGTGTGAGTGTATGTGCCAAGTATAAAAACAGTTCATGACATGCAAGCCATTAACCTGAAAAATGATATAAGGGTCTTGGAAAGTGCCTATGAGGGAGTATGAGGCCATTTTTTTTGCGTGCCGGCCGATTTACCTCTTTCTCTAGCCTTCTGTGCCTGAAGCACATTCTGAAATCATTTCCCTCATTTCTGACAGTGTCTAGAAGGGACAACTGGGTATTTCCAAGACTGAATGTTGGTGAGAAGTCTAAAATGTCTTTCAGATGTCCTTTCATATTTGTGTTACTTTTCCAATGCACATTTACCCGTGTGTGTGTGTGTGTGTGTGTGTTATATTTCTGGTCGCTGCTAAACAAGTTGTACGTTGGTGTCGTAAATGTTGCGGCGGCATCGTGATGGACTGTGGGAGTTTGCAAGATTTTCTTTTCCAAGTTTTGTGTTTACAACAAGTGCACCTCACAGTCGCATTGTCAGAGCAAAGTCAAGAAGCTCTTACTCGCCAATTTGTCTTCACGAGAAGAGAAAATGTTGTTTTCTATCAGTGTGTGCATGTTTATGCCAGTCCCTTGTGTGTGAGACCTACTTCAGGTCACACACAAAGGTCAGGGACCCTATTACAAATGTGGCATGACAAATCCACACTTACATTACAAAAAATGATTTGTAAACATAAAGACCACAATCACGAGGCGTCACAGTGCTGGACCGGAAGGAGACAGAGTGCCAATAAGTCTGTTAGCAATCACCCCCTCACTGCCTGTCCTCTTGTAATGCGGTGGGTGAATTCGAGCATATTTTGTGCCAGAAATGTTCCTTAACTACCCACGGACTATTGAGCTGGCAGCGTCGTTGCTTGGCTCATGTAAGAGAAGTTTGAGTTGTGGAGGTCATTTTAGAGGGTAGTGAGGCCTGCGTGCTGTTATCTGTGTCGGCATTGCATACGTACATGAACAAAATTGTGCATGTGTTGCGGATGCATTTTGTGTTCCTGTGGTTGAGTTTCCCTGTGTGTTTAACCGTCGTGTGTGTGTGTCTGTGCATTTACAGTGGCCAGCTTGATGCATTGTGACAAACGAGAGAGCAGTTTGATTTTGCACAACACTGAGCTGCACCACGACATAATGAAGTGATCATGCCTTTACCCTTGGTTCACTTTGGCCCTGGTCCCGCTGTGTTTTTCCCCTCTATTCAATCGCTTCACTCACTTATTTACTTGGCAAGCATTTCCTCCCGTAACCTCTAGTACTGCATAACTAGCGTCAAGGGTGGGTTGCTTGATAAAAACCACTGCTACGGGGCATTGGTTTTACACATAGGGGAACGCTAGCAGTTTTTATTGATATTCAAGTTGCCACTAGGTTGGAATAATAAGAAGCCTATTTTCACGCCCAGGCGAAATCACCTCTACTGTCCATCACCTTGTCAGGGCAGAAAGATGGGGCGTAAATATTATCTGGCAGCAGAGGGAGTACACGGCTATAACTGAGCTTCTTGTTTTCTGTTACTCATATTCTCTATTTTTTCACTATTTGTTCTCCATCATTCCTTTGTATATATATATATAATTCTTTATTTTTCTTTATTTTCTCATGACAATAAGTCCCCTCTTCACCTCTTTTCATCCCAATTCCTCTGCACATATTTCCCTCAGGTTAATTACTCGCAAGTAATTCTTCGGCCTAAAGCGCGTGTCACTAACAACGTGTCACAACGTAGCACTGGATACATAAAAGAATGTGTTGCCTTGAGGTTCGGCCTTGCGGCTTCGTGCACAGGGGGAGCACAGATGCGTCGGTAAAAAGAGGACTTTTCCACAGCAGCTGTCCTTTGCTTGCATATTGGATTTCAGGAGTTATGATGGATGCCGAAACCCTGTAGCCAGTTGAGTTGGACATGCAGGGATCTGGGTTATACTGGTTATGGATTTGGATTGGGGTTCACTGGGACTGGCAGAGGATTGGTATTCTGCCCTTGACCTCCATTACCGATCATCTCCCTGTCTAGGTACTAACTGCTAAGTAACTAAGAGAGTAAGAAGAAGAGCAGACTGCAAGTAATAAGTAAATCGTAAAAGTAAATAAATGGTACAGTATTCCAAAAATATGGTGTTTAAAAGGTGGCTTGGCCATAATTAAAGGTCTTCATTTTTTCATTTTGGTACTACAAACTTTTTCTCATGCCCTTCCCATCGTCTAATTTTCCTCATCTTAATTTTTCCACTGAGGTTCATTTGAATAACCAGCGGAATGAGAAAATAAAAGCGGGGGGAAGACATCGAAGCGGTGTGTCGCTCCATGCATTCATGTCACACGGCTTTATCAAATTAGTTCACAATAGCAGCCACACAAGTGATGGAATTTCAATTAACGTATGACAGTTTTTCGAATTTGTTTCTGCTCACAAGAGAGTTAGTGGCGGTTGTGTTTCATGGGTTGCGGGCAAGGGAGTAGACAGCAAAGAGGGTCTTGTACCGTAAACCTATTTTCCAGTCTACATGGTCTATGTACACACCTCCCTCCTCAGGCACCCCCTTCATCAAAAAGGAATGACTTAGCTGAAGCGCTTTTGTTTGTCGGCACTCTGTGATTAGAGCCTGGAGTGTTATGATAAAGTTACAAGTTACAAAATTTAGTTGATAGGCTAAATGCTAAACAATTACGCTACCTGCTGTGCCAAATAGAAGGGTGCACGAGGTAAGTGCCATGCAGGGAATCTTAGCTCAGACTAGTGGCGAGCTTGTAAACTGGGAAAGAGCGACATATATATGACCCTCTGGGACTGTAAAAGGTTTTGGGGCTGAATTTGCAACACACGCAATCTCACTAGCACTTCTAGACATGCACACATGCCAAGTATGTGCAGACACATACGGATGTGAAAGCCTATAAATATGATAGAACTAACACTAAGAATAGATAAACGGTGTCTGTTGCTGCCACAGCTCTGCAAATGAATATTTATTTCATGCAAATGTATTTGCATTAATGTCAAACAAAATAACTTCATGTTGGCTCATGAACAAGGGTGATTGATTTGATGTCCAGCTGCTAAAGAGAGAAAATACATAAAAAATGTGGAGCAATTTAGTCATACAGCAACTGCCCGGATAGGGAATGCTTTTCATAGTGGATGGATTTTCATCATTTTGAAGTACTTCCCCCATGTGAATACATTTTAAAGTGTTGAGTGCTGTAATGGGACACAGTGCCTCTAGTCCACTCACAGCATGGCTCCCACATGTTTAAACATATGAAGATATCTTACAATCAAAGGGAGGAATGAAGGAACCTTTGACAGATCAACATTGAAAAGGTGTCGATATTTTCCCTCATGCTCTTTTCCCATTTTGGAATTCAGAAGTAAAGTCCTGTATCACTCTGAGGTTAGAAGTCAACGTTTAAATTCTGTGTAACCCCGTCATTCTCTCTCTCCAGTCAATCTGCAATTATAGCTAGCTGCTTTGAAGAAGCCAGGCGGAACTAAAATGACTTTTCATGTCCTGTATAATGACTGCCATTTGGAAGCTGACATGGGGAGAGGGGATGAGGGAGATAGAGCTATAGAAGAGAGAGTGAAAAGAGGTGGTGGGAGGGGCAGAAGGAGGGAGAAAGGGGAACAATCAGTGGATGAAAATGGCTTAGGTCACCTCTGGTTCTGACCAGACTGCTCAAACGACCAAACCAAACATCTTTCCCTTGTCATTTTTTAAGCATGAATTTAACTTTGGAAAGTTTCACCTTCTTCTCCTTCTGTGTCCATCTTTCCTGCATTTGGTCTCCATTCATTTGCCATCAACAGAGGCTTAGCAGCTTTAAGGCGGATTACAAGATGAATTGCACAGAGAGACGCAGTATATTCTCTTTAGGGTGGGCCACAACTGCCAAAGGCCAGAGTTGAGTGCCGTCACCTGGGCGAGCAGCTGGCTATCTTTTACACTTCTCTTGCTAATGAGGCCAGACAGTTGGGGCTGAAGTTATAGCGCAGGCTGGATGCTGTGTTGATAATCTATTATTTAGACTCGTGGGGAGGCTCGTCTCAAGAATTTCATGCATGTATTTTGCAAAGCAAATGGTACCCGGGGGATTACAGAGTTCTGTGTGGGAAAGAAATGACCAAGTATTAGACATTAATTTATGTTGCAACATTTTTTCGACCTGCCTATTTCAAAGCTGCCAGGACCAAAAAAGGAAACTTTTGGTTGTTTTCTTTGTCCTTTCATCATACTAGAAGATATACAGTATGCTGCTCATACAGATATGCTTCAGTGGTGCTACCGCAGCTGACAACAGAATTTAATGCAGTGCATTCTCGGGTTGTTTTCATTCAGAGTTTCTTCCCTTTTTCGGTCCGTCATTTCTTTCCTCATTGTGATATTTTAGGGACAACAGACAAAGGTTATGCTTGTGCCTTCAAACAGCCGGCACAGAAGAACGGGTACATCTTTCCGCTCCCTTTTCATGTATATTTTAGGAACTATTTCAGAGGGGTTTCTGAGAGTTGCATCACACTGTTACAGATAACAGAGTACAGGCAGGCCTTGTTTATATTTAGCAAGGCTAGAAAACTATGGTGCACATGATCCCACTAATGTATTTATAGAATAATACCAGTGTTTAAATTTGACCATGTACAAGGGGCTGCTAAAGCAGTTTTTTAAACCATACATTTCTCATCATGCTTATCAATTCATGTTTAGCATCCATGCAATAGAGAAACACACTGGTCAGGTGTCAATCACAAGATCAGAAAATTAGACTGGGGCAATTGGCAATTTGGCAATTATCTATATTTGGACGTGTATACGCAAATCTACTGGGAGATGAGATGGCAACAGTTAAACATAGAGAGGCAGTTTTAGCCAGAGGAGTTTAAAAGACTTGGGCTGCTCTTAAATGAAGTACATGCAGAATGACCAAGGATACCAAAAATAGCTTGAGTATATAGATAGAATTTATAGGCTACACATACCAAACCACATGAAGTCACTGAGTTATTCACGACTCCTCGTGTAACACAGATCTACATCGCGGTCATTTTATGTTGAGATTCACAACAAGGAAATTACCACTTGGTTACGAATGAGGCTGCTGGAGTAAAGGAGAGATGTATCGGTGTTCGCACAATGGCATCGCACACATTACTGGCACGATTAACGTGTTTAATGACATGCTGTGCATCTGTATAGCTGTATATATGAAATCTCCCAAACCTACAGGGTGCAGTAAACAAGAATTCCTGCGACACTTATTAGGTGTAGGGCAGTGTAACCCTAACTGCCACACTTAATCCTCTACCTATACCCCTACCTTGTCCTTGCATGTGTTCTCCCATCAATCCACCCTAAAGAAACATTCCAGGAGAGTTTTAGTATCTTTGTAACAGGATACCATCATGTCTTGTGTGCGTGTGTGTTTGACAATGAGAAAGGGAAAGTTTGTGCGTGGGAATTGGAATGTTTGAGGACAGCCCTCCCTTTCTTCAATCTGTAAAAGTTTAACACAACAAGCTACTTGAGTTACATGATGTAAGGCAATAAATAAGCCTTAGATTGGGTCTCCAGATTGCAAAGGTTAGGCTGAGGATGACAAAAACATGGGCTTGTGTGCAAAGATATCCACAGATAGAATTATATGATGCCTTTGCAGCAAGAAGATCAAGGTTCGTGACCCAATCAGATATGTATGCTCTGCCTGTGTTTGTGTGGGTTTTCTCCAGTTTCCTCCCTCAGTCCAAAAACATGCAGATTTGGGGATTCGGAAAATTTGACTCTAAATTGACCACAGCTGTTTGTGTGAGAGTGGATGGTTGTTTGTCTCTATGTGGACCTGTGATGGACAGGTGTCCAGGGTGTATACAGCCTTTCACCCTATATCAGCTGGGATTGGCACCAGTGCCCCCCGAGACCCCGAGAAGTGGTAGAAAAGGGTGGATAGATGGATAATGACATGATAGAAAGGCGTTATATTACGTTGATGAGAGAGGAGATGCTAAAATCCCTTTCAACACAAATGCACAGGATAATTAGAATAAGATGTAGAGATATTGGATGTTTTTGGAGAGTGACAAATAAAGATACGGAAAAAATAATTAAAGCTGAGAAAATAAAAGAATCTGCTGCCACCACAGCAACCTTAAATTGAGCAGATCTACAAATGAACTTAAACGCACAAATTAATGCTTAAAAGACAACTTGAGGAAAAATCGTGACTGACACCTTACCACTGTAACTGTGTCGTTGAAACTGAGCTTTGGAATTACTGTGGAATGGGCTCACTAAGTGCCATAAATTTTTGATGGCTTGCCGCAGGTCTCCACAAGGAAAAAAAGAGTGTCAATTAGAGCAGGTTTTATTCTGAAAATATTAAAGTGTTGAATGATGACAATTGCTGCTGATGGCCATTATCTTTCAAGCTTGTAATACTGCAAATGGAGTTGCCTTTTGCCATAGACAATTTCCATTCCTGTGACAGTCTAAGTAGAATCTGTGCATGTTTTTAAGTACAGGGCTCTTTCCGTCACAGTCGATAGAAATGTTTTCTGTTAGCCGTGAAAACGCATCGCAACACATCCATTACTCCTGCTCCCGTCACTGTCCTCCCACCTTCTGCTGTTATTTGGAAACTTTCTTACCTGTGATAAGCTTAAAGGTCCCATATTATGCAAAATCAACTTTTTAATCATTTCAATCCTTATACTTGGGACTCTGGAGGCCCTACCAGTCACCAAAGTGTGAACAAAGATGACTCACTCATGTTTTTGTGGTCCTCCTCAGTCTAAGTACCGGAGATAAAATGCAAGATGTTGACTTCCGCGCTCAATGGGACGTCACAATGCGCTAAATTCCTGGAATTGTTGTCTCGGGGAGCTCTGATTTGTCCGTAAAACACAAGAGAGTGCTGGCGAGGGCAATGTCATCCGAAAACCGGAAGTTCGCGAAAAGTTCTATTCTTGGCTCCACAGTGCAGCACAGAGTTCTACACAAACTTCCAGCCTCAGAAGATTTATCTGTCAAGTGGATACATGTTACATATGACGGCATTGTGCCTGCTAGAGCCTGCAAATGATCACTTTTTCCAAATGCTAACTGCTCTTAGCTCCCAGTAGCCTCTGTGGCTGATGTCATTTCCTGTCCCTTAAGTTTTACTTTAAAGAGATACTACTAAATTGAGCGTTCTGAACAGGGCTGTTTTGGCAGGGTGGTTGAACTGCTCTGGTGCTTCATCCTGATGGTATTTTGACCAAAGCATGTCACAGACATGTTCCAGGGAACTAGTTAAACTTGGAGAAACGGGGTATAATATGGGATCTTTAACAAAAAGCTGTGGCTAGCTGCTAGCTCTACTATTGTATTGTCCCTCCACTTGGACTGCCAGCCTTCATAACACACCAGAAAATTAATCTCCATTGCTTCATTGCTCCATTGCTGCATTGTTTCTTACATATTATTGAAACATTTGCAACCATCTCTCCAACAGGGGCACCATGGGAAAAGGTCTCTAAAGACAGCTTGTCTTCAGCCCGACTTAATAAATACGCAGTGAATGTGATCAACAGTTCAGTCTGCCCTACTTGTGGTTGCCTCTACTGCGACCTTTAAAGAAATCAAGACAAGTTATTTGATGTGGAAGACGGATGTTCAGTAAAGGATACTGTAGTTCAGCGAAAGGGACGACACGACATTGTCATAGTTTGTGACCTATCCTCATTTGTTTTGACATGTCACGGTTTCTCTCTGTCAAAATGGCTTTCACTCTTTGTAAGTGATTCCTCTGTTCCTGCCCCCCCCCCCCTTTTTTTTTTAAAAACTATCTGCCATCTGCAGTGACGGCATGATGCCACAGCTTTTGTGTCATCGGTGACAACGCTTGCACACTCACACACTGGAACTAGAAAAGAGAGAGAGGAAAGGGAGATAGAGGGGGAGGAAGAGACACAGTGATAAAGAGAGCTCACTTAATGTCCCAGTGGCCGTCATTACCCAGGCATCCTAAGAAATCTCACTTGTTTGTGTTCGTAACATGTTGATACTTTTATGCCTCAACATCACCGGGAATTACCTCAGTTGGGCTCGTCACAATTTCTGTCGCATCGATTGAGGCATATTTCACGCAGTCAGAAAAACAAAAAGTTTGGATGATAATATGCTGATCCAGAGAATATGATAGCTCAGCAGGCCTTGGATACCACACACTCCAGTAGCAGACTTGAAAGAGCATCCAATTTAACCTAAAATAACACGACTAAATAATACGACTTCTAGCCGTTTAATTTAACTTTAAACTCATTGCATAAATTCTACACAAAATCACAATCTATGTCACGACACAGGATAAACAGCCACATTTTTTGCAAGTAACTCCCTTTCTTTATGGCTGAAAGATAAACTCCGTGACACATTCAGTTTCCGTGCACCTTTGAGGTTTGGGGTTAATTTTTGACTTCATTAAATCTAAGGCTAAAAAATATACAGCATCTTTGCATAAAAACACAGTGGGAGAGGTGATTATCTTTGCAAATTAGCTCACTCATTTAGAGCTGTGTGGATGCAGATGCCTCCGTTCAATGGAAGCCTATTATTCCAAACGACTCTCATTAAGCCGTGGTGAAATAAGGCAAGCTGTGGAAGCAGTGAAATAAAATCTTTAAACTGGCTGTGCAGAACTCGGCAGTAGTGCGCTACGCCGTCTTCATTAAGAGCTCTGACGTCAGGAATAAAATGCAGAAAATGACTCAGTGTATGCAGCTGATTTATATAGAAGGGTATTCTGTGTTTGTGCTTGAAGCCGAGGGAACCGATGGTACAATCTGAGCTTAATGACAGAGTTTAATAAAAAAAAAAAAACAGCAACCTAACAATGAGAAACATGAATCATCTGCTGATGACAAACACTTGAATAACATTCAAGGGACTTTGCTGATTAGTCAAGCTGTGCTGACTTATATAGGCCACACAAAAAAAAAAAAAAACTGGACTGCATACTCATTCCCTGGTCCTTGACACAGCTGTACACAGACCATTTGCAATTTCCATAAAAGAAACACGTCTGCTACTGTTTAATGCCTTTTCTATGTACATACATACATATTGAAAATTGCAAAAGAAGACACTTATGATACAGACTCTGTCTTGACAATAAATTCTGTGATTATTTTGACTATCCGAGGCCTATGGTGCCCATGGACAAACACGATTGCTGTAAAGCACAACTGAACGATACACCACTTGGACTTATTCTTTCCCTGGATCATTTCTAAGTGTTTAACATCAGGGCAGCACATTTGGAGGAATGAAAGAAGATAAGCGATTAGATGGACTATTGTTAAATGAGGAAAAATACTGATGGGTCTCTTCAGCTCCCTAAACACAGCAGGTGGCCTCCATCTGAATCTCATTTCAGCTTCTCTTGTCCTTATTCCTTTACAATGTATTTAATACAATAGCAGTAAGTGGAAATCAGATTATTGTAAAACACACACACACACACATACAGAGCAGACAGAGTGCTCTTCTTAGAGTTTCCCAGTTTATTACTACCGTATGATAACTTCTGTCCATGGATTCATGTGCTGTTTGGCTCGGGCCTTAAACATCAGTAGCCTGTATAAGATGATGGACTGTACACATTAAAATTCGATCTCCTGCATCACTACATCCAGCGCTGGTCAGGCCGGCAACTATAAATTGCTGGCCATTATTTTCGATTAACCAGACTGACATTGTGGCCCATCACATTTCTTCCCATTTTTAGCCCCCGACACAGCGATGCCATATTCCCAGCGATGTTTCATTTTAGATTGTGCCAAAGCATGATAACACCGACCAGCAAACCTCGGGACACAAGCCAATGGGCAATCTTATTAATGGCAGCGCTGCGATAACCGTAGTTGTCTACCCCCTCAGTCGGTATCTTGATCTTCAGGCACATACTTTCCCGGGCCGCAAGAGTAGAGGTGTCATGGTGGGTGCAAAAGGGTGAGGACATGGCTGTTTATCACCGATATGCTGAGGAAGTTTCTTATTTCTTGCATCCCAAATAGAGCAATATACGTTAGCACATCCCAAAACCACCATTTGCTCATTCTTCAAAAATAGCAGGAAACAAATTTCCATCATTATGGCCAATTCATTGTCTACAACTCTAACTTTAAGTATAGTTAGTGACATTTAATTTGCAAAAATTAGTGCAAAACATTAAGTGAATCCATGAAAGCAATCTGACTGCTAAGCTTTTTTATTGACAGAAACAAATTGTTGTGTATTTGCGTTAAGTCCTTCCCTTATTTCTTATTGAGTTTATTGGTAATCAATACCCCTTTTTCACTGAGACACTGAGGCCATGACCCTAAAGAGGGACCTTTTGACAGTGGACTGGGTCAGTTAGGATTAACTATAGTTTGTTTATGCTTAGACAGATAGGGAAGCCCCACTTTCACCTCGTGAGATGAAGGCATGACATTAAACATGATTAATTTCTGACCTGATCCCATTTTTACAGCTTGTATGTATGTTGTTGTCTTAAGACAGTACATCTCTTATGCTCTCTGCAGCTCTTGCCTTATGGCCAGTTCTCTTTTAAAGTAGACCTCACAAAGAGCAGGGTATGTGTCCCTGTCAAATATCGGACACTGTGCCAGTTTGGTTGTCAGTCAAAACGTCTCAGCGGGATCCTGTCATCTGGTGTTTCTATACACATGCTGCTGATTCAGACACATTTTTTTAGTCGTTTTTTCTTTTTTTCTTTTTTTTTTGAGAAAATGGGGCCTGGCCTCCAAGTGGAGGTCAGAGCAGTTGACCCTACCCTGGCGAGCTCGCAGTCTGCATTCAATGATTTTATTCAGCCCCACTCAGTAGAACAGCAGGGTGTGACCGGGGTCGATGTGGCATTGCCAGCACTTCCATTGAGATGTCCCGGGCCCATTTAGAGGTGCTGATCAAGAGTTCCGGATGTTTCTGATTTACTGCTGAGCTTCTATATATGCAACAGTCAACTCAGTCTGTGAAAATATGGTTTGTTTTCCTTTTCTGGAAATGTGTGATTCAGTGGAGCTGGCAGGATGATGGCTTTGCTACTCAGCCCAAACGACTAAAATATTGCAAACTCACAGTATATGTACATAATTTGAGATACAGTATGCTTTTTTTTTGTTATTATTTTTCAGTCTGGTACAAAGTAGAACAAAGGAGAGAGAGAAGAGGATATCTGGCAAATGAAAAACAATTAGGCCAGGTGCCAGACTCAAGTCAAGCATGTGAGCTCAATAAAGCACACTGCATCGATTTGTGAGTTATTCATTATTTGTTTTGGATGTAGGGAAAGTTCTTTGCAAAAAAAGGCCAACTCTTCAGACTTAGAAATAAATGGTGTGACAGATCGTCAATGGCCACAGAATATGATAGTAAATTGCCTCGTATGGATTAATTTTTCGATGCCACGCCCCCATTCTCATGAGCTGTTATGCTTAAAGCAAGACCAAGCGCTCTCCAGAGTATTGGATTTTTGTGCAGCCTGCTTCCAGGTTTGAAAATGAGGATTTATTTTGTCCTGCTGCTTGAACGATGCTTACAAGAGAACATGGATTCAAGTAGATAAATAGATGTGGAGAAAGACATAGATCACTGTGGGTTTAATATCTCTCATGACAACAAACAGCCTTGTCGGTGGTAACATGCAAGAATTGCCCAAATGCTAAAATGGCAGCTTTGTTTACGGCATTCAAAATAAATGGCTGAGGCCCCGCTGTCACTCACAGATGGCACTTCCTTTGAGAAAAAAAATACTGCAGAGCCAGTGATTCGTTATAATGCGTTGGCATGGTGGCAGCCATTTTGCACAAGCTCCGGAGGCACTGATCGTCACAGAGAGGCGTTGGCATTGTCTTGGCACCAGCTCGACCCCGGGTTCTGAGTAGTAACTGATAGCCAAAGCTGGAGCTTGTCAGGCCTGACGTTTATCACTTTTGACATCTGTCCACACCCCTCAACACTGACCTTGGGATCCCTTTTTCCTCAGTTACTCCACTGCCCAAAACCTCTCTCCCTCCACTACACTTGTCCTCATTTGGCTCGGTTTCCGTGAGTGTCATTTTGAGGCTATCGTTTACCCCTTTAGACCTTGCTTTGTGGCCCGAAAAAACTTGCAAAGTGATGTTCAAATACTGACAAGCAGCATGCCTTATTTGGATTTATGCCTTGGTGCAGTTTTGAGCAGATATACTTACTGGCTATAATTCTACCACATCTATTAAGTCAACACCTTTTGATTGATTGATGACAGAAATGTATTTTTCAATTACAGCCTTGGAAACACATGATAACAGGGATGTTTTGTAAGCATTAAATTAAAGATAGCACGACAAAGAATGCTCTTTGTCCTTTTTTTAAATTCTTGTGTTAACTTGAAAGTGATTTCCTCTTGCAGATGGAATGAATCGTAAATCTTGCCTTTTTTGATGTTTGCGCCAACAAGACAAAAGAAGAAAAAGGGGTTAAAAAAAAAAAAAAAAGCTGCCACACACAGTCTTACACTGACAGGCTGGCATCTGACACGATGTGTGGTGAGGGAGCGCTGCTGCTGCCAGAGTTTGACAGTCTAAAGAAAGGGTCACAGTGGCAAGCATATCCAGACACACACATTTGTCCATTTGTCATCCTGAATCAATTTCTTTTACAGATGAAAAGAAAAACGTGTTCTTTTATTTTTTTTTAAACTCACTGTTACTGGGTACAAGATTAAAAGCTATCCTTTCTGTCAAGGCGGTCCTGTAAATGTTTGTGTATTTGTTGTCTAACATTGATATCTATACTGCTTGCTGTCTAGATTATTTCTGTGACTGAATCCACAATCTACACATTGGTTATATTTGCAGCTTTGACTTTCCTGTGTTGCATTGCACATCCTTTTACATTATGCTAGAGTGACTAGTCAACAGCCTTCACCCTTGGCCTCCCTTATGAGGTAATTAAGCCCCTGGATGTTTGTTTAGCTGTCTGCATGTGTGTCCTGTATAAAACAGAGGGGGGGCATATGTTCCTCCTACCATAAACCCATTGAAACAGCGGGGCATGAGTGGTTAGGAGGTCGACTGTGTGTGCATGTGTGTCAGTGTGTGCTCTAATTAGGCAGGCAGAAGTGTATTAGCCTCACTGGGCAACAGCCAGCTGGGAGCATCTGGAGTTGTCTTTCATACTCACAAACTTCCCCACTACACACGTACTTGTCCACACACACACAGAATTACAAAAGATATCTTTAGAATAGCAGTGTGATAAGAGAGTATAGGTCAGGCATGACGGGTCATATGGGCAGCTATTTAAGTCTACCTCGTTTTAAGCCTCCCTCACATCATATCCTTCCTCACATCATAGCCCCGACCTATGTTCCCGTCTGGATTCCTTGTTAAAGTGTAATGGTGCCACTCTTTCAAGACTGGAATGTCAACAGAAGACAAAGCAGAAATCCATCTATTCCTAGCTGCTTCTTTATTCCCAAACATGCACCAAAGCTGCCCTGAAGGACCAAACAAATGAAATGTTATGTGGATACTATTGCTAAAATAATCTGCAAAGCCTCTTGAAGTCATGTGGCACTCTGTATATGTTTGTCTAAAACTTATGTCAAATGAAATGGGATGAGATCTTTTAAAGGTCAGTATTTTGATTATCTAAAAAGTCCTCTACTTTTCACCAAATTTTTTAAACAATGCAGCTGCTCGACGCCAACTCTCAGCTCTTACTGCATTTTTTTATATGTCCCAACAGAGATTTCTGTGTAGCTGAATACTCACCACTACAGACGCTACATCACTTCCTGTATATCATCCAAATATACTAAAAGTAATTGTGCTGTTGCTTGCTGTATAGTAACAAATCAGTGACTTGACCAACTGAAATAGTGCTTCTATGTGGTATTGATTATCTGGTTAGTCCATGAAAAACCATGGACAAGACAGTCACTGAGCCCCTTCCTCTAACGTATTAGTGGCTTTTATGCTCCTTTTCCCTGTAATCCACTCTTGTACTGTATTTGTCATCTTTATTCCTCGGCTATTCTTGCTCGCTTGCTGAGTTAGATCACAGAAACGCGGCTCATCACAGTCAAGGGATGCTTCTTTTATTAGCTGTCAGTAGGCTGAACTGGTAGGACAGTAAGAGGCAGAGAGAGCGAGTGGGTGGCAAGAGGAAGAGGAGCACAGGGGCAGAGGAGAGGGCACAGATTTCCCAGCTGTTAGATCACAAGCGCTACAAACCTGTCAGAGATTAACTAGATAAGCGGTAACATACAGAGAGGCAAGACAAGACAGCTGACAAAAATGTATAAAGATGGTTCTTTTTACTAGTCGCACATGATCTACCAGAGTCCTTTAGTTTTCTGTTGGCCGAGGACGGTAAAGTTTTGCACACTGCTCTCATGGAATGTCCAGTGGGATACGGCACAAGCCAGCAAGCGTGCAACGCCTTAATACCCCTACAAATCCCCGTCTCCTGCCTCACATCCCTTTTATTTTTCCCCATCATCTCACAAACCCACGCCGTCTTCCAGTCTGTGGAGTAATGTTTTATAAGTCCACCAGCAGTCTTGGGGGGGGGGAGGGGGGCGCGCGAAGGACCGGCATGTAAAATTATATCGGGCCATATAAATAGACCTCCATTGTGCCATTTTTACAATATTATTTTCATTAAGATTGCAGTGATGTTTTCTTGTCTTTGTTGTGCATCTGCTGTCTGATTCAATTGTAACGACAGAGGAAACAATACCACTCCAAAAAGTGTCAGTGATAAGAGCACAGAGTGCTCCCGTTCTGTATGATTAAATTTATTGTGACAAGCAAGCTTGCTGTATTTTGGCGAAACATGTTGCTGTGGGAACCCATTAAGTTCACAGTCCCTGAACAAAAGAGCCCAACATGAGGTGGGATTTGAAGAAAAAAAAAGGGTCTTCAGCAGGTCTTTGCTTTAAGTCCCTTTTACTCTCAAAGTACTGAAGATGTCTGTATTGTATTTGCATATTTATTAGAAATTGGTGCCACAGTGATTAAGTTAACTGGGAGCCAGTTCTGCAGAGTGTGGATAATGAAATCATATAAATGTGAAAGTCAAAGGACATTTTCTCAAAAATATATCTGTCAGCACTGTAGCAGAATTAGAAAACTCGGAATTCAGCAAAAAAAATATTACAACATGCATTCGGTGATTCAAGTCAGAAGATTTAACAGTGCAGCGATAATTGTTGTACGATGTTAACATTATCCATAACATAGTAGACGTTTGCATGTTAGCAGTGGAACATTTTGCCCTCGCGAAGACAAAGAAAAAAAAGACCTGAGGCACTAATAAATCCACAGCACAGGGACGAAGGAAATATTTTTTCACCAGACATTCATGTTGTGTTTATTAAACATGGAACCAATATGGACTTTATTACTAAGTGCTTGAGACCAATGTAGCTCAGTTGCCCCAGACAAGTAATTAGAGTTCACACTGAGGCCTGACTCTAAAATACAGTCATTATGCAAGCAAAAAATACAACCTTTCCAGGTCACATCACTTTGTTTGCGGCAGTAAAACAAGTTTATTTCTGCATTGAGCCACCATTATAGTAGCCCCAATCCACTTGCCCACATTTTATTGAGCACAGAGTGATTGGGGGCGACTGAGAGATTCAATAAAACTGTGGTAACACAATTGACTCAACACAAGCAACTGTCTGACATTTTTGTTGTGTGGAATGTGTCCTCTTATGGTATCATTTTATATACTAGTGTGTGATACATGTGCAGAATCATTTTCATCACTCGCATTTAAAAAGTGCTTGAAGAGAAAAACCCCAGACCAAGGCACCAAAATCTTTACAACCCCCTTAAGAGCTAATCAGCCATCTTGCAATGAAACACTCAAGTTTATATTGGCCCTTCTCGCACAATAGTCCCAATGTATGCTTGTTGTTAATCTCAAAGGTCTTGGCAAGAATAAAACTCATCCTGTTGCTCTCTTGGTGATTACAGAAAAAGGTCATAAATCCAAGAAGGCAGAAATTAGTAGCAAAGTATTTTTGGAAACTGTGGGCAGGACTGTGGACAGATGTTGCTCAGAACAATGAGACAACATCCCTCCAAAAACTGCCCTTGGAATGTGAGATCAGTCATGCATATTCTATCAACTTGACTTTCATTCTGCGAAAACTTCTAAATCAGCAAAACATCTTGTAAATGTGATGTCGAACCAGTTTTCAGGGACACGGTTTGCAATGTGCCATATGGGTCGGATCTGTTTTAGGTTGGACAAAATATGATAAATACACAGCTCTTGCAGTGATTTGTTGAGCTTATTTTAAATCATTGTAATGTGGAGTAGTTTAACAGAGGTTTCAATTGTGTTTGCTAAGACGTGGGCACACAGATAATTGCATAATTAATGTAGCCAGCAATAGGTCTTTGTCAAAGTATGCAAATGATGACAGATTTTCCAATAATTTAAGCAGATGTTACTATATTTTAACATTAAGAATTTGGTGACTCATATTTTGAGCATAAATATTTTTAGTCATACATTTGAAATTCAATGAAGTGTTTACTAAGGCATCACTTAGATGGGTGTTCTGCTACTCAGTTTCAGACTTTCAAAGACTTCATCAAATACATCATTGTAGGGCAGGATGACCCCACTCATATGTACACATCAGTACTGGCACCATCACCAATTTATCACAAGTAATGTCCTTAGCTCTTGACATTTGACCCATCCTTAGGGCTGTGTTTCTATTGAAGGCAACATGCCACTTTCACAAGTGTCTGTCCAAAGCCTCCTTGGAGGGACACGCCATTATTTGCCAGAAAAAAATATGCCGCTTAAGCTACTGATTGTGAATCCACCCCTGTGCCTAGCATGCGTTCCTGTCTGTTTGCATGTCTATCATTGTCTTCTCAGACCTCTGGAGTTTTATGCACACTGCTCATTAGCCAGACAATGGCCACATACCATGAAATGCTGTACAGGGCAATGTGTCAGAAAACCCTTTGGATGAAAGACAGGAGGTTGGCAGCAGAAAGCTGTGTGGATAGAAGAAGCGGATGGACAGAGCAAAAGGACAGAGAGGTAAATGCAAAGGGAATGACAGGTAGAGGCCATGGATGACTTGAAAACAAAAGCATGCATGTGACAAATGAGAAGGGGGTCTCTATGTTATTCACTGAAACAACCTGTCTTTCCAAGCACCAACATTACAAGCAAGCCCGGTGAGTCAAACTGCCCTGACCTCTCATGCTTGCGAGACCTAGCAGGACGTGGCAGTGCCGCTCCATATATCCACGAGCCACACGAGTGCAGCTGTAGCTGAGGCACGAGCTCCATCCAGTGTATGCTGGCTCCCCTCCCCTTACATCACCACGTCTGGAGGCGGAAGGTGGGGAGGGGTACAAGATTAATGATGGTGCTAAGCGCGTATTTATCATCCAGCTGGAGAGTAATGCGACACCTTTCTAATCTGAATATATTTCATTGGGCTGTTATGGCACTCAGCCCTGAGCTCCATGTATGTGTGTGTGTGTTAGTGTGCTTGTACCTCTGTGCGTCATTGGAAGTGTATTTGAATGTTAATCATATCTGAAAGAGTTTGAGCGTGAGAATGTGTATGCTTGTAAAGGCACGAGAGTGCTGTGATACAAACCAGCCGCCGTAATCATTCGCACTATCTACCCCAGCAAAACGTCTTGTGGTAATTAAGTAAAGATGAAGTTGCTCTATCCAGCACGTTGGGGCCATGCCACACAAGATCCTCTCTTCTGATTTTCAGCTTCCTTATCGACAGACTTCTATCCTCTTCTCCTTCTCATTCGCCACTACTAGTGTTTTTGCACTCAGCAAGAATCAAGATGGATGTCTTCTTTACAGAGATGGGGAGATATGGAATGTGGAAGATGAGGTCTGATAGTGTTCACATTGGGCCTCCCATTAGATTGGCCCCATCGTCACCAGGGCTGTCGGAACACATAAGTTCTGCTGTGAATGTGCCTGCTGTCCACACCACCCTGATATCTGTTGACTTTGGAAAACTTTGGCGTTACGTTGTGGTATTTATTCGTATCAGCCATGACTATCGGCCGTGTCAGAAAAACTAGTTTCACCCTGTTGTCAGTCAAATCAAGGGAATCCATGTCATTTCCAGCATTGTTGTTTCTCGTGAGAAGGACTTCCTGAAGCACATAACCGCATAGGAATCTTCTGTTTATGTGGGCATGTGCACGCCCAGTGTACCTGAATGGTGAGGCGAATGGAGAAAAACATATTTGCGAAGCTTAGTTGCACCAGGGAACATTTAAATGAACCCTGGTTGCAGCAGTATTTAATGTTTGTCCATTAGATTCATCACAAGGTGTCGTAATAGGAGCCTTATCCGGCATTTTCATCTTTAGTATTCAAACAGTGGAGCATACAAGCTTACTGTATTCTACTCAACAATCCCAGCAGTGACAAGGCCATCTAAAGTTAATGCTGGAGGGGAGTAAATAGCCAAGCTTTCTCGCACAAAGAGGTTTTCACTCTCACTTTCACAGTGATTATGTGTCTTGCTTTGTTGTGTACCCTTTGCCAATCTGCCACTCATGCAAGTAAATATATTTTAGAGATTAAACTTTAGCCTATTGTGTATTGTGAGGAGACACGGTTAGACATTTTAAAAAAAAATACATTTGTAAAAGGCATCCTACCCAATGACTTTACTCTCCATCACCCCATGCTTACATGGAAGCCATCCCACATTTAGCCTTTAGTTGGCTATATAATAGTGACTTCCTGGTATAATAATAAGACAATAAGCTGTCAGCCAAAGATGAAGAGATGTTCTTCAGTCAGTGTCTGCAGAAGTTATCAAGAATATTTAGCACCAAAATGAGGCTGTGCACAAAGGGATGCAGTAGTCTGTTGTCCCCTCACAAAGCTGCAAAGCTTCGATATCGTAAAATTACAAAGTCAAGGTTTCCCTTTTCGAAAAACTGACTGGAAGCTGGTAGCGAACGTGGTAGTTGTGCACATACTCAATTATGTATAAGCTCCTAATGTCTTGGGATTGCATGTCGGTACTACACATACAACAAAAACCGTTTTTAGAATTGGCTTGAATTTAACTTTGGTTTGAACACTTGGCCGGACTCTGAGGTGGGTGATATGGTAACAGCATGATTAATTGATGTCTTTTCATGCAGTCCAAGAATGTAGTCATTTTGAAAGAAATACTGGATTGGTGGCTCAGGCACTGATTTTTCACTGGCATGTGCGCTGTCAGATCTGTGCTCATTTCCCAGCTAGTGGAAGAATCTTATTTTCATGTCAAAAAAGAATAATAGGTCGGATGGAAGAGCAGCGCTGACTGACTCATGATGCTTCAGTGTCATTGCAGCCCTGAGCATATTTGGCCAGACTTCAACAACATTACCCACCATAGTGCTCTTATGTATCCCCAGAGGGAGGGACAGTTTATCTGTAACATTTAGCAGCTGGTGTCTTCCCCAAAGACCCTGAAAGCCCCCAGCTAGTATTGCCACTTCAGATGCTAGTCATTTAGCAAACAAGTCAATCATGTGAACGGCATCTGCCAACATCCCTAATGATCCCAGATATAGAGATGATGGAGTAAAGTAGAGCCTTGCTAGGTCATGGATATTAGGTCAAATTGATCATCAACAATCTATCGGTGTCTTGCACATTCTACTATGTTGTTTAAATTATTTGTAGTCACAAAAACAAGGGGCCCTTGGTGTCATCGAGAGTCAATCTCTAGTCAGTCCCTGTCAGACCAGGACTGTGTATTGTGCACAAATGCCTACAATTATGATCTGAACTAAGAACCTGCTACAAATTCCCATACATTGAAAAGGCAAGCGCTAGTTTGATTGTCATGTTGTATAATTACAAATGTTACATACATTTAATTACAAATGTGTAGTTACCTTTGATCACCCTGCACTGCACTGGTGGTCTCGGTAGCTACTATTCAATCTCCATGCTGGATTTTCAGTTTGGTACCAACGATCCACAATGGATAATTCGTATTACCCCAGCTTTGTCTGGCAGATACAAAGATGCATTTCCTTGTTCCTTGTCCTATAGACACAGACACATGCACTGTAACAGTATGAGTTAGATGACTGACAATGCCAATGGCATTAACTCAGTGTCTGTCTCTTGTCATGTACCAAAGGAAATTGAACTGTGCACACACAAATGTATTTACGATTGGATCCAATTAGCTTTGTAGTACTTTCCTTTTACAAAGAAGAGAAGCAGATCCCAGTGCTCTCTAATCTCCTCTGTTGTTTTTTTTTATAATTCTTTTTTTGGCTGGCATGGATGATACTCAAAAATAGAAGTTGGGACAACTGGAGCAGGATTTAGAGATTGTATTAAAAAGCAGTGTACACATCATTACATGTTCTAAATGGCGAAAAAATTAGGTAAATACCAAATAAATGAGGTGTAACAATTGTTTTGAATGAAGTAAATAAAATATGATAAAAGTTGCATTAAAATATGACATAACCACTGCAAAAGGGTGTCATCTTGTTTCTGTTCATTAATGAAGGGATTCCTACAATGTGCCTACAGTGAGCAATAGGTTATATAAGCTGGGTTGGAAACGCAATCTACGCAAACTAAAATGCTATCGTCTTTGGGGGTTAGTTTTTTTGTGGGTGTTACATTTGAAGTCCTGTTTCAGAATTTGCCAGCATCATTGTCTTATCAACAAATGCGTTAGCGTGACATGTATTTTACCACTGTTGTAACAGACAGTGCTACTTGCCCCAAATGTAGGGGGGGACCCCTGGAGCAAATCCTACATCGTGTTTAACATAATTATGTTCTTCTAATAACAATAGCTTTTGGCAGGTGAGAACCAAAAAAAGCATGCGACACATGCAAACAGGATAACTTCTGAATTCAAGGTTACAGTTGTGGTTCTGAATTGCTCACACAAGCATATGCACACCCACATACCCATATCATCACCTACCCACACATGCATACACAGACAAATACATCTCTTTCCCCCGTAGTGCCCTCCTTGGCAAAATCTCAGTGCCACTCTCTTAATGAAATGCTCAATTAGGGTCTTTAAATAGGTAATTATGCAGTGCCTAATCCCCTAGCTCCTAGGCCCTATCTCATTTAGATGACACTTGGGCAGGCAAAATGGGAGGGGTAGACACTGGGGCCGTAGTTTCTGTCATCAAAGCCCCACCGTGGTGGCACAGGCGGCCCTGTTAATGATAAGGCACATCCAGGCAGTCAGTCAACAGCGACTCCCAGTGAGGGCCACTGACAGCAATGTCAAGCTTGACAGTGTCTTAATCATGTTTGTGAGTTGTGTTTGGGGGTGGAGCGTATTGGGTTGGGGGAGAGCTTGTTTTAAGGTTTCTAAGAATGTGGTTAGTTTGTATGATGTGGGTTAAAATGCATTCCTCTGATGATTACCAAGTCGCATGTATATGAAACAAGGGCAGAAGGAGAATAAATCGCTTCCAAATGTCAAACTGTGTTTCGCTCAATGCTGGGAAAACAGTTCTGATTCCCTGTCCTGACATTTGTTTGAAGGTGGCATTTTATTTGAGTGTCGGTCTCCAAACAGCAGCTCGATAGGAAGACAAATTCATTCATTTGCAGTAGAATAATAAACGGTCCTGTTCATACACTACAGTATAACATTACTGATGGATAACTGCTCGTTTGGTTGCTATGAAGCAGTGGCAAGCGTTTGTCTTAGTGAAATTACAAAATGGGGAATGTTTGCTCTTTGCCTTAGGGTGAGCCATAGCTTTTCCTTGCCGGAGTTGCACAAGCAGCCTCGCTGCATTTCGTGAGAACAATAGCTTTGCTTGGGTAAAACACCTTTCAAGGGCATTCAAGAACAAAAAAATTTATGTTTTCAAAAATCTATTTATCAGTAGCACTCACATCAAAGTGCTCCGCAAACTTTGGTAAGAGTACTTCAATATTAATACTTCAATATTTAATACTTAAACATTTAATCATGATATACTGTAGATGAAAAGCAGAAACAACACAATTTGTATTCAGCAAAATATCTAATATATGTGATAATATTTTTTGTTCCACTGCACTCCCTGTTGGCAGTGACGCATTCTTATGCAAAACGCTTTGATAAGATGCTGGTTTAAATGTTGCACGCCTGCTCTTTTAGTTGTTGACTTTCTTGTCAAATCTGAGTCATGGCAAAAGAAAAGCAATTGGTGCCCATTTGAAAATCAAGAACTGATTATTTACATTTTCTATACAAATTATTGGACTACTCTGCCCGTCTCAATGATAATGCATAGAATTCACACCAATCACTAAAGCAAACTCACATGGACTTCTATGAGGGCTGCGCTAAATCTACTGTATCACCTTAGGTAAACGATCATTCTGGTTACTGGGCTAATTAAAGAAAGATTCACCCAATGCTTGCCTTAGTGCACTACGGCACAGCAACCATAATGTGGCATCACATTTTTGCTCAGGGTATATTGTGGAAAATTACCATTTAGATAATGAAAGACATTTGGCATTTTAATTATTTTGGAGCCCTATGAGTGTAGCATGTATGCCCAAAGCGCCATGTACGACTAAGTAGTGCATTTACATACCAAGTGGCTTGGCCTGCGTACAAAAGCCAATAAAATGTCAGTAGCACACAGTGCACCTTGGTGTTCAATTGTTTCAAGCAGATAAGAAGACATATTGTTACTGACTTACGCCATATGTATTAGGGGGCAACAATTCCCATTGCAGTGTCATATTCAAGACTTCCGTGCTGGTGTTCATGCCATGAGTTGCAGTGGAATGCTGTTTTGACTATTTGAGGACTTTCCATAAAACTGCATGAGCTCAGGCTGGGAACAACCTCCCTCTCACTCTCCTTCCTCTCTCTAATTTTCTGTGCCTCACGGAAGTAAGATTAATTAATCCTCCCACAGACCGTTGCTGTGTTGGGGGTAGATGTCAAAGTGCCAGGACCATGTGGTGCAAAGGGTATGCATGCTCATGGTGTTCTTGTATCTATTTGTGCACAAGAATCCCTGAGTTTACATGTGCGTGCTTGTGTAGGAGTTGTTTGATTAAGGCAGCATGCGTTTAATTGGATCCAAACTCGATGCTGAGGTTGTGTTTTTTGAGATGGCGTAGAGTTTACGCAAGCCTCGTTTCTTTTTCTTTCATATTTTTTTTGTTCACCTGCTGTCACCTTTCCATTTCCATCACTTCAGGAAACAATACCGAGCTCAAGTGGCTTTGCCAAGAATCCTCTCTTGTTCGGCAGTGCCTACTTTTTCTCTCCATCCCTCATTCCTGTCTTCAATCTCTCTCACAGTGCCTGTGTAAGACGAACAAGCACAGACGGCGTGAGAAAAGCTGGCAGTGAGACACATTCCCTTGCTTCCCTCCCTCAGTTTCCACCTCTCCTGCTCTCTACCCAACAGTGCACACTTCTCTCCCTCCTAGCATCCTCTCCCCTCAGCAACTTCCACATCCCTTCATTTCTCACCCCACCTCTCTGCCTCGTTGCTTCCCTTATCCATTATATTTCCACCCCTCTGCTCCACCCCCTCTCACTCCCTCTTCCTTTTTTCTGGTTCATAATATGTAACATGATTTAGCCCTCCCCTGTTCATGCGGCGTAAATTTAATCCCAGCCATTCCAGGTTGGCTGCTGCTGCTGCCGTGCCTTCCATTTTTCTCATTTTCTCCACGATCCTGACACACTCTCTGCTCCCAACACAATAGACTCCTCAAGAATCAGCCTGTTTGTATGATAAGTTATTTTCCCTATACTAAATGCTGATGTGCAAGGTCAAGCACGACCCAAGTGGAACATGGTTGTATTATAGAAGCCGCCCACACCGTGACAAGTAAACACAGCACAAGAGACGGTTTCCCAATAAGCCAGCAATCATTTGAATAGTTTACACAGCTCTCATGCTTACCCAAAGGCTGATTGTACTCTCATGTGGTTTCAGTGCCCATTGAAAAGGCATTAGTGGCATCTATTAGAGTTCAATAAGAAATGTGTTTCAGTGTCATCAAGGTCAACAGAGGTGATTCATGAAGACAAAGATGAAAAATGTTGCTGTAGTGTTTTGCTTGTCTAAATTCCCCAGTGTGCCGATGCTTACCCAATAGCTTCATAACCTTGTGTGTGTGTGTGTGTGTGCTTGTTGGTAAATTGTGTGTGAGTGCACTGTGTGTTGGTCTGCGTTCAGGGAGCAACACAACAGGGCATTGGGATAATCAGTCACGAGACTGCAGGTCAGGGTCTTGCACTGTGGGGACCATCCATCTGAACCTAACAGCTGCTGGGGAAACGTGGTGGGAGGAACAAGATGAGAGGAGAAAAAGAAAGAAAAAGAGAGCGGTGAGGTTCACCAGGTGGAGAGGGGAATCAAGGAGAGGGTTTTAAGAACATGCTGTCCAAACATCAAAAAAAAAAAAAGAGCACACGCTGAATGAGCTGAAGATATGTGGTCATTTTACTTAATTCTACTGAAGTGTATGCTCAAGGTCAGTTTGGGAGGGTTTAATTCTCATGAGGACATAACCTTGCTCTTTGCACTCAAACAAGGTAACAGTCTTGAAATTGAAACACATTCTCCTTGACCTGTGTTTTTTTTTGCCTGAAGTTCATGCTCAATGACGATGTGGCGACAATTTGCATGAACGGAGAAAATACGACAACATTTCAACATTTACTTCTTGTTAAGAACATAAATAAAAAATGGGGTGGCTTTAAAATCTACAGCTGCTTGGTTGCAATGGACACACATATGAGATCGCTATAGCTTCATTCTACAGCCGCAGCAGGAGCTTTAAAATCAATTATTAGACAGACAAATGTCATCAGACCCAATTAGTTTCCTGCTGTGTGATTTATGTTGGATAATTTGTTCAGAAAACAAGACATAACCAAAAAACATCAGCTGCAGCATTGACAGCATTTACTTTTAGTCATGCTTGCAGGCGGAACTATAAACCCTGACTACTTTTAAAAAGAAATTCAGGCAATACCACCCGGAGAATAGTTTATGACTGTGGCAGGCTTGTTTGAGGGAGGTCAGGGGTAGCAAGAAGGGAGGGGGAAAAAAAAGAGTAAATAAATAAGTATTGCAAATAATCTCCTCTGATATGCTGTTGTCAGGGTCTTTCATGTGGAGGCTGAACTTGAGGGCATAGCTTAGCTTAGCTTGAGGGATGGTATTACACATGCTGGCTGATCGGGAGCGATGTGTGAGAAACGGCCTTGTCACTCGGTCTTAAATCACACTATTGTAGGCAGATGAAGAAAGTTGGTGTCGAGGAAAAAAAAAAGAAATAGTAAAACAGACAAGAGAAAAGCACATGGGAAGAGTGGTTACCAAAAAAGAGAAGGGGATTTTAGGCAGTAAAGGGAGACATACTTTTTACTACAGTATTAAAGACAGTGTAAGAAAAAGATAAAAAGACAGCTGTGGCCAGCAAGTAAGACACATTGTGACATAACCCAAACCCAACCTCTCTTGATGTGGAAGTGGATATTTAAAAAATGGAAGTATGTGGGTGTCAACATATGTGGATGGGGAGCTGTGCCTTTGATGAGCTTAATTTATAAATGTGGTCATATTATATTTGAATAAACCCTGCGGGCGATGTGAGTGGGTGTCTGTCAAAGATAGCTATGCATTACTGTCTTCACTGCTGTTGAATGAGGATGCAAATTGAGTACAGCAACATGTGTCCATTTATATGCACTTTGGCGTTTAGTTTGACACGACTAGGGTGTATGCCCAGTCATTTAATTGTCTCTACTTCCCCCCCTCAGTTGAATGATGTTGGTGTAGAAGCACCTGAATCTCGTTCCTCTCCCTGCTATTCTCATCCACCGACCAGCTAGGAATGACATAGCTATGCCATGACAAAAGCTGTCAATTATATAAACAAATATATGCAACTGCATAAGCTATGGCGTGCCCCAATTTGTATTCTGGAGCTAATCTGTGCAGTGACACATTAATGGTAAGTAGTTTCCCCGGGTAAATATGGAATAACGGTTAGTGGTAAATTCAACGTCGTTACGGCATTTTGCATTTAAACCCACACATGCCGTCAAGAAAAAACTGGATGTATATATACATATATATATACAAATATATATATATATATATATATATATATATACATATATACTGCATATCAAAAATTAAATAAAAGGATCACAGAGATCATCACAGTACTAACTCCAGCCAAGCCTGTGTACTCTAACCCAGTATATAGCTGCATCTTGAAAGCGTGTGGGTGTAATCACTGTTTTCCTTAACTCTGCTTGTTCAGAGGGAAATAGAAAGTCCTGCCTCATAAAATGAAGCTTCTTCTTATTTGCCCTGCCGAGCTGGACATGATACTCTGCATGTTTTTTATTTTTTATAACAGTATGGAACGCATCCTGGGTCGTCATGCCGTGCTTTGTCATTGGCATGTGTTAGGCTAATTACAGAGAGACTGGTCTTGATAGATTTGGTGGCATTTTAGCGGCTGCTTTGGTCTGTTATGAAAACATACCATAACTATTTTTTTCTTTTAAAAGTTCAATTCGCTTTGTGCATGGGCCTGGAATTAAAACACCCTTTTAAACATTCCTTAGAGCTGGCCACAGTGAAATTAGTACACTGGCAAGATGAAAGAATATAATGTGGTACAACCACTATACTCAAACCCATATTAATTTTTTTTTTTTTTTTTTAAACGCATTCTCTGTTTTCACCAATACTGAGTGAGAGAATATGGAATGGCACATTTGGTGTGAACATGCTGCTTCGTAGAGAGCTCATAACTATTCTATGCTTGCATTCTTTCCCATAACAAGTTTATTGTAGTATGGCTGGAATGTAAGATAAATATGAATGATTCTTTTGTTTCCGTTTCTTTAATAATGTTGCTCTTCTCCACAGACCAGAATATCAAACTCACACACTCAAATGAGACTAGGGACAGCTATTATGGAGAATATAAACATCCCTCCCCTTCCTCCTTCTCTTTCACATTTCTGATAAGAATCATGGGGAAAGAGAGAGAGTAGACAGCTCAACAGCCCCTTTCTTTTTCTTGCCACACACTCCCTCCTTTTCTAATTAACATTGTGCATGTTGTCAGGCTTTGTTTAATAATGCATGATTGCTATCAGCAGCGAAATCCTTTGAATGAAGCGCCAGTGAATAAGAACACAATAATACCACCAGGGGCTCAGGAAGAAAGACAAGATTGTTTTTTCTTTCTTTTGTAATAAATGTTCAATGGGGAAGCATCAGTGCTACCAAATGCATGGAAGTGTCAAAGTGCAGAGTGCAAAGCTTAGTGGCCATGTTGTGGATAAAATGGGCAAAGGTGGTTTCCCACCTCTGACAGTGGAACCACCTTTTGTTTGACGAATGAAAATGGAAATGCTCATTTGAACTTGTACATTGGTCTTAAAGTCCATGTTAAAAAAAAAAAAAAAGCAGCAGTATCTTGGCTAAATCCAAGATCAGATGACAACGCAGCACCTTTAGAGGGTTATCTGCAGATCGGTTAATCTGTGCAAATTAACACAACAAATCAAAACCAAATCCGATTGATTTCTAGGTGTGTGTTTTTTTTACATTGGCTTTTTATGTATTTACCAAAAGGGCACAGTCACTTGGATGCCTCTCTAGTGTGTGTGTGTGGTGCCATGTGAATAGATATGGGAAGGGCTGCCAAGCACCGTTCTTTGTGTCATATCGTGCTATTATGCAAATCCACACTTCATTAATTAACTCAAAGACAATCATTTGGATTTGTGCTGGAAGTGCTGGAGACAGACACTCCTACCTGCACTATGTATGGATCGCATTGTCATTTTTTTCTCCCCCCACTCCCAGGTTTCTCAGTCCAGTTGATTTGAGTCAAATTCACATTGGCAACAAACACGGCTCATGTGAAAATATCTAATATATGTCTTGTGTGCTCAAATTTGTGTATACGTGCATGCATCTGTTTGTAAGACGTGGGCGCGCGCGCATGTGTGTGTGTGCTTGAGGTGGTGCGAGCGGGGAATGAGATTGCCTCAAATTGATTCCCTTCGCCACAAATCCCCCCTCCCCCACCCCCTGACTACTGTGCTTGCTGCTTGCCCTGCAGTGCTTGAAGACAGGTAGTCGTGTCTATCTCCCCCCAACACAAATCGAGTGTGACAGGTGTGCTATCTTCCCGTCTTTGCTGCCGTTTAAAGCCCACAGAAATCAAAGGCGGCAAGCTAAGCGCGAAAAAAGAGGATGATTGGTAACAGGGAAATGAGGCACTTTGTCATCATTGGGCATACTGATTGGGCTGGGGGGGGGGGGTTGTTGCTCCCTTTTTTCCCTCTTTTATTCGGTGGCGGTCAAATCTGAAGATAAAAAGTCTAATAAAATATTATTTCTAGTAAAAGCATTTATACGCAAAATTGCTGTTGCTTGAATACGGGACTTTCTAAAACTGTAGAATTCAAATGACTTTACGGGCTCTGACAAGTGTCTTTGATCTCACGGTACATAAAATATCTGAAATGTCATGGCACACGAGCCGCGAACTGGTCCGTCTCAACCAAGCACCGCAGCTGAAACAACAGCAAACATCCTGCAGAACAATGCAGGCGAACTTGCGAGCCTACTAAGTACAGTACGTCTTCAAAAGCTCGCACACTCGGATTATCCGGGAGCTGTGTTACAAGCTGAAGACTACCGCAGAGCATCCATCACTGAGGATCAAGCTTTTGGCTTAAACAAATGGATGACTGGGGAAAGGCTTCTTATTTCACAGCCATGTTGTGGCTCTTTTTGAGAAAAATCCAAAACATGAATGGCAACAGTCTTATCTGTTTTTAATAGTTTGACTGGCACTAAAATGCTTCTGTGTGTGTGTGTGTGTGAGAGAGTAATAATAATAAAACAGTTAATGTGGATCAAATGTGGTGTAAGACATATAAATGTGCGTCAGATTAACTGATACATAGAACTATGAGACTATACAACAGAAAACATTCTGTAGCTTTAATTGGCCTTCGAAGCAATTCTTGAGACATCGCTGCGTTTACAAAGTTATTTACCAACTCCAAACTGAAGTATGAATAAGCTCTCTGTTAAAATGAACATCGTTTCTACATGTGGAAGTCGTTCCTCATGTGAAACACTCGACACTGATCTGAGGATGATGTAAAAATGTACTCTTGTTATGCAGTTGCGTTTTTTTCTAATTGGTGTTCGTGACTAAAGCTGTGAAGACAAAATCTTATTACTTTACCCTTTCATCAGTGTGGTTTCTCGTGCTCTCTCTTGCACTCGCTATCGCTCTCCCTCTCATGCACAAATGCACACACATTGTGTGAAGTGACTATTCCATTTAGAGAACTGTCAGTACATACCCCGTGAGCACATCAGCCTCTTCCTATCCTCTGTCAGCTCTAGCCGAGGCTGTGTGGGGGTATGTCAAAAATGTGCAGGGATAGATAAAACCCGTGGAGCCAAACAGCTTTGTTTCATTCACTCGTTTTTTTTTCTCTCCTCTTCCCTCCTCCTTCCCGCTCCCTTTTCCTCTCCCTTCTTTCCTTGCATAGGCTGTGAATACCCTGCATCTGAGAAATCAGACCAGACTGACTCACAGGGCTCTGTGAGCCAGTGCCACTGAGGCTGCCAAAGCATGCTGGTGCCAAGCTGTCCCACCATGCACAGGGCCAGGCCCACGCTGCTGCTGCCACTGCTGCTCGTCCTGGGTCTGCTCCTCCACCTCGCTGACTCTGAAAGTAAGTGAACCGTTGGCTTTCTTTTGGGCCTTGAGCGTCGTGCCCTGCTGAGTTGGGGAGGGGTGGCATTTATTTTTTCCCTTTTTTTTTTCTCTTCGATTGATTGTGTCAAAAAAGTCAAATAAAAAGTCTTAAAGGTCCCATATTATGCTAAATCAACTTTTTTAATCATTTTAATACTTATATTTGGGACTCTGGAGGCCCTACCAGTCACCAAAGTGTGAAAAAAGATGGCTCACTCATGTTTTTTGGTCCTCCTCAGTGTAAGTACAGGAGATAAAACACACAAACTACTTGGGACGTCACGATGCGCTAAATTCCTGGAATTGTTGTCTTGTGGAGCTCCGCTTTGTCCGTAAAACACGTGAGAGTGCTGGCGAGGGCATCAGTATCTGAAAACCGGAAGTCCGGAAAAAAATATATTCTTGGCTCCACAGTGCAGCACAGAGTCCTACACAAACTTCCAGTCTCAGAGGATTTATCTGTCCAGTGGATACATGTTATATATTACGGCAATGTGCCTGCTAGAGCCTGCAAATGATCACTTTTCCAAATGCTAACTGCTGTTAGCTCCCAGTAGCCTCTGTGGCTGATGTCATTTCCTGTCCCTTAAGTTTCGTTTTACTTTTTTTTTAACGTGGACATAGAAGAGATACTACTAAACGGAGCGTTCTGAACAGGGCTGTTTTGGCAGGGTGATTGAACTGCTGTGGTGCTTCATCCTTATGGTATTTTGATCAAAGCATGTCACAGACATGTTCATTAAGACACCAGAGAACTAGTTTAACTTGGAGAAATAGGATATAATATGGGACCTTTAATATAATAAATGTAAATAACATACAAAGTGTATCAATTATTTTCTATTCAATTGATAAAATATCAAATCTGCATTAGATATAGTATACAATTTTAAGTCCCTTTGTATTAAAAATGTTTTCCCAGTTTGTTTCTAAAATTCCCTTAAAGAAATATCATAGATACTCATACACATTTACATTAAAGATATGTTTGAAAATATCAATATCAGGATCCTGTGTCAGTCAAACTCTGGAAAGGACAAACCAATGCACAGACACATCCATATGACATTTATCTCCTCATCTTCCAAATGCTCAGCTCCCTGTTTTTCAACTTTTTTTTTTTTTCGACAAAAACTGTCTTGTGAACCATAAACACTCAGGCCTTTCCCAAGAATCTCATGATGAGAAGTCTTTGGAATTGAGTTACTTGACATCAGACACCTGTCCATTGAAGTGTGACAACAGTTTTCAAACCTCATTGAGTTCTGGTCCTGCTCCACAGCACCCCTTCTTTGCCACCTTCTCTCTTTTTTTTTTTTTTTTTACACCAAAGATCCATGAATCATTAAGCCTCTGGAGTCACAGAGGGATGAATAAAAGTTTTATTGCTCCCTTTGCACCAACTGAAACCCCCTCAGTTCAGCTGAAGATCTCTGAATGAAGGGATCATTCACCCAAGGTCATATACAACGGCGCCGCACAAAGTGAAATTGATGGGCGAGATTTTCAACTTTGTGCTTGAGAAATGTTCCCCGCAATCTGCTCAAATGTGCTTTATTTTTCTTCTCTGCCTACCGCTACATATGTCTCACAGCAGGGGAGAGGCAAATGGAGAATCGTATTCCTCGTTTTGCCCCCGTTTTATGTGCAGCTCTAGAATTTATTGACACAATTTAATTACGAGACCCTCCTAAAACGGCATAAATGGTCGATAAACGTTATTGTTGAGGGAGCTGTTGGGGAGCTATCTTCTCGGAAGCCACCATCGTCTACAGTTTAGCATAAATTAACATTGAAGCATTAATTGAGAAAGAAAAAAAAAACCTCTTCTCTGATCATTGTATGTCCAGACATCATCAGCGTCACGTTTGAGCACAAATGTAACAGAGAAGTGCAGACGGCAGCCCCCTGAATCTTGACACCTCTTTGCTCACCATTCCCCAAACTCCCCCATTAATTTCCTTCCTTTGCCTGTTAGCAGCTGCTGATGCCCCCATACCCTACTTAGACAGCTGTGCCGGGTCATCATTCCAAAGCCAAAACAAACTTATCATGGAGGTAGCCACAGTTGTTGTCTGTTAATGATCGAGGGGGGTGTGCGGGAATCACCGAGCTCACAGGGATGACCTGTGTGGCTGAAGTCAGAACTGTTTCAGGCTTAAGACTCTACTTAGTCCCTGTACTGCCTCATCTCCTTCTTGAGCATGTCGTTGCTCTCCGTCCAAACTCCCTTCTACTAATTTGTCATTTGGGCCTTTTCTTTCTACTGCTTTTCTGCCTGCATTTTTGTCTACAACCCGCCTTCTCCCCTGGCTGTTTGGAAGCAGTGCAATAGCCCCTCCCAACAACACAGAAGCTCCTTAATTTCCTCCATTGTGCTGCTGCATATTTGTAGGCAACCCAGACACTCCGGGGTTCTCTCTCTCTCCCCCATCTGTGATGTGCAATGAGGACCAAAAGAGACCTCAATTTTGTCCGCTCCACACACTAACCCCCTTGGTACTTTCAATCTGACTGCAAAGGGAAAGCTGCCCTCTGTTGGTGCTCTGGATCCATTTGGGTATGAGGCAGCCTCTGGCTGTGGATATGGTGGAGGATATGAGACATGCGGGAGCAGAAAATGGCTGAGTCGGCCTGCTTAACAGATGGCACGATGCTCATAGCCAGTCCCACTCGCTACCCCATACAGTGGACACAGCAGCCCTCTCAAGAAAAATGCCAATCAGGCCCCCTAGTAAACATACATTTTTGTTAATGTGCTAATTGAAATGCCACCAAATGAGACCTCTATGCAGCTGAGAGGAACATAATAGAATACTTTTTTGTGTGTAGTCATTTCTCTTTATGGTCTGTTGGTGTGTTTTCAATTCATCATTGTTTTTTCTTTGGCCCTCTTTCTGGTTTGCTCTCTCTCATTTTTTTTCTCTCTTCACCCTGTCCCCCCCACTCTTCAAATGTGTCCCATTTAATTTGTGTGGCAAATTGGGCTTGGCAATCGCTTGAAAGAGGGGCATAATTGTCCCCAGTTAGCCAAAAGGACAGCGTGCGAGAGAGGAGGAGCAGAGAGGCAACAAACAATGCCTCTGTGTTTTGCTGAGCGTTAATGCAAAAAGGAAATATCGAAGTATGAGAGGAGTATTGGAATTATTTAACATTTCCACCTGGTCAGGGATGAGGCAGGCGGAGACTTTGTTGTGTATATTGGCACTTAATAACTTGCCTGATTGTTTCACACTGATATGAAGCAAAAACAAACATGTTTTTTGAAGGTTGTGCACAGTAACCATTTTGTGATTGAGTCACAGTCTGTACACATCAACTATAATCATTGAGCGACATTAGTAGAATGGGCAAAAACTGAAAATTGCTGATTGCTGTGAGACTTTTTTTTTTTTTTTTTTTTTTTTCCTCCCTCAAAGAACCCACACATACATCAAAAAAAAAATAACTGAAGACTGACAATCTGCTGAGTTACATTTGCAGGGGAAAATCACTTAAAAAAACACTCCTGCCATACAACTTGCCATGGTGGACGATGTCATGTTCTGGCCTTAAAGGTCTTTAACTGATTCCTACCATTAATAGTGGATGGCACGGTGGGTCCCAGCGAGCCAGCACACTTCACTTAAACATTTAAAATGGGTATCGACAGGCTCCACCAGCCTCTCAATACATTAAGATGTTGACACCTGAACCCAATTTCTCTCACTTATGGCTGTTTGCAGGCAGCTGTGTATACAGAGTGCATGCACATGCGCACAGCATCCACAAGCGTCTAATGTATGTGCAATCATTTTTGAACCAGCATCGGTGAACCGCGTGAGTCTCAAACAGCAAATTGCCTATTGATGCAGCATTTTTGTTTGAGTCACTGCAGTGTGAAAATAGCAGGATGGGGTATGGCGGGGGGAAATGACTTACTCTTCAACTTAAATGTTTTTATTTAACATTGGATTCTTGGAAAAATTACTCTTATATATATTTTTTTTACATTTTTTTAATAAGACAACACAATCAAGTTACACCAATTGGGCATATTGCTCTATAAGGAGTGCTTAGGTTGGTCATATTTGCCAGTTGGATCTAATATTTTGTGAGATCATAAATACAATTTCTAGTGTTGTGGCAGCATACTGGTACATTGAGAAACTGGGGAGAGGCATGATGGGACAAAGAAGTACATATATAAGCACAGATAGAGACAGCGACAAACATTATCATAAAATGCAACAAAGCAATTATGTTGTTGACACATATAAAGACGAATGGAAAAGTCACAAATTTGCATGCACACATAACCCCCTAAACAAGATCACCTTGTAGCAAGTCCAAGAGCTAATGATACTCTATTCCCCAGATGACATCAGGCTGTAATGTGTGTTTTATGCATGCCTGGCCTAATATGAATTATTGTAAAATAGTGTAATATTTGCATATGAGCTTCCGGGCGGTACTGGAATTAGCATTTTTACAACAGCTCAAATTAAATCCCTCTGCTTAATTTGCCTGCATGCTAATTTGATTTAAATTGACGCTATTCTGTTCCCTTTTACACTCATACCGACACAGTGCTAACATAAACCCCCCCCCACACACACACTATTTCAAGTACATGCACACACGTGAACACACACTGTGTTCACTAAAGAGCTGTATCCCACATTCACCGCCCCACACATTGCTTGGTATGCACTGAATTAGACACACTGATAGACAAATAGAGCACGCGTGCTTATGTAGCCACAGAGAATGATATTTAAATGAGAGGTGAACAGAACTCATATGGCTGTTTTAATCCAACTTTAAGTCACTGCAATTTTTCAGCCTGCCAACTCGTTTATCATTCTGTCCGGACACTGCTCAAGTGGAAATCTCATTGTTGGCTCCACTCGTTCATTTCAAAAAATGTGGGTTCCAATCAGCATCTCCAGAGAGGAAAGGGTTTGTGTGATGTTAACACCTCAATTATAATATACTTGTTATATAATGTGGTGTGAGTACATCTGTGCCAGCACTTTCCCATGTCCATGTTTGGAAGACTGGTAATATGACCATGCGAGGTGTTTCTAGCTCACAGTTTGAACAAAATAAGTCGCCATGATGTTTTTTCTTTGGCTAAAAAGGCCTGAACTAACTCATTGTCAACAATATGCTGTGCAAGTATGTTTAACGGTTGTATCAGACCCATGATTAACTCCATGAATGCCGATTTCTCTGGCAACTACTCCCAAGTGTATTATTTAAAGCCATTAGTTTCATCTATGGATTGCAGTAATTTCGCTGTGCACTTAGACCACAAAATCACACAAAAGACAAGCAATTTTCACCAGACTTCTGACCCTCCCACCAAAGAAAAGCAAATAGTCACATACAATATGGAGATATTGTGCAGGACCAGATGCCAGTAATTAAAGGCAAGCCCCCGAGCCTCTAATGCTATGTCTAAGTGCACTTATGTCTCCAAGACACATCGACTTGAAAATGGTGGGGCAATTCAACCCTACTGAACCAGTCATGTCTCAGAGTGGGGAATATTGACAAGACAAAAGCACTGTGTGAGCTAAACTGCAAATCCATTTTGAGTGGCAATCACCAAACACCCAGAATACTTCGCCTCTAAATCCATAGCTTTTGAATACTTCTACATGGAACAACTTTGTCTATGCATCTAGCACCACCTTCAGTGTCATTTTAGCAATTTAAATACCCCCCGAACAACAATGGAGGTTCATGTCTAAACGAGATGACTAATCTTATATTCTCCTCTTTGCACACATACACACATACAAACAGTACCTCGTAGCATGGCTTAAAAAGTTAGGATCAGTACATCAGGTGGGAGTATAATAGCTGCTGTTTTGCATCTGTTTGGCTTACACTCGTGTTTGAGTCTGGCTGTGTTGGCATACGAGCTAAAATTTGATCACCATTAATACACTATGTCAGTGAACTGTGTAACAGCACAGGCATTTTATGACATTGCCACAGTGACGGTGCAATTAATAGATTAATGCTGTAGCTGCAGCAATGGGATTACTGGACCACTCAAGTTTGAAATACATCAGTGCTCACGGCATAGATTATGTTTTACTGCCTTGTACAATGAAGAGCAAGAGTGCATATCAAAAGACAGACGTTAAACAAAAACAGACGGGAAGGTCACAGTCATAGCGGGGGTAGTCTGAATTAAGATGTTTTTAAACTCATAGATTGCAAACCTTGATTAATTAAACCCTTTTACTTACAGAAATATTAGTCAAACTAACGCTGCTTTTTTTTCTCTTTCAGTTTTATTTTCCGTTGACCTTAATGCATTCTTGCCGTTTTATCTTCCGTCCCTGGACTAACTCGTTAAGCACACGCTGCACACAAGTCATTTATACAGTATGTCTTTCAGTAAGATACCCCGAGTCAAAGATGACGCACATTATAACAGAGCATGCTTGATGGTAGGATTTATTATCGTTCTTTAATGATCTTTTAATCAGTTATAATCTTGAAGATGTACAGTATAACACCTACAACAAGCAACATGTGACCCCCTCTTGTCTGTTTAGATGGAAGATGTGGGTGTGCTTGTGTAAAATTGTCAAGCGAAAGTCAAAAAAAAACATTCCACACATTCAGCAAAAACATTGAGAAGTGTGCTGGATCAAAAGGAATGTCCATTAATATATCGGAAGGTGTTCGAGTATATTTTTATTTTTTTTTAGCTTTTTAATAATTTAATCCTTATATTTGGGACTCTAGAGGTCCTGGAGGTGTTTGTGGTCCTCAGTCTAAGTACAGGAGGTAAAACATGCAATGTTGACTTCCGCACTCATTGGGATAGGTCACAATGCGCTAAATTCCTGGAATTGTTGTCTCGCGGAGCTCCGTTTTGTCCGTAAAACAAATAAAAGTGCTGGCGAGGGCAACGGTATCTGAAAACCGGAAGTCTGCGAAAAGTTCTATTCTTGGCTCCACAGTGCATCACAGAGTCCTACACAAACTTCCAGCCTCAGATCATTTATCTTTCCAGTGGATACATGTTATATATGACAGCAACGTGCCTTTTTTGACACATTTTTGACATTAAATACACTTTCAGTGGGAGCTCTAAGGTGTGCAGATTGTGTATTTCCTTTTCACTTAAAAATTGACAAGCATACGTGTTTAATCATAAAGCTGTGTGTGTTTTTTTTTTTTTCATTAGGTCAACTGCTGAATTTTGTGCGTATAAAACTGTGCGTGTGCGCTTGTGCAAGTTTGTCCATGTGGTTGACACCTGGCCCGAGGCTGGAGCTTTTTGGTCTCACACCAGGGGGTCTTGAGAGTGCGAGACACTGCACTGATTTTCAGCGCAACACATTTGTGTGTGCCCTGTGGGGTACGTGGAGGTTTTGCGGTGGGGTTAATGGTCTAAACCATTCATCTCCATGGAAGTGCCTCAGGGCAATCTCTCAGTCCCAGCCAGAAAGCTTAAATTCCCACCTTCTTACCCACAGCACTCTCCAGTACTTGATGCCGATTGGGAATCTTTATGCCCTAAGCTCCTCTTGTCACAGATGATTTACATTTGGTGGAGTGATGGAGTGAGTGCTCAAAGTCTGTCTTAGGAGAGCCGTCTTTCTCACCTAATACTCTTTCACGCACTATATCTGTCACTGGCCTCTCACTTTATTGGCTTTTTTGCTTATTCACTCATTAACAGTCTCATTGGCACACACACACACACACACACACACACACACACACACACACACACACACACACACACACACACACACACACACACACACACACACACACACACACACACACACACACACACACACACAGGCAGACACTCCCTCTTTGGCTCGTCTGCACCATCTAGTGAGTCATGTCATTTGAGGAGCAGATATTTATTGTGACACACAGCTTTGGTGTGGATTATTAGTTATGGCAAATGAGAATGAAAGCTGTCATTGAGAGGAGGAAATGCTCACACACACACACACACACACCACAGCCAGACCAATGGGTTTCTCCAATTGAAACAGTGCCAAGCTCTTGTTTCTAACGATGCAGTACCCATTCCATCACATGCATTCCCACACACACACACATACTTTAACAAAATTACCTCAGGGTCCCTAGACATTTATGATTGTTGATGCATACAGCATCGATCACGACATCTGTTTCTCTTTAGCTTTAATATCCCCTTGATACTGTCTTTAAAATTCTCTCATCAACAAATTCATTGCTGCAATCCTTTTCATGACACAAGTCACAACTGGAGATATTTCAATTTGCCTCGATAGGCAAAACCTTATCTATTTTTTCACCATAGATCATATTAAGGTAAACATTCTGTTGCTCATATTTTATCACAAATTTAAACTGGATTCCCTCAATATACAGTCATCTGTCATTCAAGTCATTTCTCTACTTTTACATCTTATTTCGTATATGAGAAGACTTGATGTGGATATCTATGAGTACGCCTTTCAAAAAGGACTTTCCTGCTCTCTGCCCTGTGCCTCTGAGAAGGAGGAAAAAATAGCACATTATCAGGGAGACTTGTAGTGATTCCATTTTTACTGGCTCGCTCTCCTTCCTTCCACTGCCTGTGCAAAACTGAAATTTCACACTGCATGATGTGTTGCCTCTCATTACACAGTGCCATTTAATTGGCTGAGCTTTTCCCCCGTTGTGATTATTCAAGGAGAGTTGTCTGTAGAATGGATAAGCTGTAGTTTTGCCATTAAGTCCCACAGGAGCAGCCTTATTTGTGTCTTTGGCCAAATTATGCCGAGTCCAGTGGGAGGAGAGTGAAAAAAAACATGACTCAGTGAACAGGTATCAAAGGGCTACTGGACAGCCTGGTTAGACACGATTAGATAAGATACTCCTGATACTGCATAGCTTTTCATCTTTATCCAATGTAATGAGCAGATGTTCTTACAAATACATAAAAAAACTAAATAATGGCAGGTGATTTGGAAATTATTATATGATTATATATAGCAGTTTAATGTCGTTTTGCATGTATAGCTCACATACAGTAGCTCAATGTGCACATTGTGGAGGCACCGAATATGCATCTTTACTCTTCTGGCAGTAAAGGTATCACATAATAATCAGATCAGTATGTACTGTACGTATAAAAATAGAATTGTGTTCTCCACACACATCTAATGGAACCAAGAGATGGACAATATGGCATATCTGTAATAATAATAATATGCTTTCATTCGCCATTACTGGCAAGGAGAACCACTGATCAGATGGTCTGGAAAATCTACTTTGACCCAATGCTAAAAATAACTATACACGGTGATGTCTGCCTCGATAATATGCTATGTGCACATTATATATACATAAAGAAGACAGAAACAGTTATGGGAAAGACACTTTGATAATAAAATACATGAATACAATACAAATGTATGTGTTTAAGCTGCCACAGTCCTGAAATATCATAATACAATGAGCCACTGAGAGATTAAGAAAGTATATGGAAAAGAAACATGGGAGAGGAAGAGCTTAGTTGTAGATTGACCAAAGAATTGACGGATTGACTAAATAATTGATATGAGGTGATATTATTGGAGGAATGGTAATGCTAATTTGGGATTTATTTTTCTCAAGAGTACAAAGGTATTTTCAAAAAAAAGCCTATTGTGATTAGGCTCCTGACATTTAATGAAACCAGTAACGATGATATTAGCTGTTCAAAATGCACCTACTGTATGAAAGATTCCCTAATAGGGGTAATTTTTACAAACATAAAGATATTGGAATTAAATTTCACATTTGACTTCTTTCAATGTTTCAAAGTCAAGGCTGCAAGGCTACATGAATTAAGTGAGTTTCTTATTTGTGGTGACACATATCATATAAATATGATATGAAACAAAAAATGGAAAAATAATGCCGGTTCATACTGCATTGTGGGTTAAAAAAAATACCTGGGCAGCTAATGCAATATTCTGTTAAAGGCAATAAGCAGTAAAAAAAAAAAAAAATAACCCAGGTCCAGGAAACTTAATGGTAATCAATTGGTTGCTTGGTGACTAAAGTGATTCAGGGATAGAGATGGGAGTCACAATAACAGCAAACAATAAAGGAAAACAGAATTTTGAGAGTGAATTCTTATCTTAGGATGACTGCTATCTCGTGGAAGACGGCCACTTTTGTTTGCCGTGCTTCATTGTGCGGCATCTTTGTGATCCATGAGAGCCTCTACACGACGTTCATTTTGTTTCATCACTGGCACAAAGGCTTGACTGACATTATTTGAGATAGTTTTTGCTTCAGGTACACAATGAGGGTAATAATTTGGGCAGCGCTGAGAACAGAGAGTACCAACAGTAAGTAAGCAATATTACAGCCAATGATAGAATATTACAGGAAATTGTTCAAAAATGCTGCACAAAAAGCTGCAAAAATGTTTTAATTCATAGCCCATTTCCAGCAGTCCACCACCCCCACATCAGATATCAGCTTTTGAGCCCTGCTATTAAATTACAAAGTTTTTACTAAAATTTTACAATTTTATTGAACTGCAATAATAAACACCGAATTATTTTAAGTCAAGGTCTCCTGTGGTAACAGCATAAGAAAAGAAAAGAAAAGAAAACAATGAGTCGAAGCCACTTAATGAGCAAAAATCAAAGTCAAAGTGGCCACATACTGGCACTAAATGTTGTAGAAACGCCTCCAGAAAATTGTACACATGCACAAGAGAAAATAGTTTTTCACCCTCCACATACAGCATCTACTTATTTTATTATTTCCCTAATACATACACAGGGTGTGCCCTTGTTCATGTGCATAAAATGATATTCACGTTTACTGCAAACCCACTTCTGCTTCCAGCTGTTTCTTTTTTTCCTCCTGAACACACGGCTTCTCAGACAGCAGATATATCCATTGTTCTACATCTGTACTAGATTTGGAGATATTGAATAGGTGATAATTAAATTGTCTACCCCGGCTTGATATGGATTAATAATTGGTCACTAAAACACTCCTGACATTTTGCTGTATTGACTCAGTATTGTTTGCAGCACTATGTTGATAATTATGATGCTTGGTATTCTTCATTTTGTCCCTAATGACACTGATCAAAGTTGTCTCAACTTTTGCCTAAGAATTAAAAAAAAAAGTGATAATTATAGATCCATTATTTAATGTTAAGGCATTACCACAGAGATGAGAGTATTTCCCTGTAATTCTTTTTTTCACATGACTCACTTCTTTATGTAAAATCAGTGCTTTATCAATATAAAAATAAACCATCATGTGCTATGTTGTTCCAAATTACGCACCGAGTAAATTGTTGGACAAAAGCACCAGTAGGAGAACTATAAATACTGAGATGAGAAGGTGGTGTTGGCATAATGCCACGTCACTGCGTTGACTTCCTCTTTACCATCTGTGAGTCTTCCTCCACTGGCAATGTCACAAAAAGCTCATGTGCGTTATTCACCTTTGTCCTTTTTTGCTCAGTTTAATTAGGTTATTTACTTCAGTCTCACCTCCTAGTGTTTCATGCTAGTGGCCACTACAGATAAGGCTTCACACTGGGCAGGGGCAGATAAAAAGTTAGGACAAAAGATGATAAATGTCAGGAGCGGGGACCGGAATGCAATCTGGCTGCTACGATGCAGAGATGCTCTAATGGCTTCCCAGCGAGGAAGGGGGAAGGCACTGCCGAGATGGCAGTGTGATAAATGGTGCTGGAATGGCTGTAAGGACTGTAGGCAACACAAAGAAAAGAGTCATGGAGGAAGGGGGAAAAAACGAAGATGACTACAAAATGGAATATAATTAATCTGGACTTGGTTCTCCTTCCTGACAAATTCAGTGCAGAAGAAGAAGGGAAAGGGAAATTGTTTTTTAGGTACGTGTTCACCCAACCTCTCTCTGTTTCCTCCCTACCATTCCATTTTCCTCCCAGGTTGAAATGGCAAAGGGACGTATGGGTTCTGACAAAGCTTCTGCACCTGTGGAATGATTAATGGCAGCAGACTGGCCTTACATGCTGCAGTCTGAAAATATCTGCTCCGAAGACACACCGAGGAGAACTGATATGAATACAATTATTATGCCAATAAGTGCATTTCTCCAATGTAGATTTTAGAGTTCCTTTTGCTGAAACATTAATGAATGAATGGGGACATTTTCACTTTAAAGGGATACTTCACCGATTTGAATGTGGCTTTGTATTGCTAGAATAGCAGTAGTATTTTTTAGAAAATGTGCTTCCCTCCCTCAGTTTTTCACTGACTTGTAAAAAAAATCTGTTTTCCCTTATCCAAATGTGCCCTACTGTGAGTCAAATGACACGTTTTGCATCACCGTTGGGCAAATTTTGAAAATGGAAAACAGATTTTTTTACAACTCAGTGAAAAACTGAGGAAGGGAAGCACATTTTCTAAAAAATACTACTGCTATTCTAGCAATACAAAGCCACATTCAAATCGGTGAAGTATCCCTTTAAGTCAGGGGTTCTCAAAGTTTTGATACCTGAGGGCCAATTTAAGAACCCAACATTGGACTGAGGGCCGCCTAAGAAAAAAAAACAGAAATAAATCCCATTTGTAATAATTTTAATGACCAGATTGCAGTTCTACAGTTTAGTGTTAAGTAATATAAGTGTCAATATAATGTAATTTAAGCGTTAATATAATAACGCTTTATAATTTGTATTTTGGCCATTGTTCTTAGCTTCTAATTACAGGTTAATACCAAGTAACACATTTCTGTTACCATATATTTACTGGGTAAATAGCTAGTAATTGGGGGCTGTAGCTACCTGCTTATTACCAGCTTATAACCCAATAATACACTAAAATTCACCATATAGAAACCAGGTAAATACCCAGTATTTTTGTTTACACTTATTGGTCTGTATCCAGTAATGTCCAATAAACATTTAACAAGCTTAATAGCTCCTTGATTAAAACTATCAACTGTAATTCATTGCGGTTTCGCCAGACATGTTTCTGCGGGCCGCCATTGGCCCCCGGGCCACACTTTGAGAACCAATGCTTTAAGTGAAGTGAATAATTTTCGCCACTATGTTCCCAGGTCATTGCTTGATGGCAAATTGTGCCACATTTCGCAGATACATTGTAATCATATCAAAATCTTACTGTTCAATTCTTCCAGCACAGTACATGATGGACAGAAACAAAGTGAAAGTGGCAAAAAAAAATGCACTACAGGTCCGACAATATAACAATCACTTTGAACCAGTGTGTCGGCTCACTATTCAACCTTTAATGTGAGAAAACGGATGAAGTCATAAGTTACCGGGGACCATAGTACCACTTTCTGGCATTTGTGACAATGTCAGTTGCTTTTTACTCTCTCCATCACAGTTTCACGACTCCACATTAAAAGTCAATAGCCTGAGCCATTAGTCACAGTTGTGCTTTTGGAATAATTCAGGCGACTGCGAAAAAGAGCAGTAGATCAATAGGTCTTTATATTTTTTCAGGGAAATGTCTGCTTACCGAAGTAGCGAGTTCAGAATCAGTGCGACGCTCTCCTCTCGCAAACGCACAGATCCACAATGAAAATGTGTCCGTCGAGTATTTCTATTCTCATTCACCAATGCTAATGTACATACTTAATTCAGAAGAACCACACACATTTACTAAAGCCCATTACTGCGAGCAAACATTTAGACTCAAGGACAGCAGCATTGTGTACCCTCTCACTCAGTTTGGCGAGGGCTGAAAAGACTGAAGAAGTGACGCATAATCAACACCATCAGTCCACAGGCCACATCGCAGCTCCCCAACAGTCTCATACCCCGAGGAGGATTCTTGTCTTGAGAAATCTACCACACTTGTCCCCCCCTATCCAGCCTCTCAGAAAACATGACACAATATCCTTTTAAATCACTCATGGAAGCACAACTGGAAGTAAACAACTCTATTTCATCACAATTATGATTTTCATGGAGCTATCAACAGTTGCAAGCATTATAACTCCCTGTTGTTTGAAGTTCTTCTCTTCCTGGCAGTCGCTCCCCCCCCCCCAAAAAAAACAATCCTTACAGCCATCTGTGGTTTCCTTTACTTGTTGGATTTCAATGGGAAAATATTTTCAAAGTTCACAATCACATTAATAACAGATTAATGACGAGAATGACGACGGATACACCTTACAATGTGGCTCAAAGAGTGTCCAGTAACACCCACGCACTGTAAACAGACAGTCATCCTCTACACTTCCACTCATCTCCCCATGAATCATTCCAACATCCATACATGTCAAGTAAGCGCCTTTCAAAAGTGATCTGAAGCACTTCATTTCACAGGATTATTTTTAATTATGTCCCCTGAGGGTTGTTGTTTTTTGCTCCTGGGGTGACATTACAATATTATTTCCAAGTGAAAACCCCGATCCATCAGACTGACCCTGATACCACCCGGCATCATTTGTTTCCCATCTGCAGCTCTTCAAAGACATACCGCACAAACCAAACTGCTTTCTTCGGGGGGGTTTATAATTAAGAATTCAAAGACCTTAGATCTTAGATTTACTGCATGTGGTTTAGTCGGAGACATATTAATAATGCGAAGGTGACAAAAACAACCCGCTAATGCACAGCTAATATGTTATCCGGGCATATTGCGTGTCACTTAGAGAATGTAAAACAAACTAATTAAAATTTAATTAAGACTAACTCGGAGAAGAATAATTTAAATGTAATCAGTCGTGACAATAATGTGGCATTATGACATATACAGTTTATATATATATACAGCAGCTGAGAAGCTATAAATTTGACCATGAAAACAATGAAACTATTGGTAATTGGTACTTTGACTTTCATAAAACCATGTTAAATAGGGAGCCAGTAAGTTGACAACGTGTGAATTGATAACATAATGACCATGCAGTATACTGCTTTAGTCATTAAAGAGCAATAATACTGTACTGGTATCAGTTTTAAGTCAGCGTTTCATGTAAGCAGCTTAAAACCACAAAATCTAAAGTAAAAGTGGATCACTTCTATCACATAATATTGATGAGTTTCTGAAATATCTCTCTGCTCTCTTATTAGTATTATTATCATCTCAAAAAGGGTTCAGTTAGTACCTTTTCTCCACTCTTTTATATGCAATACCTTCCCTCACTGCTGCATGAAATTAGTGGCCTGTGAAAGGTCACTTTGGTCCTTGAGAGACTGTTTGTGGTACCTCCCCTGCATATCCTTTGTTCCAGTAAAAGGTTTTCCTTCGGAGGATTGCTCTGACTACAGCTCGAAAGAAAACCCTTTTTGGGCCCCCACAGACATTTAACCCCCCCTCAAAGAAAAAAAAAAGATTGGTATGTATTCCCTTAACCTTATGAAACAAGTGGTGATGATGATGGTGTTTGGTTGCAGGTGTGTTTAGTTTTCAGAAGAAAAAAAAAGGAGCTTGGTGAACCTGGTTTGCTGAACTGAGGAACATTTAGAGGATATCTGAGCCGGTGAAAGGAAACCAGTTGTCATCTTGCAGGGTTGCAGAAGCATGAGCTAGTTTGCCTGTTAGCGGCTGAGAAAACACAGTTCAGGGGGAATGTGTCACTTCATATGGCCTGACAACTGGCAGCTATCGGAAATGGCTTGGCACTACTTATCCATAAAATTAGAGTCTGTTTAAATATACAATGCTGAGTCCCTGGAATGATTTGCTACATAATCCATCTCTGCTCCTACAGAGACAAATATGAGGCAAGCTTTTCCGCTCTATGGTTGAGGGCAAAGACAATTATGTGAAGTTTATGCTATAAAGAAATAGGACAGGCCCGAGCGTATGTAATTCTCTCTTGAATAGAGCCAGTTGAATATGTTGCTTATTTGATTTTCCATTCCACTTTCCCCATCCGTATCTTTTGAATTCTGCTACATGCAGCGTTGTAGATGTTCATCATGTGCCGTCATGGTGATATTTTCACACACCATATTTTCAACATGTACATGACATGTGGTAGAAGCATGAACATCACAACACAAATCTATGTTTTACACACCATATCATACACATATGTCATCACATTGGCAGTAAGCTGACATGGCCAAAGAGTGTTTATCACTCCTCCCCATTTTTTAAACATCTCTTCAAGTATGTGCAGCCCCAGCATGATAACTGCTGGCCATTTTGGTGCGGCACTGCCATTTAATAAATCGTTCCATTGCTTAGTGGATAACAGAATGAATGAATGGCTTTCTGTGTTAGTGGCTGCCACTGCTATCCTATCAGATAATTAACTTTTTGCAAATAGACTGCACTGACTAACAGACTAAGCCTGCACAATTAGAATTACTTATCTATGTTCTTTCTTTTTCTCCAGACATTGGAGGAAAAACAAACAAGACAAACAAATCCAAATTTCATACTTCTTGCTCGACTGTTCTTTTTTAAATTGTCACACACGACTCGGACCCAGATTTGTGTTCATTCATCAATAAATGAACAAGAAATGAACAAGGGGAGATGAAAATTGAGGCTTATTGAAAGTGAAAGCCTCTGTGTTATTTTGCCCCAGCATTTGACAACATCAGCCCAGATGTTTCGCAATTTCTAAAGGTCTAGCTTTTTCCATCTCCCTCTCTCCCCTATTTTTTAAATTCTTTTTTTTCCACCGGATTGTCTCACACCAACAGTGGCACAATTCAATATTTATGTTTTTCTCTGTGTTTGGTTTCCACCGCAAAGGGAGGTGGGCTTTCATGTATCTAATTTGCCACAGCAATGATTCAGCTCCAGCTTTTAAAGTGTTGGGAGCCGTTTGAACAAAGCCATCTGTTTGAGTGGGTCGTTTTATTAAGTGACAAACTGGATCCCTCTACCTCGCTAATGTGTCCCGTGGGAGGCGGCAGTCACTTGTTTGTGTGTGCGTATGTCTTTGTGTGTATGTGTGGGGTAGAGACACAAATGCAGTCAGAGGAGGGAGGGGTACAGAGGATACAACTCAGACCTGGTATGAACTTCCTGTCCTGAGTGATCACATGTGAACAGCCCTGAGTAACAGGCGTAAATGATCCCAATCTATCGTGAATACTTCTTCAGATCTGATCTGGTTTCTAACTTTCGTTGGCCACATTTTCTTGCATACACAAATGCAACATGTCCTCAAGACGTATTAGATGTCACCTCAAAAGCCAACATCGCAGTTTGACTGTAATTTTAAGAAAACTTATATAGATTTATTTACTGAAATATTAAAGGGGACATATTATGCAAAATAAACTTTTTAATCCTTATATTTGGGACTCACTCATGTTTTTGTGGTCCTCCCCAGTCTAAGTACAGGAGATAAAACACGCAATGTTGACATCCCCGTTCATTGGGACGTCACAATGCGCTAAATTCCTGAAATTGTTGTCTCGAGGAGCTCCACTTTTTCTGTAAAACATGCGAGAGTATCCGAAAACCGGAAGTCCATGAAAAGTTCTATTCTTGGCTCCACAGTGCAGCACAGAGTTCTACACAAACTTCCAGCCTCAGAGGATTTATCTGTCCAGTGGATACATGTTATAAATGACGGCAATGTGCCTGCAAATGATTACTTTTCCAAATGCTAACTGCTGTTAGCTCCCAGTAGCCTCGGTGATTGATGTCATTTCCTGTCCCTTTTTTAAAAAAAAGAGATACTACTAAACAGAGCGTTCTGAACAGGGCTGTTTTGGCAGGGCGATGGAACTGCTGTGGTGCTTCATGCTTAAGGTATTTTGACCAAAGCATGTCATAGACATGTTCATTAGGACACCAGGGAATGAGGTTAACTTGGAGAAATAAGGTATAATATGTCCCCTGTAAGACATCAACACACAATTCCTTTTTTGTGATGGTCAAAATAAAATTTCATGTTGCAGAGTAGTACTTCCCACAGCCCTTTTTTCCTCCTCTCTCCTCGACACTCAGGCAGACACTCAAACTGACATCAAACATCATTTTATTCTTGTTAACAGACATGGCGTCAGTGTGCATTTGAATACTCGGTGGGGGGGGATGTCACATCATGTGGTCATAAAAGAAGCATCAAGGAAGCATTTTAATGCCAGGGGGTGAACAGGCGTACTGAGGGCTAGCCACGTGTGATAGGAGCACTCCGGATGGAGGATAATACCAGGTCTGAATGGGGCCTTATCCTCTGCAAACATTGTCATATAGGGCGCAGGAGACACCACATCACTGATGGAGCTGTCATCGCAGAACTAAAAGGTTTTTGCCCTTATGATTCCGCAATGGTAATTGAATTAGGGAGCCTTTCAGGTTTCATCTCATGAAAGTTACGATAAGAAGTGAGTACAGCTCTATAAATAACCCTTTATATTTATGTACTAGACCCTTGCAGAATTTTTCGTTGTCCCACAGTCTTTCAATGTATTAATGTTCCAGTGTTCTTCCAGTAAGAATATCCTTATCCCGTAAGAGTTTCTGCCCATGCTTGTTCACATCAAGAGCCTTTCCTCCCGATCCTCCCATCTCGTCAGAGAAACTGTCAGTGCACTGAATGTGGGACAAGAGCATTAACCATTCTTTTTGAAGTTGTTGCTGTTGTCTGTGCAAAAGTGCATCAACTCCTGCAGCCAGAAGCTCAGTGCTTGTGTTGCAGTGCCAGTGAGCATGAGTAACACACAGATTGAGGTTCAAAAAAAGTCCTGGCGGGATATGATTTTTGTAACCTGAGTCACTGGGTTGAATATTTGGAATGGAGATTACGCTGGAAATGTGTGTATCATCATGCACACTGTAGTTTTCCTATCTTCGAAGTTTTGCTGTGATGATACGCACTTATGTATTCGCAGGAGATTCTCGTGGCTTATGAGCCAAATAGACCCCGACCCTATCACAAGATGGACCTGCAGCCTACCATCCATATGCAGTCTCAATATTAATGTGTCATTAAGCCGTATTCTTGTATATTCTATTGAGTTAATTTGACATAATGACTGTTATGAATTTTGCTTATAGAGCACATTTAAGCAGTTGAGAAAGGAGGAGCAGGGAGGGAGAAGGCTTGTATTATGAACTTCATTATGTGTGACAAGCAGCCGAATATTGATGGAAGAGTGGGTCCCCATCATTGCATTGCATTAAAACCTCTGCACTGAATTAATGTACTATTCCAGATCCATAATTAACAATCATCCGGGGACCATATCCCTTTTCAAGTAATCACCGATTGCAATAAGAATTTCACTTTCTGTTTAAGGCAAGATTACCGATGACCATGCAATGCAAATCAGCCAACAGTTCTAATTAAGCTCCAATCCTTTTCTTTCTGCTTAGACCCTTTGTGTTCACATACAATGTGGAGTTTGTTTCTTCTGAATTACAAAAGACACATTTTTTATCACAATGCTGCAGATAGAGGGCTGTGTAGTGCCCCAAGAAAATGGTTTGTGGTTATGCTTGTTCCATTGACTGGAATCTTCCTCTTTTTTTCCCCTCACATGTTTTGCATTGTTTATCTTTGTGTTTGTGTCTGCATTGCTCGTTTGTTTCCTATATGACATAAGGTCAGAGGTCTCTAAACATTGTACAGAGAGTTAATTAACCAATAGAGAGGGTTTTGCTTTGTAATTCACACATGCACCTGCATTCACAATCACAAAACATCTCAAAATAACAACTTTCTTTATGGTGATGATATTTCAGCTCAAAATGTTTCAACCTTTTCAGTCTGATTTGCCTGAAAGGCAATTCATCAATATCCCAGAACTGATATAGTGAGGTTTAAAGCTGTTGAATGATTTAAATGGCATCTTTAAATGCTTCTTTCTTCCACCCATGTCTAAAATGGAGCAGACTATTTGTAGACTGACACCCACTGTGTTAGGATTAATTATCACCCTCCACAACCCCACCTCACCCTACAAGTTAAAGATTCAGAGAGGAAATGGCCCCTTTTATGCAAATGAAATTGAATATGTCAGTCAGTATAATTGTGAAAACCGAGCTGACTTGGATTGGTGTCTCTGCCGTATAGTGGTTCCAACTGAAAGTCAGTTTATTAATGTTCTCCCCAGTCTTTGATTCATGCTCTTTAATGGCTTGGCAAATCAAACTTTAGTCTATTGGCGGAGTCCTGATGACTTGAAATGTTTGGGCCGTTATAAATGGAAACCAGACTCTGATCTTTTTAAAGCACGTTTTTTTTTAAATGCAATGCTTGGCTGAGAGTTAAGCCAGCATCAAACAAACTTGTAACGAATGCAGATCTGCAAGATTCTCTGAACTCAACTGGTCTTTTGAGTTAAGTGTGATGGTGTCATTAACGAGCAACCAGATACATGCAGTCGACGTGACCAATCATTTGCCACTACAACAGGTACTCCATACACTTTTAGTAAATTCCCTGTTAGTTGAATCCAATAAATGCCAAAGCAAGGGTATCCCATGTCAAGGACACAACTTGTGTGTTCTCTTTAGTTTGGGATTTCTTTTACTTTTTCTCACTATTGATTAGTTGTGTATTGAGAAAGTTTTAGTTTTGCTTAACTGTTAGGATTAGAAGCACAAAATAATGTATTGGGATTTTAGGACAAGGATGTAATAGTCTTCCTTTAAACTGAAATTCAATGTAGCTTGCTATAGCATTGTCACTTCGGTTATCTATTGGCAACTGGCTTCGTCCTTACTTCTTGTCAGTACATAATAGAGGTATGGTTCCAATATGTATTTTCCCCTTTTCATACAAAATCCCCATTCTGCCAAGTCCAAGGGAATTGAAAAGTGATATTTCTGTGGGATATAGTGTTGAAAATGTCATATAAACTTGGTTTAAAAAAAGACCAAAATGATGAGGCTAGTATACAGTAGAGGCGATACTAATAAATTTCATGAACTACATTTGTCCGGCCCACGTTGTTGAAGGCTTCCAATTTCCATTTATGTCTGTCATTAAAAAATATATAGTTCCAATCATGAAACCGTCTGCCCCCTCAGCCCTGGGGACATTAGTGTTCTTAAGAACTGTGAAGGCTTTCATTCAGCCACCAAATTATTAACATGGCATTGATCCATGAAAAATACAGCAGTGGGATGCTGTGGAGTGCTTCTTCTTTCCGCGTGGCAGTAAATGAGAACAAGGTTACATAATGACCTCAAGGGAGAGCAAGGCACAGTCCCATGTCCCTCACCTTTTTAGCTTGTCTACACCTCTAATTTGTTTGCTGGCAGCTGCTTAAAAGGTGACCTGCAATGGTACTATTTCATGTAGATTATCGTTACTTCTCAAAGTAGATGCCAAGTTTCAGCAGAGGTGACAAGTTTTAAATGGCTGTCATTTTGATTAGTCTAGATTTATTGTCACGAGTTAAGACTAAATAATATCCAATGTTAATACAATCAATTAAACATTCAGAGACGCCATTTACTGCTGTGATGCCATAGTGCCATAAAATACAGTACACTTTGCCAATACATTATTTCACAAATGAGGGCTCTGCAGTAAATATTCATTTCTTCTTCCTTCTTGTAGTTTTATTCAGACAAATCCAAGGTTTCAATCAGCCTCTGTCTCCCCGAAGCCATACAAGGAGTCTACCAAAATGGATGTTTGTCAGCAGCAGAACCTAAAATGGGGGTATGATGGCGATATCAGCAGCCATGTCTGTGAAAACACCATTACCTCCATGTCACGCCTCAATAACTCCACATTGTGTGATGACTCCCCACCCCCCTCCCACTCCACCCCCTCTTCCCCTCACCTCCAGTGCTGATCTCCTGTACATGTTGTAGCAGTCTATCACAGCCGGCGTAGGGAGACGCACTGAGTCATAATGGATGGCCCCGGAGCGAAAAAACAGCCCCAATAGCATATCAATTACCCATCAGCACCCTCTTGGCTGGATGCCAATGTGTGCCACACCCCAGCCAAGTGAATGAGATAAGGTGCAAATGCAGATATAATGGGGGGCTTTTGTCATGTACAAATTATGCAGTGTCAACTCTGCTGCCCACCTGTCCGATCTGTCAGCCAGTGAATAAGAGAGGTTGGAGTGTGCGTCTAAGAATGCGTGTGGTGCACAACAGACTTTATGCATGTCATGAGGCAATCCTCAGACTCATTTGCCCAGTGGAGGCCCCCGCCGCTTGCCTGTTTATCTGTCCCTTATCTTGCCCTTTTGATTGCCGACCACACATTTTATGTCACCTCTCCACAAATCCTGCAGGTTAATTTGTCCCTAGCTCGTAGCGCTGCTGCTGGGCAGTGCAATCTGGGCAAAGAAATCAGCCTGTATACAAGCAAAAAAAAAAAAGCACAATCACATATTTTCACATACACAAATGAGGTGATTCAGACGGTTGGCATTGCTGCAGCTGTGTGGCCACTAATGGCCTGCTGACGTGATTGATAAAAGGCAAACAGTTGCTCTGCAGGGGGACAGATGGAGCTACACCTCCCACTGAGGCTGGCACTCAAGCTTCAGTGGAGATTACAACGGGGTCTGACATAGCAATACGGCAACATTTCTGTTGAATTTATAAGCCTGCCTCATAACGATAAACCTGAAATTTAAATCTCACAATCAACGTTTCAAGGTGAGCTGGGTCCCTTTGATTACTAATCACTTTGATGCAGTCTTATTTTTACGCAGATGTGATACACGCATCATGAGCAGGAACTGACTGTCTAAGAGATAAAAACGGCAAAATCAACCTCATTGTAGGATGAGTTCAAACTTTTCTAACAAAAACTGCGGGAACAGAGAGGTAGCACTAATCAGATCAGCGCCCGAACACTTTGGGATTGTGTTGTAAAGCCAGAGATGGGAACATCCATGTGATCCACACAAAGCAAACACTGTGCCCCTCTGCTATTCTTTCACCTCCAGTCCTCTACATTTTTAGCATTTTTATCCACACTGCCTTTACACTCGACTTGGTTTGCTGAATTGGGGGACCAATTAGGAGCAACAGAATGCATACATCGCCAATCAGTGCATTGCAAAAAGACCTTATCAGGTGCGTGTCTCATTTACATGAGACACAACCACTGTTCCAAACGGTGGTTTTCAAGAGATTAGTGTTGTCTTCTACGGAACCAATAAGCCTCTGTTCCTCCAAACTCATTTACATGTTACTAGAAAAAAACCGAAGTCCACTTCATTTATATCCAGTGAAAGAACATGTGCAATGTGCTGGGTAACAGCTTGTTACGATAAATGACTTGAATGCTTTGAATGACACATAAACAAGAGCTTCACAGTCAATTTAACTTGAACACAATTAATTACAAAGTGCTGACTGATCTAAATGTTTTTCCTTCTTTCAATAACTTTTTTTTTCCTGAGATTAATTTCAAATCTAGAAACAGCAACTGAACTGAAAAAGTCTAATCTAAGTAAAAATCAAACATAAAGTGCATACCCTTAACCTCTTCTCACAAAACAGCCACATGCATGTCCTTTTATCCAAGAATTGCTCCCAAACAGTCAGTCTGTTTATCACGGTATTTTTTTTTTTAAGAAAGACTTCCAGGGTCAAGACACAATGCTTTGCACACTCTGCTCTCAAGACCTCTGCCCTTTACTTCTGATAATCGGTTTTCACTTGCACAATAAAGTCAGTACAATCTCTTGTCTTGACCTCCAAAGGCAATCCTCTTAACAGCCGCATGCTGAAATCTGCAACTTTGTTACTTTGGAGTGTGTGTGTGGCTTGATAAGAGAGATTAATTGCACTGTCTGCAAAGTTGGGCTTGCTCACTAACTATTTTTGTTATCTTTTATTCTGTTTCTGTCTTCTCTACAGCACCACCAAAGTTTTTAAGAACCCCCAATGACCAAACAGGCGTGCAAGGAGGCGTGGCATCCTTCATCTGCCAAGCTACAGGAGATCCACGGCCAAAGATTGTGTGGAACAAGAAGGGGAAGAAAGTCAGCAACCAGAGATTTGAGGTATTAGGTCTATTGTTCTGATGTAAAATGCTCGACAAATGGGAATGCTTCAGCACTGCTTTTGGCTCCGCTTGCACATAATCCATCTCACCGAGCCTCACCCCCTGACTTGCCACCACGCATTAGCAGAGTCTAATAATCACGCTGACCAGCCTTTTGAACATGCATGAGTTTTAATGAGCAAGTGTACAAAAGATCAAGGGACAGATTTGTAATCAACTAAAATACAGGAAGAAAATATTATGTGTGGTGTGACCTAGATACTTATATTAAGATCATGTCACATTTGCTGGCTTTATACAAAAAAGTAAAGTAGCTTTTACTTCAAAAATATCCTTTTGCTTTGTGGCATTTTTAAATGCATGTCCTACCCTCCCTATTTTGGCTGAAGCTTTGATTTTTGGTCAGCTTTAATCTGCACTCGGGCTCAATACCCATAAAAAAAAAGCACATCTTTGCAGAACACTGATAAGATTTCTATTAATTTCTGTGTCACTTCTGAGGACTGTCATGGTGTCACTTTTCCCTTTACTCTTGAGGCCTTATTTGTTCGCCATTGCACAGCAGCAAGGGCTTAACAGGCCTTGGAGAGGTCTTCCCGCCTCTTCTTTGTGCCTCATGCAGAAATCTAATCTTATCAGAGTTCATCGCGTTTGCATCGCATGTAGTGCTGAGTGCCAGCACATATATTTTTATCACCCCATTGCCTCACTGGTCTTTCTGGCTGCTGCCATTCTATACCCATTCAGTCAAGTACTGCAGCTTCATCTTCTAACAAAAAAACATTTCCTTTCAGAGTTCTCGCAACATCCTTTCTAATTTGCTCTTCAGTTTTAACTAAGAAAGGATGCTGTTTTTACCCCATCGCTTGCTGTCATCTTGAATGCCAACACAGCTATAGCTTGCGCAATGAAATGCTTAAGTGTATTGTTAACTAACAGATGCAGAGATGAGATATTGTGAAGTTTGAAAATGTTTTTAGGCCTCTGTGAGACTGTGTGTGTGTGTGCGCGGTAGTATGGATGCATGTGTGTGAATCGGGGGTCTGAGGCCTTTGTTTTATTCAAATCTACCTCTATGCTCAAAAAAAGTTGAGTTATGACACAGGGCTTTCTAAACTCAGTGAGTATACAACATGTAGCATGCCAACATAGCTGAATAAGCTACAATAAACACCTGTTTGTGACATTTATGTGTCGTTCGTCCAATACAGTGGGTCCCGTCTTTTGTACCACAATCTCACCCCATGGTACAGCTGTCCGTAATCGTTTATCAAGCCACATTTAACTGTCTGTGCTTGTTTTTGTCCCATCGACACAATCCACTGTGATGCATTTTTAAGGGATAGAATTTTAACTTTAAGAGTGGGACAGATTCAGCCTTAAATTCTTCTCTACAAGCTGACATGAGCAAAAATCTGAACAAAGATAGACTTCCCCATTCTTAAAGTTAGTCAGCCGCATCATTTAATTTACCAATTAATGTCTAAGCTATAGTTTATTTACTACATGGCAACACATTTGGTCAGAAAACAAACAAATCTCGTACTGTGCATATCAACTATGAATTTACTGCACAGATCTATAGATCTCACTTTTTCCACATGTACATTTTTACAACAGCGCTATTTACAAATCAACACATAATCAAAAAAGGGTTCAATGTACAGTAGGCAGCAACTTGTTATTTGTCACAGGAGGCACCTTGTCTTAGTCACCATCAATGTTGTTAGCCAAATGTCCTCAACAGTGTTTGTTTGTTTTTGTCTGCAGAAGGTCCCTCACCTATTGTGAACAAAAAAATCTCCTTTAACATATCCTGTTTCTCGCACCTGCAGGTGATCGAGTTCGATGACGGCTCTGGTTCAGTGCTAAGAATTCAGCCATTGCGCACGCCCCGAGATGAAGCCATATACGAATGCGTCGCCTCCAACAGTGTTGGAGAGACGAGCGCTACCACCAAACTCACTGTTTTACGTGGTAGGTGTTTCCCCAACAACAGACAACACACACACTACACTTGTTTTTCTCCCAGGTACACTAAGAAATAAGGGTTCCAAAAGGGTCCTTCTACAAGGGCTGATGTTCTACCTGGAACCATTTGCTTCTGAAAAAATACTTTCCTGAAGAAAGGGTTTAAGGGTTCTTGGTAACACTAATGGTTCCAGTGAGAACCATTTTGATCCAGAGAACCCTTTAAAACCCCTTTCCTGAATAAAGGGTTTTAAAAGGGTTCTTGGTGGAACCCTCCAAAAGGGTTTCAGGTAGAACCTTTATAAAAAGATTCTACCTGGAGCCAAAAAGGGTTCTCCTATTAGGACACGCTGAAGAACCTTATGGTTCTACTTAGCACTTTTATTTCTAAGAGTGTAAGAGTACATTCAGCTACTTTATGCCTATCCTGATCCACCTGTCTTTGTTTTTCAAGATTACACCGTAAAGTCAAACCCAATTAGAGATTCATGTTGTGTCTTCTAACATAAGATTTAGTCCATTAGCCATTTAGAAAAGTAAGTTTCCATTCCTAAGTGACTTAGGTCATTTGCATACACATTCCTGACACAATAATTAAGATGCCAGTTAAATTATGCAAATAGCCATCCATTCCTAGCCTACAGTGGTTTAATGGAAAACCTCAGCAATACATTTCAAATCAGTCATTTTTCATCTCTCAGCTTTGATATTCCTTTGACCGTGCAGAAAATAAGGCTGTGTATTCTCATATGATTAATTATATTGTTTATGGTCATATTCTAGTCACAGGTTGCATCAATGCCAGTATCTCTCACTGGCAGTGGCTGTTAATGCCCAGCACTCCTCTATAAAAAATGTGCAACAATCCAGGCAAGAAAGGTCTGCTTCTTGGTTTACATCCAGCGAGCAGTGGAAATAAAAGCACTATCACAAATATGAAGTTGGTTGACTTGGTTTACAGTGCCTCTTTTACAGTAAACACTGAGCAAAATTTTATCTTGATTACACAGACAAGACAAGTGTGTGTGGCCACTACCTCAAAAGATCACATTATATCTCTCGAAAACATGACTTGTTTGGCTGTGAATAGAGAAAATAGCTTTAGAAAAAAAAGCATTGGGCTGCCTGAATGAGGTGTGCTCCATTATGGGTCACATTTACACAACATGGCAAATGAGTTTCTATTGAGAGGGGTCCTTCCATCCTATAGAAAAAAAGAGCTGGCTCTGCGAGTCTCTGAACACCCCCCATCTGCTGCTTCTTATCTCACCAATGAGCCAACAAAAGGCCCTGTGCACTGTCTCCAGAGGCCAATTGAAAGAGAAAGGTGGCACGTTCACATGCAGCTTTCTTCTGTTTACTCGAGAGCACAAAGTGCGCGTGTGTGTATGTGCGCACGTGCATATCCTCTTTTACTCTCACTCTGTCTATCTCCCCCCCCCCTTCACACATACACGTGCCAACAGATAGCTGAGGGATAGGTAGAAGATGCTTTTCCCAGGCTCCATGGCCTAGCATTAGCATGTTTATTACTATTTCCATTTTGCTCTTCTGCTCTGCTCTCCTTTCCCATCAATGTATTGAAGGTGAGTAATGGCCTATCATGGACCAGAAAAAAGGAGGAGAAAGCCTTTTTCTTTCTTGGCTTTGGTGCAAATAAATAGGTTGTGCTCTCCCGTCCTTTTACTGCCCCCAAAGACTGGCCTTGCAATAGTATGTTCATGTCACAACCTTCTGTCCCCCCTTTACTTTTTCACAACAGGGATATAATCTATACCCTGTTCTGGTCTCATGTATAGGTTTTAATTAGTAAATATATTGTTACACATTTGCATTTAACAACCAAGTAGATAAGCCAAACAATTACTTTAGACACTCATTGAAAGGCAAGCTTTAGGGAGGATGGGAGGTATTACTGTGATCAATTCTAACTCTACCTTTTGTTTTTTTTTTGCCATGTATTTTCTATAGCAATTCTCAAATGTTGCCCTCCCTTACACAAAGACAACAGAATGACTAACTGAGGATGTGGTGAGCAAGCTGCGCTACTGTTAGAGCAAGTGCACTGTACCATCTACTGGTAAAGCCAGGTCAACTCAGGATGCATTAGACGGTATATTATTTAGGAGAACAAAAAGCTTTACCCCATCCAGAAATACTTCATACAGTACAATAAATACAGCACCGCTGGTTTGCGACTTATCATTTCACCTGACATGAACTGCAGTTTGAAAAATGCAAGTTTGCATTTTTTCAGTTTAGGCTGGGGCTGTCATCGCAACCAGCAAAATTATTTCTCCCCACATTTTAGTAAAAGCAAATGGCTACACTTGCACAGAAATGTATGGTGTAGGATTAGAGGAAAATAAATAAGAAAAAAAACAAGATAAGTGCTACAACGCCATGCCTAATACATATAGAGTGTCTGCTCTTTTAGTTCATTTGGGTTCCAATGGTCTGTGGAAACGACTCCAAAGCATCTGTTGTGGGAAGCTCACCACAGGGGTTGATGTCTAATTCCATGAAGGAAAAGCACATTGTTGAAATTGCCATGCCATGAGGCGAGGGGACTTTAGGTGAATCCAAAATCCCAAGTACTGGGGGATATTAGTATTCGGATGGGCCTCCGACTTGATGGGAAGAACCATTAGTAATGAACTTTCAGGCTTAGAGAAGCGATTTGCATGAAAGACAAATCAGGAACGTAATGATGTTCCAAGTCAAATCTGCCAGGCCACGGCATGAGGTATGAGTTCTCTTATTGTACTTTTTTTTACACCCCCTGTTTTGATTAACTCAGATGACCCACCTCATATGCCACTTGTGTCTTCAATAAAGGTCATCTCCATTTGCCCGGTAATTAAGGAAGACAGAAAATAATTTTGCAATAAAGAAACAGGACATTTTGGGTGTCACGGCTGGAATATGATTTCAATGGAGTAGCATTTAATCCAATCTATGAATAGGCTTTTGTAAAGTATTTGCATATACGCATTTAGTCAGAAAGTCTTGAACATCTGTCACAATACTGGAAATCACTTAAAAATCATGTGTTCATTTTTAAACATGAGCCAACAATAAAAAACAAGACTTGGGCCCCTTCCCATTTCTCCCCCTTAAAATTTGCACTTGGTTTGGAGTGTCCTCAACTGTAAGTTAAGCCCAATTTATACTCCTGCGTAAAGTGCTCTGCGTAGGCTACGCAGAGTCCTCTGCGTCGACGCAGAACCTGACGAAGAGCCTCTGCGTCATCTCCAGGTGCACGGAATATTTTTTAAGTGTCCGTCACTCCGTCAAGGGACGACGGACAGCAAAAGAGTTGCGATTGGTCCTCAGAACAGGCCGAGCGAAGCTGCTCTGTGCCGGCTCACAGTGAGCAGCGAGCGTCCAAAAGAGGGCGGAGCTGAAGACCGCCGACTTCGTCGCTGCCGAACTATAAATACGTCATATCTTAACACACACAGCACATGTTTAGACTCTAAATGGCCAATTTCTCGCCTCAAATTATCTTAAAACTGCGTTCCGGGACACAGAAAAGTGACAAACGGTCGCTGTTTCAACAACAACAGTCTTTCTCCCTCGGACGCCATTGCTCACTGTAGCCAAATGCACAACAACCTTGCGCAGCGACCCCTACTGATCGGGCGGGAAATTGCAGCGCCTATCCGTCACCACGACGCAGAAGTATAAAGGCTCGAGTGGTCTACGTGGTGACGCAGACGGATAACGCATTACGCAGTCGGAGAAGTATAATGTGGCCTTTACTCATTGAGGGAAGTGGCTTCCCTATGGAATTGGAACATCACTATATGCAAATCAGCATAGTGGACGTAAAGAACAATTCTACCGGTGGAGCGAGCTAGTTAGCTAGTTGCTTTCAGAAATCCTCAGTTAATTTCTGACGTTAGTGTTCAATTAGTGTTGGTATATATTATTATATATTATTATATTATTTAGCATCATGGGTAATTTCATCTTCCACTTCGTTTTAAGCCTGCATTAGAGCTCACTACATTTTGAGGGTTGATTATAAGGGCAAAATCGCACTCCCTTTTGCGCCCCCCCCTACACGAGAACGTGCAAGATTTAGGGTTAGGGCAAAAATTTTGGGTTAGGGGAGGTATTGGGATGGGGCCTTTATGTGACAAACATCATCCCCGTGGAACGAGACTCTGTTAGAGGAGTTTGCAGCAGAACGATGTGTGCATTTGAGTGCTACAGTTCATGATTCAGGCATGATTAAGGATTTATATTGCATCCTCGTACCCCCATTATGCTGTCAACAGCCATTTCCTGTGCCCCACACACAAGCGTGCAAACTTATGCAGCTGTGCCCAACTTGACAGTGGGAGTGGAAAATGGGAAGCCACTCTCCTGTGACGGAAAAACAGAATGCATCATTTCCATTTGTATGGAATGGTGCAGTGGCACAGTCAAAGCCGTGTAGCTTAGACAGATCTTTCCACACACAATGAAATAGGCTGCTACATGATCACCAATTATTCATAGACAACGTATGCACGCAGTTCTTTGTCATTGTTATGAGAAAATTGTTTTCACACATAAAAGATTCCAGCAGCTGCTTAATTTATATTCTAAGCTGGGTTAACTGATATCTATAAGATGCTGGTCAATATAAAGTGTGCAAACCTGCGTGTATAGAAAAAAAAGCCTGAAAGGAAATTGCAAATGGTGACTGATAAACAGAGTAAACAATGAAACAAAAGCTGCTCTACGTGCTCAAATTGCCTAGGAAGATAAATGCTGGGTCAGCTGTCTCGTGCTGTCGGAGCAAGGGATGTAGCAGTGATGAAGCAAGTGGCCATTGTAAAAATATTGTTTGTGATCTGTTGCTTGCAAAAAAAAAAAAAAAAAGGAGTAGGAGGCCGGCAGCTACCGTACAATTCTGGAGTTCACTGGTGGGCACTCTGTAGATGGCCAGACCTGAGCTGCCACATGGAACACTCAATTTTGATAGAAAAAGTGATTTTTCTCCATGAAATAGTGCTGTGCAAACATGCTGACTCACTGTAGGAGCTTTTCTCAAACATAATAGATACTCAAAACCTCTTGTAACAGTCGCGCTAGGTCCAAAGGGATTGTAGAACCAAAGTGGCACAATTGTTATTGATTCATGAAAGTTATGAAAGTTGTCTTCCCCTGCCAATACTATTTCTACTAGTGTTTCCCATGTGAATAACTTTAATTTTGCAGCATTTATTTCTTAATAACTAAACCTTTCTGTTTTTGCCTGAGCATTCCAAGACAGAAAATGACTGAGGGCAACTACCATGACAGACAGTCTGTTGTAAAATAAAAGCAGATTTATTGTCTGGTTTGATGCTCAATTCCAAACTTCACTCATACTAAAATACTGAGCCTTTCTGACAAGTTATTTATTATTGTAATTAATATAAATTAAATCGACTGTCTTTCTAGAAACCGATTCTTTCTCCAAAAAATAAATAATGAAATTAATAAATAGATGACAAAATCAACCCCACAGCCACTAAATATCCCCTGCATGGTTAATCATGACAGCCAATCAGTCTCTGTATGATATACAGGGTGATTTAAGACTAAAGCACTGTCAACAAGATAGATGGTGGACTTCACAGGCTGCATGGTATGTGAGGAAACATGTAGGACCCACTCTGAACATGATAGATAGTAATTCTCATACCGTGACACTGTTTGTTTTATCAAAATAAACACAACCTCTTGCATTAATCATGATTCATCCAGACAAATGAGGTATGCGCTGCTCTCCAAAGTGACCTCATCAAAGTGATAGTGTAATTACATGCTCAGTACTTTCTAATGCAATCTATCAGGAAAAACACGATCGAAAGATGTTTCATTGCTAACCCAAATCTTTGATATCTTAAGTGCAAAACATAGAATTCAAGTATAATTTGCAAATTAGTTATGTGGTATGTAACAGCAAACAATGGAAGAGTGGTTCTGTGAAGTGAAGTTAATGCAAATGATGCTTTCACTGACTAGTCAACATGTTAGCATTCACTATATACGTCTGCGCTGATCACAAGATTAAACATTTAACTCGTTAATTTTCTCATATTACCTCGATACATTATGCGCCAGAATACATAGCAGAGCATAACAAATTTTTATGAAGAAATATTCCATTGGCTGCACTTGATGGGACCACAAGGTCATAAAATAAGGAATGTGCAAGTCTGAGCCAGGTAGTCGAGGGGCGCTAATGTCAGTAGCTTTGATCTTAGCTGCACTCAGAAGTCATTTTCTACTAGATTAATTGGGCACTGCAGGGTCGTCTTTAATGCAGCTAATGATCTTGAAAAAAGCCTTTTCATGCTGGGTAAGGCTGCTGGCTAATTACAACCAAACAAACTTGGACTGAGAAAATTATGTGGTAAGAATTGATTTTTTTAGGTGCAATTAGTTGTATATACATTATAACTTTGGCTACAGCAAAAATGAGTGTAGCGACTAATTACATGTTTTATTGGGCAAATCTTTACATATTCTCGTCAGAGATTTCATCAGCTTTAAAACCAGCTGTCAAACCTCAAAACATGTGGTCTCAATATAGTAATTTCCATAATAAAATAATGCCACCCACTGCCTGCTGTGACACCCATCGTCTCCCACAGTCACTCTCAGAAAGAATGCCCGTCTGCTCAAATTGAAAAGCCTGATATAACCCCGCTTTCCATTAGGGCTCTTTGAGAGCCACGGGGTCCTCTCTGCAGGATGTTAGCAAGCATGAATAATCTCTATGATTCTCTCTCCTGTAGCAAGCTTTTAGCTATCTAAATTATTGAAATGCAAGCACTAGGTTTTGTCTTTCTCAGGAGGAACTGAAGTTGTAAGAAATCTGGTTCCACACATCACCATGAGAACTCACCCGAGTCTCAACTCATGACCCATGAAGATATCTGACAGTGTAGTGCATAAAATGCTGAAAGATCAAGAAGTTTTCGTGCAGACATTCAGACAAATTATGGGATGTTTCCTTAAAAGGTGTTCCATACAGTCTCAGGCCACAGCCTGCGGTATGGGTTCTCTTATCTACATTTCCTCCAAATGCACATCAAAATAGGAGAAATTATTGTTTCATCAAACTTACTTTAACCTCTGAATGTTTAGTACATAAAGTTAAATTGTAGAAAGACTTACCAGGTTGTTGATTCCCTCTGAGCTGAATGCTGTGTCTGGTCTTGGCCTTTGTTAACTGCCCTCTGCAAACAACAAGCAAAATATTCAGAATGGTTACTGCACCATTTAACAAAAATGCATACTGTATTAAACTACACATAGCCAAAGTGGGCAGTAAGAGGGTAGATAGGCAACAAAAAAGCTTGAAACATGAAAAACAAAGCCGATGTCTGGCAGTATATGCTTCAAAAGTGACAGGAGCCTCGTGAGAATGGATGCATCCCTTAGGATGAAGCAGTGACATCCATTTTAATTTTATGTTTGACAAATAGCTCAAAGCATTGTCAAATAGTTTTTTTCCCCTCCTTTGAATATTCCTTCTAATAACTGAATAAAAATGAGAATGGCAGATAAGGAGACAGGAGCACTTCTTTTTGTTTGTTTGTTTGTTTTTACCTTCCCCAACTCTAAATAAATGGGACACTGTTTTTGTCAGTAAATGGAATCATTGCTCAGGGTAACAACTACCAAATGGAATATGCAAAGTAAAAATCCAGACGAGGGAGGGTGAGGGACAGAGGGGTGGAAGACAGTGGGTGACAAAGACGGATCAAAGGAGAGTCTTTAACATAAAGCATCTTTTAACGTCTGGAACATGCTGTGGATGGATGGAGGCAGACGAAGACGGTGAATAAAACCAAAGTCAAAAGACAATGACAGCGTTGAAGAAAAACACGATGGCATGAAAGATAGGTCTTGAAATCTCCCTTTACTTATTAATTGAAAGTGTTCTTGTGACTGAGCTAACCTGTAGTCTTAGAGTTATGTATCTTGCTTCTTGCTGCCCTTACTGCTTGCCCAGCCAGGCCTGTAGAGAAAGTCCCACTCTCCGCCCTTCGTGCTTCATCTCTCCTTTTCATCTCCCTCTTTACCCATCCGTTTTAACACTACCCTTAAGGGGCATCCGACACTAACACTGGCTCTCTGCTTTCATTCTCCTCCTCCCACTCCCTTCCCTTATGTTGTAAATGCCGGAATATCACAGCTAATCCGTCATGTTTATGAATGACATTGGGCCTAGAGAGAGTTGGGGTGTATCGCCAGACGTGGCGAACATCTCTGTTGCATGCCCTCTGCTTGGCTGATCCAATCTACCCCGGCAGCAATGGCCATAATAAATGTCTGTACTGGATAGCAGGCGGCTTGGTGGAACACAAGCGAGGGTCATTTAAGCAGAGGGCATCAAACTTGCGGCCCGAGGGCCACATAGGGCCCATCAAATGATTCCATGTGGCTCGCCACTTAAATGTGATATTAACAGATTCATTTTGTGTCACAAATGTGTTTTTATTTGGAATTATAAATGTAAAATATCATCACAGAATGTCGTTTATACATCATGATGGAATATTGTGATACAATTTTAAGCTAACCCCTTTAACCCCGACATAGTTGGCCCCCATCTTACTAGACTTGAAGCTCATGTGGCCCCCAAGTCATATGAATTTGTGATCCCTGTTTTAAACCATGCCATTTCTGACCAGGATCATGTTTTCCTGCCACTTCTATCTATCCAAATGCGAACCAGACAGATTCCCCTTATGTGCACATAAGAGCGCAAAGGCTTTCTGATGCAGTCCAAAGGGAAAGAGGGAACATCACTCTCAAAAGAATGCAATTTGCAGGTGTGCATTCCATCCTTCTTGGTGGGACATGAATGACAGCAAAAGCATCATCCACAAATGAAATTGAGAAATGACAGCAATGCTTAGATTTTGAAGGATTTAAAGAATACCATTTTGAAAAGATGTAGGATCATGACAACACTGCGTTGACTTAAGAATTTTATGCCAAGTTCTACAGTATCACTCAGAAAGAGAAATTGCGCAGATTGTTCATCTGTGAAGGTTCTTCTGGCAGGGGGGGCTGGTGATTAATAGTCTGACTCTTACAATGGCATCCTCATAATCTCAGGCATTAGGAGAGGGTTTTTAATGACAAATACTGTAAGCAGCATTCAATTAATTATACAATCTCGAAAAGGATTTATGGAAGAAACAATCAGCACAGGGCAAAGAGGGAGACGATGCTATTTTTCACAGAGACAGAGTGTAGTGAACCTCAGGTTAAGAGAGATTTCTGCACCTCCACCTTCCTCCTCCTATATTTCGCTGCAATGTTCATCATCACAGAAAACAATGGACAGGATTTCCCAGGATTTCAGAATTCATTCCTGTTTCACTTCTTCAGGCAGCAAGGGTACAGAAACATTTGAGTGCATACTAGATGGTCACTCATCTTGCCTGTAGCTACAGTTTTCTCAAATTGACCGTATTTAGCAAATAACTACAATTTGTGTGGCAAATGAATTACATTTTGGAGGTACAAAGCTATGTAGACGAAACAAGCCACTTTGTGTGAGTGTGTGCCTGTTCCTCTTGAAACGCTATTAAATTAGAATTAGCTGTTCGAGCCAACTGTGGCACATTCACTCCAATATTCATTAACAAGCTCTGTACCTGTAAAAACCAACTAATAAAATCAATATTTCCCCAGCCTACCAACACTGCTCCAGTATGTTTTAACTGAAGTAACTTATTTTTTACTGCACTAATATTGACGTCACTTGCATCGTCGCAAATGTGAACTCTGCAGCACTTTCTGAGGCCGTTTATACTGCACAATCATACTTTCCCCCTATACGATACCATACACTCGAACATAAACAACAATACTTAACACACGCAATCCAACTATTTAAGTAGTAGCAGTCATGTCTCAAACACTCTTCTATACTCTTTTTTTATTAAAACAATCATACACTCACATACACTACAGTACTAAACGTAACATTAGAATAAGAATAATGGCACATGTAACTGCAAATGTGACACTTGATGTGTAAGACAATCATAATGATAGTGTGAGAGAACGATATATTATGTGAGAGAGAATAGTTGTACGTCTTCATTAAACATGTTTCTAGATATGACAAGGTGGACGCGAAGCGACTGAGTGAAGCTATTGGCTTCATTGGATCAGAGACAACAAAACATTTTATCAAATCAGGTTGTCAAAGGCTTCCGTGGTGGCCCGAGGCATGTAACTTGGATGTAGTCTCACATTTCAGTCTTTTCCTTTCTGTGCAATCGCAGCAAAAAATCTGGATGATAGATACCACGTTTTGTAACCATCTGAAAGTTGACTCGGAGTTCAGACGGTGAACTCTCGATGTTCAGATTTGTCCCTCACCACACTCCACTGTGTTTTATTTGATGGAAGGCCTGAACATTTTGTTTTCCATTATTGGATTACTTAGGCAATATGTACACATTGTGGATGCCAGGAGGCTTATTTGGGAAATCTGCCACAAAGAAAGCTCTAGGGGAAAAGCTAATCTTATTTAGACCGGACAACATATGTACTCAATAGCACCCGGGATGCATCAGTGAGATAAATATGCGTTCTCTGTGGGCATTTAGGGGAAATTTACTCATCTCAATTTATTTATCATTTTGCTCTGCTATGATGTGCTTTCAAACTCTGCATGCTTGTCTCACTTGATGCTTTTTAAATCAGTGGCTTTATCTGCTCATGAACGAAATTTAAAACCCTCAATGTTGAGGGTCATTACTCTGACTCTGCATCTGAACTATTCCAAGTATTCGACCCAAGGCAAGTGCTGAGACATCGATATGCTAACCGCAGCGTCCAGACATGTGTGCAGTGGTATTTATCAAAAAGCCTTGAAATCTCATCCAGATCTGGTTTTGCATTTCCAGTAAGAAACAATTATATTAAGTGGACAGTAAGCAGAATTTTTACGAAAAACAGGTAAATTACATTCAGGATAATCACATTCATGTCAAAACAATTTTGAATAGCGAAGAGACTCTCGCACACGATCTAAACTAGCAAGCACGGTTTTATTGGTGCATGGTTTTGGCCCTAGACCTCAATCAAAGAAACCTCTCCATCTTAAATGTTGTGTGGACATGAGCGTGTGAACCATCACCAGTGATTTTCACACCAAAGCCTTGCAACAATAAAATCATGCGTTTATTTTTTTCTTCACGCACCTGTCTTAAGAAGTTGATTGCAAACATTTTTCCTGCTTTCAATACATTTTTTTTCATGGTAAAACAAAAAAAAAAAACATGTTCACAAAGGTTTCACCTTTGCATCGCTTTATGGACAGGATGATAGATGGAGTGCTGTGTAAAGCAGCTCAGTCTAAGTCCATTTTCAGATATAGTTAACCAGCTGCAAGTGGCTGATAAGCAAAGGGTGGTCTCAGATGTATAACCTGTCAATCAATAGGTGCTAGATTGTAAAACTACACATTTTCGCCACAGCGTTCTTCATACGTGAGCAAGGAAAACAACATTCACAGACAAGTAAAGAGGGAAAAAAATAGAGCAAATGCCGTCATAGAATTGGCACAAAGTGGAATGCCCATCTTTGTTAATCAAAAGCTTTTACATCTGGTTGAGTAATTCTGTTTGCATGTAAACAAAAGCATAATTAACAGTTCCCTCTCCCTGGCCAGGGGGGGGATTAATATGTCAGTTGAACAGGAGCCGAACAGAACATTTTACTGTAAACAGATTTTAATGAACAGTGTTTCTGTGCTAATGTGTTCCAAATCAACAAACTCAGTGATAAAAATATAAAATAAAAACTCCTAAATAATCTAATTCCTGCACAAAGGACAACTCTGACATCATTGTATCTGGTTTACTGTTAAATAAATACCATACATTCCCTTTATGTTAACTCAAACATGACTTCCAACTTTCATCTTACATTTTGAGGATGAAACCCTTTCCTTTTCCACCACCTCTTACTAATTTGTCATACGTAAAGTACTAATCAAATCTTGGCCAGCTAAAGCATTAGCAAGCCATTAAACAAGTCAATTTGAAATCATGTCCTTGTGAGCAGTAAGAGTGCTGTATGATTAACGTGATTAGCACCCTAACCTTGCTGAAATCACCGATCATCTTTCTTACTTTTGTTGATTTTTTGGGGGGAAAGTGTGGGAAGAGCTCTAATCAGTGGCCCTTAACTTCAAATTATAAGCTATTGTGTGGTGTTAAAAAAAAAGAAAAAGACTTTGGCTCAGGCTGCAGAAAAACTAAGCACATGCTGTCACACTTCATGGATAATGTTTCTTGGCTTGATTTCGGTGCTGAGGTTTTATCTTAAGAGGGAAAGAGGGAATCTGATTGACTCGTAAACTCTTTTAAGGAGTTGTGTGTATGAAATTTATTGACATGGAATCTCCTTAAATGACTGTGCTATATCATCAGAGATTAAGAAAACATGCTCAAGTGAAATACTGACTGTACTTAGAACAAGGCTACACCCAATGTATTCACAATATAACATTCAAGTGGTACAAATGTAGCTGCTCATTGTTCCGTTCTGTCTTTTGGTACATGTGGGATTGTTAACTCAACCTACCTGGTGACCTCGAGTCTCTCGGGAGGAGGAGGAGGGAGGACAACACCCTCAAATATTTTTTGATTTGGACTTCAGTTCCAGTTTTAAACTGGAGTTGCATATCTTACATATAGCCAATTTAAAGCAGAAGAAAAAAGTAAGAGTGGAATACTTAAGGACATAAGCTTAAACGTGCACACTTCAAGCCAAACAATCCAGTAGGTTTGCCTGAGAAGGGATTTTCCAAGCAACAGTACCTTCTTGACCTATAACCCGTGCTACCCTCTTTGAAGAGACAGAATCCTCTCTAATATGTCCAACAAATATATCTTATTATGGCCTTCTGGGATTTTCCCCCCAAGAATAACTTCAATTGCAGGGTGAAAAGCCTTGTTCCACTGGGGGAAAAAGGTCAGACCAAATCCAATCCATGTGAAGTAACCGCAGTATTAGAGCCAGAATGTGACCAAAAAGGTTTAGGATTTTATTGCCTTGCCTTGGAAAGTTCAACGTTATAAATGATTATTTGCTTCCCAAATTCTTTTGTAGTTACTGAATTACTTTGACGCCAACTGTGATTTTGGTGACATAAAACAGCTGGATTTATACTTAACTGACTGAACCTTATGTTTCTTTTGAATGAACTGTCCAAATGAACCACTTCACATTTAGAAATATCAACATATAAAGGGTACATTTCATTGAAACTCTAAAGCACTTAACATAAGTGCAAAGGGGTCATTTAATATACATATCTAAATCATTTGTACAATTTTCCATTCAAACCAAAAGAGACCATCAAAAGCCAGTGCCTCAGAGCTGTCTCCACACACTGTCAAACTTAAGCAAACATCCTTGTCCTAATTTCACTCTCTGGTTCCCCCATCTTTGTAATGTATTCCACTCCAAAGTTGTAGCTGCATTAGTCTTGTAATACCTTGTAAACATCACATCAGAATGCACATTCACACAAGTGCCTCGCTGCAACACGAGCAAAAACGTACTGTGTATCTGACGACTGAACACTACCTTAATCACTTGAGACTCAATTAAGCGTAATCAATAAGAGCCTAAACAAATAAAATAGTACTTGCATGTGTTGCTCAAAACATTACACTACAGAGTGTGTGTGTGTGTGTGTGTGTGTGTGTAGTATGACCACAAATAGTGGTGAATTTATGCTGCGTTCAAGCAACTAAAATGGCCACTGTTGCCACACAAAGCAAATGTGATTTTACTCTTTATTGTATTCCGAATGAATGATCAATAGATATAATCTACTAATGGGTTTGGTTTTACATCCAGCGGCCTAATGTCTTCAGCAGAAATCTGCTCACTGAGGTAATTTTTGAGCCAATGTCCTTTAATACTCCTCCCATACTTGGCACCGCACACTCACACGGCCTGATAGCCTCACAGTGGCTAATGTGTGCAAATTGTCATTGGGAGTCTTTTTATATCAAGCACCAGTGCTCAGCACTTCTCGAGGTGACTTCAGCATTTCTCTCCCTTCCATCTCATTTAGTGTGTAGATCCATTGTTGAATATACAATATGGGTGTGTAAAGCAGAAACTGCCCTTGTCTTACACTGTCCTTGAGATTGCAGTTCTCTCTGAGGAAGTGTGTGTATGTGGGGGGGGGGAGTGTAAAATCACTTCTTTTTTTTTGCTTAAATTCAGCTTTCAGTTTTGACTTTCAAACATCATACAGTGTAGCCTGGCGTACTGTACAACCTCTCAACACACAAATTGTTTCCAGTTTCCTATCCTATTGAAAGGGGTCATATTATACCCTATTTTTCCTAAGTTAACCTAGTTCCCTGGTGTCCTAATGAACATGTCTGTGACATGCTCTGGTCAAAATACCATAAGGATGAAGCACCACAGCAGTTCAATCACCCTGCCAAAACAGCCCTGTTCAGAACGCTCTGTTTAGTAGTATCTCTAGGTCCAAAAAGTAAAACAAAACTTAAGGGACAGGAAATGACATCAGCAGTTAGCATTTGGAAAAGTGATCAACTAAATGAGCAAAGGCTTTTGAGAATATTTAAGTCCTTGTATATTTATTGTGTCTTGGCAATCAAATCTCAACTTCTGTGCAAGAAAAGTTGTTTTTTTTTATAATTCACGGTTGATGTCATGACATTTTGGCCATTCGTGATGAGCATGAGTATTCATCTGTAAGCTGCCATAAATTACATTTCCAGGCCAAGCAAAAATGAATTCAAAAGGCCAGAAACCTTTGTAACAGATCATTAATTTTAAATGCTCTGCCTGGAGTAATCGTTTTTCTTCACTGGAATTACTATCATGTTACACACGCATTCAAAAGAAAAGGAAAAATTAGTTCATGTTCATTTCCGTACTCTTTATTCCATGTCAGTTTTATAAGTTTTTTTTAATTAATCATACTGTAGTTTATGTAAATCAGACATCACTACAATAGTGTGCATTTTTTACTTAAGCTACGCCTTTTAACGGATGTCATCCCGCACCCTCTTCTTTTCTCCTTAGGGTTAAATAACCAGTGGCATTTCTTACTGCAGCATGAGAACAATCTGACCTCTTAAAAGACAGCTAAATTATGATGTCTCCAGCACTATGTTTTGGAATGCATTGTGAATTCTGGAGGAGCTGCTTTTCCCTGTCACACCCAATTACAATTCTCAAAACATATACACGCTCCGAGGCGCGCTACTGGCTAATGTGTTTCATAAACTATACTTTTGACTCACTGTAGAATCAACTAATTGTCTGTTTGACCTTGAAAAGACTAAGGGGAGCTTGGACAGGAGCTACCATGTAAAAAAATATTATTTCACTTCCCCTCTGCCTCTCTGCCTTTCACCATTTGAATAAGCACCTTTGTAAGTGGAGTTCCTCACATGAGACGGTTCCTTCATTGCTCCATACTTAATGTGATCTCTTTATGAATGTATTATGATCATCCTTTTGTCTGTGCCCTTTACTGTTATTCATGATAAAATATCACACATTGTACATCTGCTTAGCTGACCCCTCAAATTGCAAAGGGTATCAATCACAATTTGAAATTTCTGTCCTATTACAATGCATTTTTGAGTGCATGTTTTCACCATTTTCAGATTTAAACCTTGTCAATGTCAATTTTCATAGACACATTTCTTGAAGATTTTATATCCAGCTATCAATTCTATTTACAAGCTAGATCTGTCTTCTTCAACTATGATTTTGACCAAGGGGACATTGGAAGGTAGTTGCTTTAATGAAGAACATAAAAAAAAAAGAATTGTGCCAAACATCTAAAATGTAAAGCAAGAATAATGCCGAAGCATCTCTGATATACTTAATGGCCAGCAAAAGGGATAAAAATGGCATATTTAATATATGTCAGTGTCAACTGGAGCTGCATAAATATTGCATTTCTTGCAGTTTATTGCAGTGTTTTTTTTATAGAGCACTGAAACTCATCAAACCAATTTTAGAACATCTTTAAACATGTAAAAACAACACGCTCCCATCACTGTCAGAAACACTTAATAAGGCAGGGACACAGAGTTTCTTCCAAAAGTTTTTACAGTTCAGTTTGGAGTCACTCATTTGTAAGTACAGTCTAATTCTGAGAAGAGTTATACATTGAGGAAGTTCCTCGTGCCAGATACCCAAAAGCATTGTTGGAAGGTAGCCATGATTGTCGTTTGGCTGTGTGCAAGCTATGGCATCTCAAAGCTGTTTCCAGACTGATGTCTACTCATGAAAGTTTAATGAAGAAAGTGGTTCCAAAAAGGTGCCGTTTATAACACCAACGGAAGACACTAATTAGCCATATCACAGCAGGGAAAGGAAAGGTGCACGTAAACCTTGTTGGCATTCAGAATAAGCAGGTCTTGTTTTGGAAATGAACACTTAACTAACATTGCACTGAAGCAGAGATTTTGCATGTGCGGATCTTATGCTGTATGGGATATTCCACCAAGCCAAGGGTGGCTGGTTGGTTTTGTTTTAAAATAAGGTACATATTTTAGATTATGTTTCAATCTATACTCTTTCAACAATTGAAGGGACAGCACAAGAATATATTCTTAATGTGTTGATGTTGCTATAGGCATAAGATAAATTAGGAATTATATTATAGGTATATTATGGGGTAAATCTGGACAATAAATATTAATTTAGTATTTTATATTTGATGTTATACTCATAAAACTAGTATGGGACCAAAAACAGCAAGGTGTTGATGAACAAAAGAAGCCTTATGTGAAGTATACGGGGGTATTCTCATATAACCACATGCTAAATAATTAGTAATCATACAACTTTTAAAAGCATGTAATTGCATCCTTCATTATCTCAATTCAAGGACTAGTTGAATTAGCTCGCTTTAAAGGTGATTTTTGCTGCTCAAAATACAAAACAGCCATTTTAAACAAGGACTAGACCTTACTCATGAACTTACAGTCAACTAATACACCGCCTGTGTATTCAGTATAAGAAAATGAGAGAACAATCACACCAAGCTACTGAAAGCGAATGTACCTTCATGCTATCCGATTACAATTGAAACACATAAGTCTATAGATGTAAAGGCATCCATTTCCACTTGAATATTTTGTCATTTCAATGTGTGATAATTCAGACATGTTTTGCTGTGGGTGGAAAAGCACCAATGCTATGTGTTACTGCATTGTCAGTCAGTCCAATAAATCAGCAATGGGTTAAACTAAACATTCTCAAAAGATGGTCCAATAATGTGTTTTGAGTATTTTTTTTGTTGCATTACAAATGTTTGAAAATACCATATGTAACCCCCCTGAAGATATAGCACACAATGGGGATGCTTTGTTTGGTCTATTACATAGACACCTATCGTAAGCAAATGTGAATTATCTTCTTTTACATCTCGAATGACAGCAAGATGGAGCTCGCCCCTTGCACATTAAGTAAGTGAAGACACAGGCAGGAACAAGACATCTTGTGTAACACAGTAAAAGCACCTGGAGTAATCAAAAACGAAGCTCCACCTCTGCTGGCTTGTTTATTCCATACTTGCGAGCTGTTCCAGATGTGATGCTAAGATAACCTCAAAGTATTCAGACCCCTTAACATTCAGTGTTTTAGATTTAACTTGAAATAAACAAAATCGCCAGTTGAATCTTTGCTGTTTCTCTTAAGATTATAGCTATATGTGCATATGTTTGCGTTGTAGTTGTCAAGTACCCTTGGATTGAATTTTGAGTATCTCTTCAAAGGTCCCATATTATGCAAAATCAACTTTTTAATCATTGTAATACTTATATTTGGGACTCTGGAAGTCCTACCAGTCGCCAAAGTGTGAAAAAAGATGACTGTTTTTGGGGTCCTCCTAGTACAGGAGATAAAACACGCGAGGTTGACTTCTGCACTCACTGGGACGTCACAATCCGCTTAATGCCTGGAATTGTTGTCTCGCGGAGCTCCGCTTTGTCCCTAAAACACGCGAGAATGCTGGCGAGGGCAACGGCATTCGAAAACTGGAAGTCCACAAAAAGTTCTATTCTTGGCTCCACAGTGCAGCACAGAGTCCTACACAAACTTGCACGCTCAGAGGATTTATCATTTTTCCAAATGCTAACTGCTGTTAGCTCCCAGTAGCCTCTGTAGCTGATGTAATTTCCTGTCCCTAATCGAAAATGTTATCAGGGAACATATACTTGCTTTATAATAAACTACATCTTCAAATGTCCAAAAGCTGAGTTTGGCAAAAAAGTAAAATAATAATTCAGTGTCTCTTATTTGCGTTATTATTTCTCTCCACGCTAACACAGGGTTTGCAAGGGAACCTTGAAGTTGCTCAGTCTCACCTTTGCTTCTACATCTTTTGACTCTTTTCAGAGGACCAGCTGCCCCCTGGTTTCCCCACCATAGACATGGGCCCACAGTTGAAAGTGGTGGAGCGCACACGCACTGCCACCATGCTCTGTGCTGCCAGTGGCAACCCTGATCCAGACATCTCCTGGTTCAAAGACTTCCTCCCTGTCAACACCACCAACAACAACGGGCGCATTAAACAGCTCAGATCAGGTAGGTTTTTCTCGGCCGAAAACTTAATTACAAAAGGGAGTTCTTGTTTTCTCTATCTGATCTGCTCCCCCTATTGTCTCCTCTGGTCTTTCATCCTCTTCTTCCTCCCATAATTTAACTTCCCATTTGGCTTTTTTATTTTGTAGGTAATGGCATTGTCTCTACTATTTCCTGTCCTTCACTCCCTGTATTCCCCAGTGTGTTTCGTCTGTATGTGTGTTTCCCTTTGTCTTCCAGTATTGTCATGGGCTGTTGGGATTGTTTCCCCCCCTCTGTTTTTCGCTGGCTTCTGCGCTAACCTCTGCCCTCATTGCTCACTGCTGTGACTTTTTACAATAACTTCTTTTGCTGTATTGAGTTGATTTCCTTTCCACTGTAATGGTGCAGTTATTTTGGATCCATACTTTTCATTTCTTGTCTTTTTTTTTACAATTATTACTCAACATTTGGCTTCATGTGAAAGAAATGCACATGATTTGATATCAGTCAGTCAAACAAATTTCAATAAATATTTTCTTTATAAAAGAATCTTATTTAGGTCAATGAAAAAGACATTTCATTATGGTTACTAAACAGCCACAGTAGTGCGTAAAACTTCATAAGGCTTTTCCCTTACCCCTTGGGTCTTTGAACTTACGGCCTTTGCCATCTCTGTTTTTATTTGCCTTTGACTTATCCCAATATACCCATTCCTACTAAAAATGTTAACTAAATTACAGCTTTCAGCTCTTTGTGCCAGCTAACATCAACACATTAGTACAACTCCGTGTAATTCTAAACCATGTATGTTTGACCACCTGTCTTCAGATTTCACAGCTGTCCTTTGTTAAATCGTCTTGCTAACCTTTGCTGACTTGTTTTCAACAGAACTGTGTATAGAATTAACATTTTATTTTTCGAATGTGCGACTTTGACTTCACGTAGAGCATTAACGAAAACCTTGTTAACTAAACTCACTTAAAGAATATAATCCTATTCTTATGCTGTCTTTCTTCTCTCTATATTTTTAAATCTACAGAATCCTTTGGTAAGTGCTTAGCTCTAAAGCACACATCACCCCCACTAATGTCCATGTTTCCAACAACTATTAAAATGCATGGCATGCATTTTACTAACAGATAGATTAGTTTCAGGGCTACTACTTCAGGCACACAACACACTTCCTTCACCCCAAGTGTCCTGCCACTGTTAGCTGCTCTGTCACATCTATCTAGTTTAGTTTAGCCACAAAACTAGTGTTGTCATAAATTGACCTGGGCAATGATCTGTCCTCACATGTTTGTTGCTGACTCACTGACCAGCTACTTACTCACTTACTGACACCAGCAACATAGGTGTGGGAATTTTAAGATTTGAGGGAGAGGTGATCAGCTCAGGCCAAGCAAAGGGATCTCATGTCTACTTACAAACTCATATACAAAGTCCTCAGTCTTTCCCTTCAGTAGATGGTCTTCAGAAGCCATCATCACTTCCAAAAAATGGCACTACCCCCCGTGGTACATCAATGTACAAGTTCTTCTCTCTGACCAATGATTTTTTCTATGATGAATCCTGTCTTTCTTTGCCAGTAGAGTACTCTTATTCTCTTTCTCTCTCCTTTCTCTTTCCTCTAGTACCTTTTATTTACATACCCTGTTAAATCTAATTTAATTCTTCTTCCAAAGCCCCCAGCCTCTATCTACTCGTACTAATGCTTCTTCTTTCTAATCTTATTTGCATTCATATTATCCACCCAGGTGGTACTCCAATAAGAGGTAAGAGTGCTGAACTGACGTTCACAGAATGAAAATAATACAAATTCATTCTTGCTGTCAACCCATTCATATTCACTTGGAATCACCTCCATTTCTGTCCTGTTTACCAAGACCAAAACCCATTATGTTCATATGGACCTTCCTTCTTATTTTGTCCTGTTTCGTTGACTAAATTTGTATTCCACTTTTGATTTACTTATTTACTTTTTTGTCTATGCTTTATTTACTCCTTTGTATTCTGGTTTCAAGAGCCCGTTTAGCTCAGTTGCGATATGCTTGCCCTGGCTCAAATAAGCATATCCAATGACAATTATTTTTTTAAAACTATATTTTTACGTTCATTTTTTTGTTTCCTTTTTGGCCATGGCGAATCATGTGTCCCTCCTTTTTGTCCAACTAAAACAACCAAGCATTTTTCCCCCTTAGCTGTTCTTGTTCAGCACTAAAGTATGCACAGATGCTGTGGAATCACGCAGGCATGCTGAAGACAACATTGCCTCTACTCTGCTTTTTTCTCCCAAAGAATTCTTCCTGTCTTTGCAAAGTATTTTTTTTCCATTTCTTCTATTTGCTTTCCTCTCCTGTACCTCTCCAAAAAAAGCCCAAACAACTACTTTTTTGATAAAGTTTCTCGGGTGCTTTTTTCTCTTTCACCTATTTTTATTACTTTTCTTGGGTTTCAAGAATATTTTACTTTTTGACTTTTTTTTCTTCAGGGTTTGGGAAGGCAATCAGTAGAGTCTGGCGAGGACCCGATTTGCTCATTTTTGCCATGTGCCATGGAGCTGGAGAGTTGTTGATGCTTAAAGCCATTTTTCCCCTGGGTCATGTGACACCACACTGCTGATCCCATTGGTGGATTTTTATGGGTGTCTTTTGTAGCTTTTACAAGCTAAAGCAGTGGTTGGTTATTTTCTTGTCGGCTCAGGCTGATATTTTGAATTTTGTCTTCTAATGCAATTGCATTTTATTTTTCAGCTAAGGGTTGTCAGAAGGTTGTAAGTTGTGCCGACATACATTTCTTCTTAAGACATGCATGTCAAACTTTTGTTATTGAGGGTTATATGTTGGTTCTGCCTTACATAAAACTTCAATAAACTTTTTTTCCCTCACATAAAAGCAGCATTTTTCAATTTTTTCTGTGCGCTGCATTTTTTTTAGAGTTACCTTCACCTTGATGAAGTCCAAAATGACTCTATTAGGTGAACACCTAGACTTGATCTGTGATTGAATATGCTCAAATTCATACCTAAATTTCTTTCTTTCACTTGTTCTCCCTTGTTATGCTGCTTTCTTATACTGTAAACCTCTTTTGTTTGATCCATGTTTCCCTGAAGCAGTATCACTCATTCCCATATTGACCAGTCCAATGACATTGTTGTATATTGACAGGCTTGCCCCTAGTCTTCAAAGAGGAGCTTTTTTTTGCATTCGTTTTAGTATGAATGTTTTTTTTGACCCTTTGACCTTTAATGAAATCAGCCTTTTTTTTTGTTTTACTGAAGTAGCTTTAAAATATCAGAGACAGAATTGAACTTAGGGTGTATGAGCTTTTACTTGTTTTATATTTGGTTAATATGTTACTTTTTATTTGCACTTCTTGTTACTTTACGCCTGTTAAGAGGAACACCATATTGTCTTGCATGACTGACCTTTAGAAACGATTCCTCACTTAGAAAAGGATGACAGTCTTGATTTTACATCAACAAATGGCTGTAATAATAGAGAGGGATAAACTTTAAAGAAAAATAGAGTTTCAAGTTACAGCTAAATGCTCAATTATGACTTTTCTCAAACTGCTCGACTACTGAAGCTTGAAAGGACAAAGCCAAACTAAAAAAAATGAAGGTGGCTGATGTTGGCCTCCTTCAGGTCAAAAGACTTATTTTCTTATTACTATTTATGCTTGTGAACGTGATGCAAACACCATCGTTTTTAACAAAACAAACCCTGCTACCCCATTCCCTATTCCCAACCAGGAGCCCTCCAGATAGAGCAGAGCGAAGAGTCAGACCAGGGAAAGTATGAATGTGTGGCGACCAACAACGGTGGAACACGTTACTCTGCCCCAGCAAACCTATATGTCAGAGGTAAGAAATACTTATTATCGACGCTGTGTTCCTCAAGCATTTTATGATTCTTGTCTCATAAATTTATGAGAAATCTTTAAATCAGCCAATAAAGTCCACAGGGGCCATAGCCTGTGAGGTCATTGTAAGTATGCCGTTTGTTTGTTTGTTTGTTGCACTTGACTTTACCTGCACTGGTTTGAACCTACAGTATCTGATCTTTATGTGTTTTTGGTCCTTTATATTATCCCGAGTCCAACACCAATAATGAGAGTGCTTGCTGTGTTTATCTACTAATTGCCTTTCAAAGCTGATGGTTGGAGTAAAAGGTGGACAAGTCCTCCTCCATCATTCCCAACTCTTTCCCAGCAGTGACCAGATCCTTTCTGGCCTTTTTTCCCCCTCCCCACTGATCAACATTGGAAGGACACATTTTAATCACACTACATTTGCTATTATCTAATTATAAAGGGTGTTTAATCATCCAACTCATGTGTACAATTAGCTTGTGAAAAACAGTTAAAGTTGGCTGCGAGCTTTCATTCTTGAAAACCTCATTAAGTGTGATTTTCACATATTATCTTATTTCTCTATAAATATGGATGTGCAGCAGATAAACTATTTTTGTCTTAATTTTTATTTATTAATATTAAATGTAAAGTAATGTTTTTTTTTTTAATTTTTATTTTTAAATATAAATATATACCCATTTGAGCCCTGACAGGTCAGAATTTTGTAATTTGGGAGTGAGGGATATACAAGGGGCTCCCTGCACAGTAGATACAAGGTCCTTCGAATTGTTCAAGTAGCATCTGAACACCTACAACATGGCCTTTTTACTCTCTGTGTTTCCCTTGTTTTTCTCCTTTCCTTTGTTTTTTTTTTTTTATTCTGTTCTGCATCAAATTCCCTACATCCCTCAGAGCTGCGAGAAGGTTGGTGTGTTTTTTACTTTTTCCAACACCACACAAACAGAAATGAGTTCATTTGTTTTTTTCCGCAAATATATCATCTCTTACAGACATTAAAATAAAACCACAGGTTGCATAACTGTGGTCTTTTCTTGCCTCCATGTTACTGATATCATTTCTGTACATGTTGCACATTCACTGTTCATAATGTTCCCCATAATTATGCCCTTCGTTCTTGTCAGAATGCCCGTGCATGTTTGCATCTTTGAGGTTGGGTGGCAGGGACCATATTTGCATGTGTCTGAGGGCCTATTTGCATGGTCACCTGTTAGTGCATGTGCTCCCTTTTCCCCAGCCCTTACCCACTCAGTGTTCTTGCGTTTCACAAATGAATAATAATCAATAGAGTAGGTAATTGGAGAAGAAGAAAAAAAAAATCTGCAAATGAATGTAAGAGAATAACTTATTTCTCAGAATGAAGTGTCATGTTATACAATTTGAGAGTCAGGACAAAATGCACTTGATTTCTATTGCTTCCTGCATCTGATACCCTTTCTACAAAGAGTCTTCATTAGTATGTTAATGTTTCTCTCCATATAGCCATTTAAGCTTCACTACTTTTAAATTTCCTCTTCAAATTAGCTCCCTCTTCTCTTAAACTTTGTTTTAGATAATATGTATATATAGCTTTAACCAAAAATCCATCTTTTGTTGTAATTGGCACTAAAGGAAAGTACCAAGCTGTAAAAACAACCTTGGCCACAGAGATTATACACTTCCTCTGATGAGGACGGGAGACGATACGAGCGGGAAGTCATGAAAAAAATATGTATTTATAGTGTTATTCACAAGACTTGACAAATGTAATGATATTCAAATGAGAAGGATAATATTATGTCTTTGGGGAGTATGATCCAATTGGTTATTAATTAAATATTGAGTGAGAGAAACGTTGTATTTAATAATGCAAGCAGTTCCCCCACATTTCCTCTCTGGAGAGCAGCAGTCTGCTCAAAGGAATGGGCTTTATGAATTAGTAGCAGCCGGCAACAATAAGCATGTGCCTTTGTTGCAGTCATATTGCAAATACCTGCAAAAACAACTAGTTAAATGTTACAGGACTGTTTACCAAGCAGGGACAGTTTTAAGGCAATAAATATTTTAAATGATGTGAATGACTTTATCCGCTAGGGTCAGTATTTAATCAGTTTAAAACATGATGCCCAAGACCCTTATTTGTGTACGTATTTTGTATAAAAACCTGGACATTTGTCCTTGAATGTCATAGCTTTTAACTATGACCTTTAGCTTGCACTTGCAGTACTTACAGAAATGGAAACTAGACTAACCCCTTTAGTTCACCCTTTCCTCTGACCCTTTTTACTGTTTATCTTGCCCCTGCAGCCCTCTTCCCTCTGACTCCCTCACCTGGTTGTCTCACAAAGTCGCATATTGTTCTTGTATGCATGATGAACTCTCGCTCTCCTCTAAAAGGCTATTTATGTGCATTATGGATGTTTTTATGTTAATGTAAGAGTGAATTCATTTAAATTTTGAGATCGTTTTGAATGTGTATTTAATAGAGCTGTCAAATGACATGCATTAAAGTCCAGCGACTATAATGTGACACTACGTAAAAGAGACTTAAGTGTTAGGAAAACTATCCAAGTCACAATATATACCACATTTCTATTAAACCAAGACATTCCAGTAGGAAGTGTTTAGCACAAAACTACACTTAATAATCCAGCAGCAATCCTCTGCATCTTGTGAGATATTATCAGTGTTGTTTTTCTGCTCCTCTTCCTCCTTTTACGACATACGTGATGACCAGAAACTCTTGACACACGTTCCTATCGGTGGATTTTTTCTGAATTTCAGAATAAAAGCGTCTCTGCATGGAGACACCTGCAGTTCTTTATGTTAACAAAATGGAAGCAGATCATTACACATTTAAGAATTATTGGGCCCTTTTGTGATTAGTTAAAGACTTATCACTCCAAAGTGTGAATGCATAACATTTGACAGCTCTACGTTGAACTGAGCCTGAAAACCAAAGGATTACAAAACAACAACACCATTTCCTTTTGTTTTGTGTATGACTTTTAAACCATTATTGTTGTTTGTGCCATGCGAGGATGTGTTGTGGCACATTATCTCACATCAGCTGGAAGTACACAGCCTAAAAAGTTGTTTCTCTGCATACAACTGTGGAGCGCTGTGGACTCCAGCAGAATCTTTGTGCAGTTTTGTACATCTGTGCCAATGGAGTGTTTAATGCATGTCGGTCGTGTTGGTGTAAATTCATTTACCATTGAAATTTTCAAGTATTGGATTAAATATGTTGAAATGTCATAATTCTCATCAAGCAATATACTATAATTAAGATAAGAAGTCCATTAAGATTTTTATGTTACACTTAAAGTTGATTGATTTTGTTGCATGCATGTTAAATCATCAGTCAAATCATCACTTTTCGCCTTGCTTTTTTTTTTTTTTTACATCATGTTGTGGTTCTTTTTCAGTGCGCCGAGTGCCACCGCGATTCTCCATTCCACCAACAGACAACGAGATCATGCCAGGCGGCAGCGTTAATATCACATGTGTGGCAGTGGGCTCTCCTATGCCATATGTGAAGTGGATGCTGGGCGCCGAGGACCTCACACCAGAGGACGACATGCCGATTGGACGAAACGTTCTCGAGCTTACAGACGTGCGGCAGTCGGCCAACTACACGTGTGTGGCAATGTCAACCCTGGGGGTGATAGAGGATGTGGCACAGATAACAGTAAAAGGTAGGACTGGACCATGTTTCTCTTATTTAAGCTGTAAGATCTTTGCACGCTGGACGCACTGCGAGTGTAGGGGACGAAAATGCGGATAATTCGGATGCACCCTTCCACGCACATCAAGAACGATGCGAAGAAATAAATAAACAAAACAAAAAAATTGCATCACGGTCTGTCTGCGACCATAGCAGGCTTCACGGAGACAGCAGCTCAGAGTGAACGTCGGTGAAAACTATTTTGAAGCCTGATTTACATACACCAACCCACTGAAGCTCCGTTGCACACGTCTTCTAATCGTTTTAGAGTTTTTCTTCTTGATCATTAAAAAGGAACAGGGTTTTGGGAAACAAACACAATCAAGCTATCTGCCAAGCTATTAAATGATTGGAGTGTACATCATCACCAACATTCGTTCTGATTGGTTAGCTGTGAATTGGGCAGAAAAATAAACTTGGGGAAATTGACCACAACCCCCAAAAAATAACGGTCACAATTTCACGCAACTAAATTACACAGCTGGTGTGAATGCTGAGTTGATTAGACGCATAAATAATTTGCACTGAAAAAAAAAATGTGTACGTTGTGCAAAGGCCTTTAATCTTGTGCATCTGTAGTTGATTAACAACCCAGAAGGATGACCTCACTATTGCACGCACTACATGACATTCCGTTGATTTGTCTGTTAACTAGAAACTACATTCATGTTCAGCGCAGGTAGGACATTATTCAGACTTTCAGGGTTTTGGAATATGTCAAAAATACTTCACTTTTTCCAAGGACAATTTCTCATTCAAATGAATTGAAACGCACTTCAAAAAAATTCATTTTCTACTACTTGCTGGTTCCATGTAGGCTGCTTGGATGTAGAAGCTTCAGTCCAACTTCAAAACATCCATCCCTCAATTCAGCTTTTTCATGATCTTCACAGATTTGCCACAGTTACAGTTAAAAAATTGGATGAGTGGATGATGAATTTTCTCTTCAACTTGCTCTGCAGTTCACACATTTCACTCTCTGTACACGATTTTCTAGCAGAAACCTAAACAAATTTGTCGAGTTTCATGCAATGTGACTACCGAAGCAACAATGACTTACTGAATTTGAACTGCGACTCTCTGAGTAAGAGGAAAACCATCCAGCTTCTCCATAGGCCACAATATAAACTGACCGATCCCACTTACGGGCAAAAACACAATAGTTCACAAGTCTAACATTTTTGAGTCTATCTTCACAAAAACTACATGTGGGTCTTCAGGCCAAGCCTTGTGACACTCACGGTTAAGATATTCCAGAAATAAAAAAAAACTATAGCCGTGTTTCCATCATGGTACAATTTGTAACGCTGAAGCTCTTGGACAGGCTTGTGCTTTGAAAGTTATTTAACATTTCACTGCCATGATAAGTCATATATGGAGGATTCATTGATGTCATAGACAAGCCCCGGCACCAGTTTCAGTGCATTAGATGCCAGATTAAGAACATAGTGAAGTGCTTATCTCTCAGCTGGAGAGCTCACCATTTCTGATTGTGAGAGGCGAGGAGAAGGGGGGGCATGAAACATTGAGTATTGTTTGGTGTCCTATGAAGGCATGGCAGGTATCGGAGTGTAATCACATCTACACTGCAGTGTACCAAAAAGATATCCGTGCCTGGTCTCGCCATGTTTGCGTGCACTCAAGGGACAGAGTCATGTACACAAACACAGCTTTGTTTTTCCTAGACATAACATAGAGATATTAGTCACAATATAACAATCTGGCAGCAAGCTCCCCCAGAAGCACACTTCAGATCGTGTATAAAGACAATTTATTGCTCTGATATCCTTTGCCATGTGCCACAGCGTGGGGAATTAAAGCAATAAATTTACCTGTTAAATTATTAAAGTGATAAACACTGGGAAACCAGAGATTAAAGGCAACAGCATTCCCAGCCCCTGAAGATGGTATATGAAAGTTTTTGTTTCACAATCTCACAAAATACTTTGCATTTGCACTTGTTTTGGAAGTAAAATAGTAACAATACACCATATCCCCAACCTAATACATAGCTCATGACTTGTGGGTCTCTTATGGCTCCAGATATGCTTTATATCATCAGTATCAAGCGTAGTGGGCTGATAAATGAGTGCAATCAATATTATTCAACCATCAACAAATTAAAATAAAGTCTCTATGGACTATGACATAAATTACTTGACAGAGATATAACTTTGAAATGGCTGCAATGTAATTTGCATATTTATTAATATTTATGTAATGATTATCATCACAGCATTGCCCAAGGCTCCTGGCATTCCTGTGGTGACAGAGCGTACAGCTACCAGCATAACGCTGACCTGGGACTCTGGCAATCCTGAGCCAGTCTCCTACTACATCATCCAGCACAAGTCCAAGTACTCCGAGGACTTGTACAAGGAGATCGACGGTGTGGCCACCACTCGGTACAGCGTGGGGGGCCTCAGCCCGTACTCTGACTACGAGTTTCGGGTTGTGGCCGTGAACAACATCGGGCGGGGGCCACCCAGCGAGAGCATCGAGGCCAAAACAGCTGAACAGGCACCCAGCACGGCGCCAAGGCAGGTCAGAGGTCACATGATGAGCACCACCACAGCTGTTATTCACTGGGAGGAACCAGAGGAGCCTAATGGACAGATCATGGGCTACAGAGTCTACTACACCATGGATTCTGCACAGCATGTCAACCTCTGGGAGAAACAGATTGTCCGCGGTTCTAACTTTGTCACCATCCAAGGACTCATCCCCAATAAGACATACTACATCAAGGTCCTGGCCTACACCTCAGTTGGTGATGGTCCCCTTTCCACAGACCTTCAAATCATTGCAAAGACTGGAGGTGAGAATGACTTAATACAAAAAAAGAATACAACTTAAATTCTTCATTTTGGGATGTCACAAAGCACCATTTCTCGTCATTGATCCTCATTAGTGGGTTTCGATTTTTAACCACAGCAGTAACTTCAAGCTGTCAACATACACTTCCACTGGCTTTCTCAAGATGCTTTTTTTTCCCATTTCCTTTTATGAGAATATTTAACTAAGAGCAAGAAATTCAAAAGTTTTCTTGTTTACTTCTCATCAAGAAGTTTTTTTTTTTTTCCTTTCAGCATGAAGTAACTGTGAACTCTTCGTCTCGGTTGTACTAATGAGGCTGAAAGAATTACTACATCTTCTGAAATACAATGTGGCTCTTGTGGCAATAAGCCTTTCCACAAAGTTTATGACTGTAACATTGCAAGATGTGTAAAGTAATGAATATGTCCCTTCACTTTAATTCCAGTTCCCTCTCAACCAACTGACTTAAAGGGAGAAGCCAAATCAGAAACAAGCATCTTACTCTCATGGATCGCCCCCGCACAGACTGGACAAGAGAATCAAATCACAGGATATGAACTTATGTATAGGAAGAGGGACGACAAAGAGGAGGTAAATATTATCTGACTTGAGCAACAAGTCTGTCATTTCTGATCAAACACTGTTCGTTATGTGGATTTAATGGGAAAATGTCACACTATTTAACTCAATATGTACCGTATGTGCCTTTTAATTGTATCTATAGGTCATTTATGTTACACTTAAATATAACTATATATATAAAACGATATATATGTACATATATACATACATATACACACATATCTATATATATATATATATATACACACACACATATATATAGATAGACATTTATACATATATACACACATATACATATATATATATAAAACTTTTTATTGAAGAAGTTCTATAAAATAGCTTTTCAAAATAAAACCTTCTAACACTGTTGATGTACATTAATGCCTCATCAATGATGCATATTAAATTAAATCCTATTTACTCAGATAGTTTTAAACTGAAAAGTCAATGTGCATAAATTAAATTGTTTCATTTTTATAAATCCCTGATTTTTTTATGTCGTTTTTTTTTCATCACAGAAACGAATCAGTTTTGAGCCGACAACAACATACTTACTGAAGGACTTGAAGCCGTTCACTACTTATACTTTCCGGCTGGCTGCTCGTAGTAAACATGGAGTTGGAGCTTATACCAGTGAGATCTCTGCAGAGACTCCACAGACACGTAGGTCCTCTTCCTTATCTGACGGATTTCCACACTGTTTGCAAAAGAACCCATTTTCAAATGCATTCCAAATATGTACGTGTGCTACAAAATTTAAAAAGTGGCAAAAAATATCAGGAATGTTCTTGAACACTGATAAAACAAGATTTATTTTTTGTTTTCCCCTTAAAAGGATTGCATTTGAAAATAGCTACGGTGTCAATATTTTAAATAGTACATACGTTTTATGAAGTGTATTTGACCTTACATTATTCACTTTGAAAAGGCTGCATGAACAGCAATGCAGACTTTCCTGTGAAGTCAGGAGACAAGGTTATAAAAAGCACATGCTCGATATTTGTTGTGCGAAAACAGTCAGGCCTAAATTAATGATAAAGCCTCGACATATCAATATTAATTCCCCAAATTTGCAGTGAAATGGCATGGTTTGCCTTTAAGAAGCCTTGTCTCTTGATATTGAATATTGACCAAAACATGTGAAAAAGTGAGTTTTATAGACTGAGCTTTCTATGTAGTTGCGCTGCCTAAAACTATGTCTATGGACATCAAAGGGATGTCCCATTTTCATTAAGAGGAAAACCAATTAGCAAATGGAGATTTGTGGAGTAACTGTCTCATAGAAAGCTCAACACAAGTACTGTGTCTGTAGTTAGGGACCTTTGCATTCAACAGACCTCAGATTTATGGAATAGAAATACATTTGGAAAATAAGATTGGGCTCTTAATACATCACTAAACGACTGCCATTAATTTTCACCCGTTTTGAGTGACAAATAAAAAGAAAAAAAACATAAATCTTAGGTCTCTAAAAGACAAGGGCAGAGATCAGGTGGGTATAATGATCTGAAGATCAAACTCTGCCTAGATGTATATTCTGAGGTAGCTGACGAGTCTAATTAAAATCAGCATGCATGCCAATGTTATCAGACTTTAATAAACCAGTCATGTCTCCTTGGGAAGTTCTCTGTTGTACAATCAGGCTTTTACCACAAACCAACAGGCTTCGGAAAGGTTGGTGACAAAAACAACATTTTTCTATTATAAACCAGTTAAAGCATCAACCTTTATGTTTTTGGATTGATGGTAACTGCTTGCCAAATTTGTCTTAGTTATCACTACATTTCTTTATAAAAATTTTGCTTAGACATACTTTGAAAGTGTAGGTTTTCATTGAGAAGAAACATACAAATAATATATTAGGATATATATTATTTTGTTTCCCTTTGTTTTTATATTATGTCTTTTTCATCAAACAGGTAGGTCACATAATTGTCTGTTTATCCAATCAACACCATTCATTCATCATCAGTGTGCACACCTAAGTGTTAGTCTTTTTTGTCATTGTTGATGTTTTATTGATTCATTGATTTTGTTGATTACTTTTATTTATCCATGAGTCCTTGTGCTTTTTCCTTATTTGTGATTTTATTTTCCCCTTTTTTTTCTCTTTGTATGGTCAATTATATCATCATCATCACCCTGATCAAAAAAAAAAAAAAAAACGCCTCTAAAACAAATATCCAACTCTGTGAATGGCCTACCGAAAAACAAACGACCAAAAAACAACTTGCTCCCAAATCCAACCCACTGACCAGAACCCTCAGGCTCGCCTCAGGAAGTCAAGTGCCATAGCCCCAGCTCCACCAGTATTCTGGTAAGTTGGTGGCCACCCCCAGTGGAATTACAAAATGGGATCATTACGCAATACACTATCCAATATACTGCAACTGAAGGGGAGGATACAACTACTCGTCAAGCCACCAACATCCCTCCGGAAAGCTCCCAGTACCTTTTGGAAAACTTGGAAAAATGGACAGAGTACCGTGTGACAGTCATTGCTCATACAGATGTCGGAGCAGGACCGGAAAGTCTGCCACAGCTCATCCGCACAGAGGAGGATGGTATGTTGACGCTAAAACAGAGCCCCAACTGAAAATCCAGTCTACCCCTTTTTAACCTACCCCGTCAAATACTAACAACTTCACCTGTTATCTACAATCCCCTCTTCTTTTCTACCCTTCTTTACCTGCTTCTGACTGTCGCCATTTGATACTTTAAGCCCCGTTTTGGACTCTCACTGCACTTTTTTTGCCTTTGCAAAACCATTTTTTTTGCAATTTTTCCCCCCCGACAATGCTGCTCAATTTCAACACATGGTATGGCATTTTCAACTGCTGGCCTGCAACTTCCAATCCCAACTGTCATTTTTTTTTTTTCAAACTTTGAAATATCCTCTCTCTGTATTTTTTTTGAATGGCAGGATTTTTATGTCACTTTTTTTGGAACTTGTCAAAAGGACAAGTCAAGGACAGTGGGAATAACAAAAGGTGGAAGGATTTTTTTTTTTTTGTGGGCCATATGTGATTTTTTTCTTCCCTCATAGAATCATTTTTTTGTTTATTTTTCCTTGCTCCATAGCCAAATTTCTTGCCGTGCTTCAAGATTTTCAATAACTTGAAGCCTCCCCCTTTGGCTCCACTTTTCTATTTTGGCAAAACACACTTTTATTCCATGTTTTTAAAATCCACTCTACCCATTTTTAATGTTGACAGATTAGGTCAGTTGTCAGTTGACCTGTTTTTTGCTGTTTTTCCTTACCATTGTTGAAATATTGATGTCATGCAGTGCTTGTGGCAGTTTGCTGCACTTTTGTGATATTTTTTTTGTCACTGCAGCGTTTTGCGCTTCGACTTTGGGCAAGATTTTAAAAAAGGGTCCCGAGAGATTCTCTATAATTTTGACCATTTTTTTCTATCCCATGATGTTCCTCCAGTTCCTAGTGGGCCACCTCGTAAAGTTGAGGTGGAGGCTGTCAACTCCTCATCAATTAAAGTGATCTGGCGCTCACCGATGCCCACCAAGCAGCACGGTCAGATTCGAGGGTACCAGGTGCACTATGTCAGGATGGTTAATGGGGAGCCCACAGGACAGCCAGTCATCAAGGACATCCTGATTGATGATGCCCAGGTACAACACACTCCTCAGCCAGCCTGTTCTTCTTTTAGACAAATAATACTGCTTTCACTCTCTCACCTTAACATGAGCTACAGCATATACTTTCATTTAAAGTAGGAAACAATATTATTTTCTGTCATATCAATAAAGTGAATTTACAGTGATTTGGTAGTTGCAGACAGAGTGCGTTTATTCTCTTATCATTGAAAAAAATCTATGCACTTGTGACTTGTCCTTATTTGTTGTTTCTTTTCTCTCCACACTCTCCGTATCATAATCAGTGGGAATATGATGATTCAACTGAACATGTGAGTAGTTAACACAGACATATTTATGCTCTTATCTTCCTCTGAGTGAATGGCATTTGTCTTTTGTGCAACACAAGTCTTGAGGCTTGATTTTAACCACAGGTTGAGCCCAATTTCTTTACCTTAAAAACTGTTATTGGAAGTTCTTGACTTAATCAAATTAAACTGACCAAATAGGCAGCAAGTGGTAACTAAATGCATGCTTCTGTTTATTAAGATAGTTACATTGAGAAAACATATTTTTAGATAAAAAATTACTAAAATGAACACGGTTCTGAAGTATAAGTGAAAACTGACAGAATGAGTTTGTGTCTTTCATGATTATGATGGTGGGGATATCGCAGTCCTCTTGTACATTTTTTTTTTTGCTTGCTTTTATCTATAAATCAGCAAGTATACGTCCTTGAACTTAAATCCTTCATTTTTACAGGAAATGATCATCACAGAGCTGCAGGCTGAAACCACTTATTCAGTCACCGTCGCAGCCTATACGACAAAGGGTGACGGTGCACGCAGCAAACCCAAACTGATCACAACCACTGGCGCAGGTAACATAACCTGTTACTGTTTTCTGATCATATACTATTTGTTTATAACCAACTGTATTTCTACCTGGTAATGTGGTGAAACGGGATCAAATAAGAGAAAGAAGCGCAAGGCACATATTTTTGGGAAAAGTGCGAAACAGCTAATTGCTGTCTCATTTAGCACTATGACTCTTACCCACTGACATGACATGGCCATGCTGACTGTGAAATATTAATTTAACAAGAAAAAAGAAAGCCTTGTTCATCTTTTATTCACCATTAGAGACATTCAGACAAATTTAGGGGATCTATTATATGAATGGCTGCCTATTACAAATATAATTCAGGAGAAACATATCCATATCACGTTGTCTCTTTCTCATTGGTGTTTAGTTCCTGATAAACCCCGACTAATGGTCAGCACAACCAACATGGGCACAGCTCTCCTTCAGTGGCATCCCCCAGGATTAACGCACGGGCCCCTTCTAGGCTATCGGCTCCGCTTTGGTCGCAAAGACGTGGATCCTCTGACTGTCATTGAGTTCCCTGAACGAGACAACCATTACACAACTAAAGAGATTCACAAGGGAGCCTCATACACCTTCCGCCTTTCTGCGCGCAACAAGGTTGGCTTTGGAGAAGAGACAGTCAAAGAAGTCACCACAAATGAGGAGGTCCCAAGCGGTTACCCTCAGAGCATTATAGCAGAGGGTGCCACCACTTCCACTGTACAGGTTAGCTGGCACTCTGTTTTGCTGGCGGAGCAAAATGGGAAAATAGTGAAATATGCGCTGCAGTATAAGGACATCAACAGCCCACGCAGTCCCTCAGAGCTCTTCATCACTGCTCCGGAATCAACAGTCATCCTGGATGGCCTTAAGGCAGATACCACTTATGATATTAAAATGTGTGCCTTCACCAGCAAGGGCTTTGGTCCCTATAGCCCAAGTGTCCAATTCAGGACACAGCCTTTGGATCAAGGTAGGACGCAGTCCATGAAACTTTCTAGTACCGACTCCTTTCCTTTTAAAAGCAGCTTTTCCCTGAGCAGCCCTTTCCCCTGCCCAGCTTTGTCAGGAATAACTAAAATGACACTTGATTATTTTTGGAAACAATCAGTAAACTAAACTGTTGTCCTGCCCTTAGTCTCCACTATCTAACCATGATTTAAGACATTCACATTAAGTAAGTATGTATGTCTCTTCATGTCTCATCAGTCAAGCAAAGCTCAGTCATTAACATAAGAGTTGGAGTTTGTAAGAAGGTAAGATTATAGTGTTGGGTTCAGCGTAGTACTGATTTCAGCCTGGTTTTTCCAGAGACATTCTCAGGTAAGCACTGGTGTAGTACCATTAGTGTCATCTGAAAAAAAGAGATGTTTTGTGTCTAAATCACCCGCTCCCCCTTTCTTTTAGCAGTGTTTGCAAAAAATTTCCACGTGAAAGCAGCCATGAAGACATCAGTGTGGCTGACCTGGGAAATTCCAGATACCTACAACCCAGCTCAACCCTTCACTGTGAGCACTGTCCAGATAAACATATAATTTTAATGTGGACATATTATGCAAAATCACAGTTTTAATCATTTAAATCCTTATATTTGGGACTGGAGGTCCTATCAGTCGGCAAAAAATATGACTTACTCATGTTTTTGTGGTCCTCCTCAGTCTAAGCACAGGAGATAAAACACACAATGTTGACTTCCGCGCTCATTGGGACGTCACAATGCACTAAATTCCTGGAATTGTTGTCTCACGCAGCTTTGTCTGTAAAACATGCGAGAGTACAGATGATGCCAATGTGCCTGCTGGAGCCTGCAAATGATCATGTTTCCAAATGTTAGCTCCCAGTAGCATCTGTGGCTGATGCAGTTTCCTGTCTCTTAAGTTTTGTTTTACTTTTTTTTTAATGTGGACCTTTAAGGTGGACCTAAAAAGATACTACTATACCAAGCATTCTGAACAGGGCTGTTTTGGCAGGGATATTGAACGCCTGTGGACACCAGGGAACTAGGTTAACTTGGAGAAATAGGATATAATATGTCCCCTTTAAAATAAATGGAGAAACTTCATGTTACTGTAATGCAAATAATTTGTCAAAAAACGTCCATAACCTGCACTTTAATGTATATGTAACACGACTCATTCACATACAGATTCTCTACGACAATGGCCAGAGTGTGGAGGTAGATGGCAAGCTAACTCAAAAGCTAATCACGGGTCTTCAACCAGAGACACAGTATTCCTTCCTTCTCACCAACCGCGGCAACAGTGCTGGAGGTCTACAGCACCGCGTATCCACCATGACAGCCCCGGACATCCTTCGCACAAAACCGTACTTGATTGGCAAGACCAACTCCGATGGTATGGTGATTGTGGAGCTACCAACAGTGCAAACATCAGAGAGAATAAGGTAATCATTTAAAATCACTGTTGCCCCCTTATATGTTGATGATTTAAATTGTTAGTCAAGAAACAACTTGATTTGATTTGATTTGTAAAAACACATGGTCTTTGCCATTTACCATATTCCCTATTATTAGAATGAATTAATAGTTTTATTTCGGTTACAATATAAAATACTTAAATTATGTGCAATTAATCGGCAAATATTACCACAGATTTACAATCAACATTTTCTCACAACAAAATTATAAAGAAATAGGCTGAAGCCGAGGCTTATTTTTGCCTATCCTGTACAATCCATGAAATAACCCAAAATATCAGTAATACTATTCCACTATTAATATAATGTACTATTAATACAGTAATATTATTATTTGTTACTGGGGTATTTTGGTTGGAAATAAACAAGTTAACTTCACCCAAAACAGTAATTTATATTTATCCCAATGTTTGAGTGTAATATCAACTTCACCTCAGTCACTACTCTCTAAAGCAGCACAAGTCATTGAAGTACATTCCTATAAGCTCTATAAAGTCTCTTATAGTCTTTCAACAAAATCCATGGATGCCAAAAGGCCAGTGTATCCGTGTTCAGACTGACGCTTCAAACCCATCTTGGGTTTTTTGATCTTGCCGGATATATTTGGCCTGTTGTCCCCCATGCCAGGGCTTAAGCTAATTAGTTTCCCATTAGCCTGTCACACTGCCTTCCTGGCTAACACTCGTTAGTGCAGTGCCCAACCAGGAAGCCCAACTCTGGCAGAGGCCATTATCTCTCTTGCCACTCTGATGAAAATCCTTTTAATTCTGTATCTGCATCTGCATCCCTAATTAACCCAGGGGGGCTTCAACGAGGTGCAACTTTGTTGCCTGGCTTTTCTGAATAATAGTTAAACTGATTAAAAGTCATAATATTTCTGTTATATTTCTGTTCCTGTTAAACAGGTTTCTCACTCTAATGCAAAGCTGTTTGTATTTTGGCTGTCATAATATGTGTCTAAAGTTGCATTGATATTGTACCTTAGTTTGGAACATTAATAATATCCTATTCTTTACTTTATTTTGCAGGGGATATTACATTGTGGTAGTTTCACTGAAGAAACAGCGCACTGGCAAGTTTTTCAAACCCTGGGACAATCCCGATGAGATGAATTTGGAGGAGGTACGTAATGATTAATGGTTACGAGCTGGTTAGGATGACTATAAGGTCACCAGAAATAAAAATAAAAAGTAAATTTATATCATGCAGAATTCCAGTTAATAGTTAGTTGTTTTCTCCGATGATTGCACCCAGCATAACAACATATCCATGTTTCCACATCACACATTCCTTCTCAAAACCAGAAAAAAATAGGCTGTGGCAGTTAAGAGGGAACTGGAGATGAGTCTCACTGATTGACTCAAATAGCTGCAGAGAACACTGTTCATATGGAAATGAGAACATGAAGTAGCCATCAAGTGCACTGCAAACTCAACTCCCATCCCCTCCTCCTCCTCTTCTTCTTTGTGTCTGTGGTAATTACCTGAAGAGCTGCATCAGGCCTTCATGTCTCTTCTCATTCCAAGCAAAGCTTACTGCATAATGCACAAAACACTCAACAACTTCTTATATGAAACCGGCTCGGACAATTTAGCAGCCTCTTTTCAATGCACTGTAAATGCGCACAAAAACAGGTTTTAATCAGTACACAAGCTGTGATTACATTTAATAAACTATTGTTGAGGTAATTGTGACACATTGCAAACTAACGATGCTACACATTGTGTATCTGTCATAAAACTGCCCCTTAGGGTTACTGCAAGTTCGATTTCTGGCAGGGGGTTCATATTTCGACATCAAAACCTCTGACAGATAAATTATTTTCAAACCGTAAGATTTAAAACGTTTCTTTTATACACACATCACAGTATATGAGATGTCCCGAAGGTGAAAAGAAAACACCATGTCTCATCTGCCATGGGTTTTACAGCTTGTGCCTACAGGCCCGTGTCTGTAGCCTTGACCGATTGCCCCAAAGTCGCCCCTCTGTCAGAATTTATTTGTTTGTCAATATTGGCGCTCACCTTTTCACAACTTTTCCCAAGGGCAGCTAGATTTAGCAGTGTTGACAGGAGAGATGATTGAAGACATTATCAGGCTGCACCAACAGCCCAGCAGCCCAAACAGAGCACACACACACACAGGAACACACTAATGTGAATGACACCTGTGCTCACGCACACACACTCACTCATGCAAAGATAGTAAATCAGATGCCCAAACTCAGACTTCATAAGCATAATTATGATCCATGCTTCGTACTGTAAGTTTCAACTCGTATGATTCAGACTAATTAAGGTATACCTGATGTGTTTAGTGTGTTAATATTATTAGTTACTAAGGTGGACAAAAACATTAATTACAACAGTGATGTGATGTGTTATCCTCTTGTATTATTGTCCCATATTCATATTTATGGGGGGGAAAAAAAAAAGAGAAATCACACAAACGCTTGCTGTAAATCAAATCCTACAAAAATCTAATTAAATTTTCAACATGTTTAAGTAAAAGGGTGCTGATTGTATCGTTAAGAGGAAAAAAAAGAGCTATGTTTTAAATGAATTTCGTCTTTTTTTTACTGTTTGAAGCTGCTGGATAATCCTCAACTGTTTTGTACGCTGGAAAAACCACACAATCTTTTAATCACACAATCGTTTGTAGCCCAAATACACATGAAATAAGTCACTGATCTTTTCTGAAATGCTGTGCTTCATGCATCAGCATTTCAGCTTAGCAATCACAAGAAAAGAAGATCCTGATAGACAGATTCAGTTTGTGTGGATGTCTTTTTATGTGGGTGCTGGAATATGTCTGCATGTTTTATCAGCTGTCTCCTTCTCCTACTTCTCTCTATAGCTTCTGAAGGAGATAAACCAAACTAGCAGAGGCCTTCGGTTCCGCAGGCAGGCAGAACCCAAAGCCTATATCGCTGCCTACTTCAAAGTTCTGCCGAAAGAATTCACCCTTGGAGATGGCAAGATGTACGGGGACTTTCCAAATAAGCAACTTCAGAATGGCCAGGAGTACATTTTCTTCGTGCTCGCTGCTTTGGAAATGTCCGAAAACGTAAGTCTGCTCACTTTCTCACACAATCATTGTCTCAGTTTTCATTCCTATGACATGTTTCTTGATAATAATGTGAAAAACTGAATGTGTATTGCTCTGCAGAGAGGTTTACATTCACCACATGTTTTTCTGGTTGTGTGTCTTACTCTTAGCCCTTGTGAGACTTAAAAACTTAAAGCTGTAGCTGACTCTTCTTGCTTTAGGGAGAAAAAACCCCTTAAGACCTTAGCCGATCAAGAATAGCTTGATAACAGTGCTCCTCTTTAATTGCGTCCTGCGTGCAGCCTTCCTTATCTCTGCTGCCGCTCATGTGTATGTGTGTCTGGACGGAAGACCAGAAAACCGCGTGATTATATGCGCCTGCAGGTGAGATGATGGATTCGATGAGCTGCAGGGTCTATAGTGCTGCCTCTCACACTCTCGCCACGAACTCCGAGTTCAGGTAGAGCAAAGAATGATAATGATGGACAGAGGGAAATCTCTAATTTGCCCACTGAAGCATATATTTTCTTCCCACAAGACCTCTTTTTTTAATCTTCTCTGAGAATGTGAAAAAAGTTCAATCAAGGCTCCTGCATAGGGCAAGATACTGAAGATATTTTTGATTGCAGCTTAGCAGAAATTACACAGCAAAACTTGGAATTGGCTTTTAATTTGTAATGTTGGTCATGCTGTCTTTGTCAGAGTCTTGATGTGCTCCGTAGTGGGGGCAAATTAACTCAAGTCAAGTCAGGGACTAATGATTTGAATATTCTAACCTCTATAATATTCATCTCTGGGTGAGTAACAAGGTTAATATCAGTTTTTATAGGCCTATGTCAAAGGCAAAATGTCATATACTTGCAGGAGAAGATCTTTAAAAATGCCTCGGAAGTGATCGCAAGGGGGAATATGATGGCTAAAAACGTAATATTGATGCAGATTTCAAAAATATAATTAATAACAGATTTACTTTTTTGCTGTGTCTCAGATCATGTACGCAACCAGCCCCTACTCTGATCCAGTTGTTTCAGCTGACATCGACCCCCAGCCAATCATCGATGAGGAGGAAGGCCTTATCTGGGTGGTGGGCCCTGTGCTAGCAGTTGTCTTTATCATATGCATTGTCATTGCCATCCTTCTCTACAAGAGGTAAGTACATGAAAGTGTAGTCCACACATTTTCTGATAAATCTCAGATGGTAGTAGCACTGCCTTGACAATACTGAACATACAGTACTGGCACACATTCACTTAAAGGTGATGGTTCATTATGTGCACTAAATAGTCATTATTTCTTCTAGACATTCACATACACTCAACTTTCATGATGTACTAATAACATGGAAGATATTAATGTAAAGCAACAGAATGTCAAATTATGTCTCCAACCATACAGAAACTTCAGGTTTTTGGGTCGTCAATGTTATTCTATATTTGTAGTCTGAATTTCCAAATCTAACAATTCCAAGATGGCCTCCACCATACAAACACTGTTTCCTTTACCGCTAATAGCACTTCTGTCGCAGTAAATCAATCCTATACATAGTACTGTTATGTCCCTAGACATGTTGCTTCACTGGATGTGTCAAATACAGCATTGAGTTTGATCAACATGTAAATGGAATGCTGCATGTATTTTACGAAAGCTGGAACAGGCAAAATGATTTCCCAACTGTAGCAAATCCTACATTGCGTTACTTTAATTTTCATGAAACCAACACGCCACTACGCACAAATATTCAGTTAGCACATATTAATGCAGACATTTAAGGCGAGATCTTAACTTTAAGCCTGAGGCGCATTGATCTTTAGACTATCCATGACCCTCACTGGCAGTAGCACAAACACACACTAAATCTCAGCTGAGTAAATCCAGGCACACATTTACCCAAACTGTCAAGCCATCAAATGCATACGCCCACAGTCCTTCACACAGACGTGCATTGACTGCAAGTTAATCACAGACACACACACACACACACACTCGCAAACACATGTAAACACTAGCGGTAGTGCACTTTCACACCGAATCAAAACAGCCTCTTCTGTCTGAAACCCCCAAGCGTAAGCTAGACTTTGTGCTGTCACTGCTCATCAGTCAAGTGTAGGAGCGGAGAGCTTTGACTATCTGCTACATTACACTGCATATGTGCGCAGAAGAAAAGAGACCCTTGGGCCTGAGCCGGCATTGCAGCCACCAACATCACCACAAACAAAGTCCCTTTAAGACAACCCACTCCATAAGGGAACTCAGATCTTGACACTGACTTTGACCTAATGCTGCCCTCCTGCTGTGACAGCACACACGTGGACTTATTTTACACTATGTGTTTACACATACATTTCTTTTTCTGTTTGTTAATGTTGCATTTTATTTATTTTTTTATCTGGTCACCGTAAGAATTTTGTGCAAAGCTAATTTAATCAAATGTCCAGTCCTAAGCAAAATGTAACTGTCATCCTGCAGAAGTGTTTTTAGCAATGTAAGATTTATAAAATTAAGCGTCAGCTGAAAACAAACAATAACGAAAGAAATAGCATCAGCAAAATGTACATTTATGCATACTACTGTATTCTGACTTTTTTCATAATGCAAGTTTGGGTCGGGATACGAAAGGAGTTGGATTTAAAATGAACAAAGATGTTCATCTGGAAAGCTTCAGTGTTTCTATTCGTGGTGGGGAGATTTACTCATTGATTAACTAGCCAGTGCCCACACCATGTCAGGGAACACTGACTGCATAACCAGGAGACATTTTTCTTGTTAAGATCAATTTTTATGTGACAGAAAGCCACTCTTATGTTAAACAAAGGGTGACAACCATGTGAATTTGAGCTCTGGGAATGGACATGGGAATAAAACTGGGCAACTTCATCAGAGGGAAATATAAATCAGCACGTACAACTGTACACCTACATAATTGTTATTAAAGCAATACTGCGCTTATTGAAGTAAAAGCATAAATACATTTGTGTACATTGTAAATCCCTATATTTGTAACGTATGCAAATGTATTCAAAACTATGATCATGTTCGTCGTTCTGCCGCTTATAACACAGCTTGCATAAATCTAAATATGTGTAATTCTCAGTCTTAATAAATGCATCAGTGAAAGGCTTATTTGCAGAAAAAAGACAGACAGCAATTAGAAGTCAAGAGATTACTTTTATGCTTGAACAAGAAGCAATCAGCTGAAACTCCTTGAAATTGCAGAGATACAATGTACAAATCTTGAATGCACCTGGGAAACTGTAGTTTCTGAGGCAAAGAGCCCCAAGGCTGCATAATTAAGTATAATCTCAAAAGGGAAGCATCGCTAATCATGTACACAAAGCAAAACCGAGATAGGATTGGATCATTTTGTCTCTTGTGTATTCAGTCATTCACTCATCCTATAGAAAGGCTCTGGAATATTCTCCACTAAAGCTTTAAGTCTTGCCACCTAATGCTGTGTCGATATTTCTTTCCTTGCTGACCAATGGAGCAGCAAACCAGACAGGTAAGCGTGAGAGAGAAGTAGGAAAACTAATCCCCTTTAAACCTTTTCCCCCCTCCAAGGCTATCAATACATACGATACAGAATTTGTCATTCAGTAGAGTTGAGGTCATTTGTGGAATAATGCTGTGTGCTTAACCAAAATGCATATGTAAAATTACATTAAAATACATGCCGCTTGCAATTAGTAATGCAACATTGTTTGTATGATAGATGTCAGCAGGTATTTATTTATTGGGAGATCACATTATTTGACTTTTTCTAGAAATAAGTCTTGAATTCACAATGGCATTTATTGACCATGTTATTTGCCCATTCTATTACAGTTACTACTGACCTCCTACACCTACCACCAGTGTTGTATTGATTCTTCCGATCATAACCGCATTACATTTTAGGGAACTGATACTTGAGTCACAGCTTGAGGCTGGATGACATTGTTATAAATAAATAATATGTGACTCCACAATACTGCATGAATCTCAAAATAATGGAAAAAAAAAAACCTCAATAAAATGCAGTGGAACAAATAACAAGAATTCTCCAAAACACAATACAAACAAGTAAAGCACAACAGCCCTTTTGTAACAGACGACTTTGTGGTTCAATAATTACAATAAGCACAGATTCAGAATTTATCTGACATCTATCATCTATCCGAGACCATCAATGGGAAGTTAACATTGTACCACAAGTCAATGCTACTGCATTGGAATGTGTTATACTCTGCAGCTGTTACAGTAGCAGAAGGAAGGGTATATTTCTTTCAACTTCCTAATTATATATCTGCCTTCAAGATACATTTAGACCACGCAGCACACTTTGTGGTTATACTGCAATACAGTGCTATTTTTGTTTTTCTTTTGTGCACAAAAGATTATCAAAGAAATATGTATCATTTGCTTATTATTCCACAGAAAAAGGGCAGAATCTGAAGCTAGAAAGGGCAGCCTCCCCAACAGCAAGGAAATGCCACTACATAACCCCACTGACCCTGTTGAGCTGCGACGTCTCAACTTCCAAACACCTGGTAAGTATTATTTGTGATGTTTTATTGGTGACCAATACTACTGATAGTGATTGCTTGATTGAGGGAAAAAAATATTTCCACAATTAGCTTCATAGCATCATCTACTTCAACATAGCATCATCTACATTTACATTCACTGCTAACGCTGAAGCTGTATGCGATGATCTCCTTTTAAAGGTCCTCTAATTTTTGCAGTGAGATTGGCATGATACAAACAAGCAGTTTGCACACTGTGGACAGGTGCTTAGGCAACGCAGAGAGGGTCAAAACTGTTGGTGTCCTCCCTGGAGGCACTCATAAATGGAAAATTTAAAAAAAAAAGCAGGAATGCAAGCTTGACAGTTTGGAGGTACCTGTCATCTACCTATGCACCTGGGTTATCTAGGTCATCAAGACTTGTCATGTTTACTCAGAATCGTGCGAGGATGTTTTGCTGCTCCTGGACATCCCACAATGCAGCATTTTGGTGGGTGAAACGCATACAAAAATGTGTAACGGTTGTGTTTTATAAGTGTGTGAGTGTTTACTTGCTCTGACCTTTAGTGCGAAGGAAAGCAGTGGTCAGTGATCGTGCCATGGCTTATTCATGAGGTCATTTCTCCACTAGGGAGCACAGTCCATTTATCACTTCGAAAAGTGGTATGCATCCATGCTGTCCATGAAGAGAGACATACTTAACTGCAGTTTGAGTTCCTCTGGCATAGACTGCTTAGGGACAGGTGTTCAGAGACGGCCAATAATGTTGTAAAATCAAAGCCATATTTTTTTCAGGTCAGCTAAGGAAATGAAAGGAGAATGAACTATCTCTGCAGGCTCATTTTTTGAAAAAAAAAAGAATATGCATATCTATGAAAGCTCTTCAGTGATGTTAGGACCATTACTGGTCGTTTCATCCTGGTAGAGGGGTATTTTGTATATGGCTTAGAGTGATCTGAGCTATTCTCCCACCATTTAATTCACCTCTCAAGCCATCAGTTTGTTCTCCAACAGCCTTTCTGAGAGCTGGTATCTTGGCTATCTCACTGCTTAACAAAAGGACCAAACATGTTTTCCAACCACTGAACACTTTCTCCTAATTCCTGAAGCACTTCTACATTAGACCACCCCTCTTCCCCAACTCCCTCCACCCTTCCATTCAACCAGGTTGGACATTTTCACCTTAAGGATGCTTGATATTTGAACGACGACATGATGGAAATGGTACTTTCATAGTCCCCCAGTGGTGAAAATGGATTTTGAGTAGAAGGATGCGATACAAACACCCATTTCCGATGTGTGAGTGGGAGGGAAAGTGACACACAGCTTCCATTAGCTAATGCCCACTTATATCAGCAACTGAAATGAAACATCGCCTCATCCTAGGGAGAGGTACACCAGCAACGAACTGGTGTGCCAAAATGGCTACTGAACCCTTAAGTCACAGACCTGAAGCCATGGGCTTGGTTGCAACCGTGTCAAGTTTACATGGTAAAAGTAAAGTTGACTTAACTGTAGGGTGGAATATTATGGTGCATAATGTGTCCATTGTACATTACCACAGCATCTAGTAATATCCAAGAGTTGCTTTGTTTTGATTTCTGTACTTTCTAATTTCTATGAAATAATAAATGTGGTATGGTTACACATTTTGACATTTTGTACATAAATAATCTATTACTTAATAGACCACACCTTTTTCTCTACACGTGTGCCATTGCAATTCCTACTTTTGTTTGTTGGGAAAATAGTCGTATTGTTCTTAGACCTACAATGTTTTTGATTCCACCGCCGTTTCCTCCACAGGTTTAGGTGCGCACAGGCACTCCAGTAACCTCCATTTATCAAGTTAGTTGGCCTCCATTATGCATTTGACATTTTTTTTTTGATTGTTTATTTTCAGCTTTAATTTCCTTATTTTCCTTTTTTCTGCCAAGTCTTTCCCATCCCCATCTAATCCATCTGGTGAAATGCTATGTTATAACGGGAGGTGGAGTTTGAAATGACAGGCTCAAAACATATTATCACTCAAAGCAGACATCAACATCTGACCTAACATTTTTACATTTCTTTTTGTTTTTTGGGATGTTTCTGTCTGTATGTCACTGCCATGCTAACTGTACACTACAGCTTTCTGTGCAAATAACTTACTTCTTTCTCTGTAGGAAGAGTCCCAGTTGAACAAAATGTGCTGGAGGACTCTCTTTGGCTTCTGTATCCATATAGTCTCTATGAGCATGGGCACTGCTTTGAGTGAACTGCCAAGCCTAACAAGATCCACTTCCATCCTCCTGTTAAACACATACTGCATATCTAATGATTCCCTAGCTTGTGCTTGGGTAATGGCCTCTTGCAATCTTGCGACTGACCTTCAGTCCATCTTATTGACAGGTATGGCAAGCCACCCTCCAATTCCGATCATGGAATTGGCAGATCACCTGGAGCGACTGAAAGCCAACGACAACCTTAAGTTTTCACAGGAATATGAGGTAAGTCTTTTAAATGTCAATACATTCTGAGGTTCAGTGAGGCACAGTGGATTTTTCAATAGTCACAACTGAACTGTGAATTCAAATTCATAGAGGCTTTAATCCTATCATTGCATACTGATGCCAACCTACAGCAGTTCAAGCATGTCAATGATGTGACCACGGGGTAGAGCCAATCTTTCAGAAAGTTTATCTATACTTCAACTGAAGTCTCATTCTGGAATACAATGGCACTTTCATAATATTCATCGTTCTAATTTATTTCAGAACCATGTTGCCAATGTTATTGTTTCCTTCATAATCAAGATAACAGATGAACGTCTGTTTTGCAGAACACTTGTTGAGCCTTAAACATAGTGCAAACAAGAGGTCCTTTATTCAGTGCTGTGTGACATCAGAACAGTTACTCTTTGTCTTCCCCGCTTTCCCTGTGGTTCCTGCAATGGTTCCAAAAATCTGAGGTCACCATATGGGTGCCTGCCAAGTTGCCCAATGATTATTGCAGCATAAGTACACTGAATTCCACTTTTATAGTGCCTATTCAATTGCAGTGGAAAGCAATTTTGCAAGTACGATAAAATGAAGATTTTGACGATGAGCAATGCTGCAGCTTACTGTTTCAATCTATTTTGATAAAATATCAGGGCTGCTTGAGGTAATTTCTGCAAATAAAAAACCTGGTACTGAAATATATATATTTTTTTTTTTCTGCTATGGCTGTAAAACTTTGAGCTATAAAGCTCATTTTCATACATTCACTGATTTTAAATGACCCCAGAAAGCAGGATGGTACCAATATATATTTAGATTATATGAAAGGTCACTCTCATAATGTGCCCAATAATTGTCTACTGTGCATTATGATTTATTTGACCTTAAGCAGAGAATAATACATAAAAGCAGACTTTTTAAGCTAGCACAATAGTTTCCCTATAATTCAAAATAAAATTTTATCATTCATGTCTTTGTATTTTCTCTTTGTGACATCAATTTCTGCTTCATGAAGCCAAGAGAGGACTTGGGAAGCATAAACTAGTATCAAGTTTGGGACTCTCGTATTTACTAAAAAATCCTTACTAATCGAACGAGCAAGGCAATGGAACACAGACTGATTCAGATCTACAGATTTACATACACCAGTTTGTCAAAGACAATACATGATTGTGCTGCTGTTGTCAGGAACATACTGCATTTACATACATACATACTGCTTTGTTTGTGTGAAAATATGGGAAGGGAAAAGTTACACCTTGCTTATGGTTTCTTTAGAAATATTCTTATAGTGCAATTCTTCTTCTCTTGTCTTACAGTCAGTCGACCCTGGTCAGCAGTTCACATGGGAGCACTCTAACCTGGAGGTGAACAAACCAAAGAACAGATATGCTAATGTGATCGCGTATGACCATTCCAGAGTCCTGCTCTCTGCTATCGATGGTAAGCCACCCACCTGCACCTTCC